>NW_006494609.1:17523681-17565802 GCF_000325575.1 Pteropus alecto
CGGAAGGACCAGCTCACCAAGCACTACACAGAGCAAGAACATGAAAAGGGGCGATGTAGGTCAAAGGGTACGATTTTCAGTTATAAGAAGAGTAAGTTCTGAGGATGTGAAGTACAGCACGGTGACTATAGTGAATGATCTGTATTGTACACCTGAGTGGCTGAGAGGAGATCTGAAGCATTCTCACCACACACACACACACACACACACACACACACACACACACACACAGAGTCAGCCGTCTTCAACGATGTAAAAAAAAAGTATTCCCCACTGTAAGTGTATATCGAATCATCGGCACCGTGCAATTTAAATGTATCAGCTAGTCCCAATTATTCCTCGATAAAGTTCAAAAAGAACTTAAAATGAAAAAAAAAAACTGCAAAAATTATCAACACATCCGTTTCAGTGATCTATGGCCGTGTAACAAATCACCCCAAAACGTGGCACTCGAAGCAACATCGATTTATTATTTCCCACAATTCTCTGGGTCAAGAATTCAGGCAAGGCTAAGTGCAGACGGGTGAACGATCAGAAGCTCAGAGCAACAAAAATCACACAAGCGCACACTTAGGGGACGAGATTATGTTAGTTCCACGTGGTGTATAAATGAGTGGGTACAAACCAAGAGAAGTGTGATTTTTTTCTAGGAAACGGCACAGGATTGGGTTGGGGGAGGGGGGTCAAACTGGACGTCAGCCTCATCTATAACGGATTCACATTTATAGCTCTGTCACGTAATATATAATGCATTGACATATTACTTGTTGCAATTACAACATTTTGAACAAGAACTCCGTGAACATAAATGAGGACGCACAGCAATTTAATTTCAAACTGTTGATTTCAACATCTTAATTTTAAACTTGAAGACGCCAGGACTCAGAGAAGGGAAGTGACTGGTCCAAGCCTACACAGGGCGGGGCGTTGGTACAAAAGCCAATGGAATTCCAGCCCAGCATCTTTCTGCCACGTCTCGCTGTTGCCCTCAAGCTGAGGCCCCTGAGTATCGTCTCAGCCCTAGACAATGTCCACAGTGATAGAGAGCCAGTGCCTCTCGGGGTCCTTGTTCCAGCTCTGGTCCTCATTCGCCGGCCCGGCCATCCTTAGGATACACGGAGAAGCGAACTAGATCAGGAGGCAGGAGTAGGCTGGGGGTCGTGCTCTGCCTTCGACTTCCCGCGTGACCTCCGGTGAGTGGGCGACTGACTCAGTGGTCTTGCTGCTTCCTTCCAGCTCTCGGGTGCTATCCTCTGTGAACTTTGCCTGTGGCCAAGTCCACACATACCCTCTGCATGACCCTCAAGCTTTGCCTCCTGTTCACAATTAAGAGAAGAAACCACCAAATGAGCATAGGCCTAAATATATGCGGCAACGAGGTCTTTTTTTTTTTTTCTCTATGTGAACTATTTTGGCCTAATTCTCTTCTTTACAAAAAGAACGGCTAATATTTCATGGGGAGAGATAAGATCTTGCTTTAATACAGTTAGCTTCAATTGACCTTGAACTGAATCTACAAATTTCTTAGAGGTGACCTCTCTATCGATGCTTGATACACATTCACAAATAAATGAACTGAGAAGATTCCTATTTAGATAACTGGTCCAAGAGAGGATCCAAAATAAAGGCAGATGTCCAGGGCTCATGAGGAGAGGCATGGAATCATGGAATCTTAGAATAACAGAGTTTTCGAGTGATCAAATTATAGAATCTTAGAGTTGAAGAATCCAGAGCTAGAGGGGACCCCTAACGTGAAAAAAAAATGAGAGAGCTGAACTGTGAACTCTTTGGGGAAGGGGCTATGTATTCGTCACTCCTGGCACCGAGCCTGGCACACAGTAGGGCATGGCGAACGATTCACAACAAGTGAATGAATGAACAATCAAGTCTTAAGGAAGTTATGTGAAAGAAAGCCAGAGGGGCAATCATTCATTCAGCAAAGTTCTACTGCATCCCTATTATGTGTCTGGCCCCGTGGGACACAGAGGGCACAGAGATGGGTCAGCACAGATTTTGCCCTTGAGGTGGTTCCAATCCAGTGACATTACTGTGGGCTGGGGAGGATTCTGGGAAGATTTCCTCTAATTCATGCTTTTTTCTTGCTCACGCGGCTTGTTCGCGGGGGCCCCATCATCTCTAGGACCTTGGACCTGGATTTTAGAGGAAAGAAAGAAAAAAAGTTTTAAAGGAATATAGCTCTAAATTCAATCATTTATACTTTCTTTTCATATACACTTATAGGTCTTAATTAAAATAAGCATAAATATTTGCCACTTGGTAGGTACTAGAGTGTTTTGGGCGGCGATTCTAACATAGGTCAATATTTAAAGGAATTCAAAGATATGGGTTCAAACGATTATCCCCTGCTAAACTTAACTGTTAATGACCACCATCGACTCTGGCTCAGACACGCCCCGTAGGTAAGCTTGTGTGCACTGCACAGCAGTGTTTCTGAGGAAATTCAATAGGTGATCTACGGGGAAGACTTTTGCCACCAAAAAGGTTTGGAAAACGGTAGGTCGAAGTAAAGTTCACCATGTTCTTTACTACTGGACTTCTCAGAGCATATATCATGCTCACGGTGGCAGAGAATCTCCGTAGGGGGCATACAGGATGCCCTCACTTAAAGTAACTTGACCATAGAGCTCTTTTGGAGACCCCCTGAACTGGTGATATAAAGCAAACATGGTGAAGATGACACCAACAAGCCAATGCATTTGCAGTGTGATGCTGTAGATCCCAGGGAATACGATGCTCTCGCGTGATCTTTTGCCCACCCCCTCACCCACCCCGATCAACACCTGGGCTTTTTTCCAGCCGAGCTGCCCTGAACTGCTGTGAGCAATCCCCTCAATCATTGGTTCACCTCTTCTCATTCCTTTCCCTGCCCTGTGGGGGCAGAGCCTTTGGAGGGCTCACCCCAGCTCAACTAAGCATGAGCCAAAGCAGACAGAAGGGAAGAACAGCCTGACCTGAGTGTAGACATCACGTGGTCTGGCATGGCTGATGCTCGCAGTGGGCTTGGGAATAGGCAGGAAATGAAGGTGGCGACGAAGACAAGGAGCAGCTTGCAAAAGACGTGGAATATCAAGTTAAGGAATTCGGGCTTCATCTGACAATGCCACCGCTGCCTTATCAGGTCAACTCACTTTTTCCCCCCATGAAAAGTCCTTTGGCTCACTCTGTCCCTTCCTCTGAGTCTCGGCTCCAAGCACAGCTCCTGCATGTGACCTCTCAACCTTAAAGGCCACCCCACAGTCCATGCCTCACACGCCTTCATCTTTGCCTCAGAGCGCTTATCACGACCTGACACGATATTATAAGGTAAGTGTTTGTTTGTTTGTTTGTTTGTTTGTTTGTTTGTTTTTGTCTCATATCTCTCCCTTGCCAACAGGCCCCATGAGGCCAGACACTTTAGTTTGGTCACCGATATATCCCCAGCACCCAGCACAGCACTTGCACACAGTAGGTTTTCAATAAGTCGTGGACCGGATAAAGGTTTTTAAGCAGAAGAGGGTCATGGCCCAAGGATTCTCAGAGCGCTGTTCCTAGAAGCCGTTCTTTATGGAGCTGTTCAAAACATTGGCTTTTATTTAGCAGAAATATATTATTCACAAGGCACGTTTCTATCTAAACACTGGCATCTATAACATTTACCAAAGAACTAAAAAGCCACAAAATTTAGAGGACATCGAGTCCAAGCATTTCTCACGAGGAGTCAAGGGCCCTCTCTAATGAATCCAGCATGTTCAGCTTTTTTGAATGCTTTGGGCCCCTTTGCCACACTCTTCCATCTTTCCTGTTGTCTCGCGCTTGGCTCGCTTCACCCACTAACATTACCAGCCTTTAGGTCACTTGTGTATAAAACTTGACCAAACCTTTCATTTCCGTTTTGAGAGAACAGAAACAAGGAGGTGGTGTGGGATCTACTCAAGGTCTTACAGCTTGACAAGGGCCAAAAACTGGACGACAACCTGTGTCCCCAGACACCCAGCCTGCTGTCCTTCCCTTCTGAAAACCCATCTTCCTCTTGGCCAGACTGCATCTCGGCTCGTCCTCTCTCCCACAGGAGCTGGATTTCCCTTCCTCTTGATAAGCCACGACCAGGAAAAGGTCAAGAAAATCAGAGACACCAGATCGAATGGAACAGAGTGGAGCCTGTGGAAGAAGCAGCAGAGCCAGGAGGAAGATTTCAACTAACTACCTTGTCACGGCCACACTACATACCTTTGAGTGGCCCCATAATACCCCTCAGGCAGGACGCTCTGCCCTGGTTCCAAAGGACCTTGCAGACCATTTCTCTGTGACAACCCCGTCTTAGCAAACTCTTCCTAAGGAAGTTCTGGTTTTCTATGTTGCATAAAACATGGGTTTTGGATGCAGAGACCTGGGATGGAATCACCACTCTGCCCCTACCGACTGGGCGCATCCTACAACCACTTTGAGTCTCAGTTTCTTATCTAAGTATAAGGAAGGTAAAATGGCCAAATGGCCTCCATAAGCTTTTTTTTTTAAAAATAAAAAAGAGAAAATGAACAATATATGTGTTTCAGATGTCTGGCACAGTTTGTAGCACATAGAAGGAGCTTCAAAATGATGGCTAGTTGTCTTAGTTGGGGTTCCCACAGAAGCAGACTCTGAGGCAAGAATTCAGGTGCAAGTGATTCATTCAGGAGGTGATTTCAGGAAACAGGAGGATAGATGAGAAAGCATGCTACCGCCACACGACCAGAGCTGAATTCCACCGGGGCGCTCTGGGCAAGGGTGTGGCATACGTGCCTGGGTTATCTTCCTAAAGGGTGAGGAAGCTGGGGTGTTGATCTACCAACTTCCATCAGTCATTGATCAAGGACTGCTCCCAAGAGATATTAATCACTCAGCATTTCCAGCCCACCTCCCTGGCCTGCAGAGCTAATTCCAGGCAGAGAGAAAGTCTCGAGAGAAAGAGATGTGGGTACTGACAGCTGGGAGTTGGCCAGGTGTGTACTGAAATGGTAAGGGGGCTGGGATAAGGACAGAGCAGTGACAGCATCTGCTACCTCTCTGTTATTGTCGTCGTCACGAACAGCTAACATTTAATGAGCCTCTACTGTCCTCCAGGCAATGTCATAAGTATTTGACATGTTTTTATTTTATTATTTATTTAATCCTCACAACGAATGTATGCAGCAGGTCTTAACTGCTATTCCGATTTCGTAATTAAGACACGGAGGCCCAGGTTTACGTAGCTAGATTTGAACTCAGGCTAACTCCAGCATCCATGTTCTCACACTGCTTCTTCTGAAGGAAGGCGCAATGACATAGCCAGTGAGTGGTGCTGTCAGAAGCCTGAACCGTGCGTGTTTGAGTTCCTTGGCTGCAGCCTTTCGTAGGCGTGATAATCTTGTACAAGATGCCTGAGCTCTCTGAGCCTCAGTTTCTCCAGCTGTAAGATGATGTAATAAGCACACCTAATTTATAAGGTTATTGTCATGATGAACCAAAAAGTAAATTAAGTTCAGCAATTAGCGTGCAGGGTCGTCTCGGTAAATGAGAGTTATTATTTTCCCCCATGTAGAAACCTCAGTATTCTCACCTGTGAAAGAGAAGACATAATCCTATCTCAAAGGCTCTCTGGGTCATCAAGCGAGAAAGTATATGTAGATATTACTATTTTGATAAGAAATTGGAACCTAGGGAGTTATAAAATATTATATGAGAGTTGGGAAACATCTTCATCCTGACCCTTACAACTTGCTTGTCTCCCTCTTTCTAGGGCAATGACATTCGTTCCCATGGTGTCATCTACACAATTTCAGATATTGTGTTTTTCAGATTTGGGGGGTAGGAGGATATACATTTCTCTGCTGGTATTTTCTTTTTTCATTCATTGAGAGCATATTTTCCTTTATGTCATTGAGCGCTCATAATAACCGCCTTAAAATCTTTGTCTGCTAATTCCAATATCTGTCATGTTACAGTCAGTCTCTATTAATTTTTTTCTTACGAATGGGTCATGTTTTCCTATTTCTTTGTTTGCCAAGTACTTTTTGGATTGGATCCTAGACAATGTGACTGTCGATGCGACTCTGAATTCTATTATTGCTGCAAAGAATGCTGATTAGCAGGCAATTTTAATGTTGTTGAACTTAAACTTCAAACTCTGCCTCTTGGGCAGCAGCTCAAATCTCATTTCAGTGCTTTTATCCTTAGCTGAACTACATGTGGTCTGGCCTGCTCCTCCATGTTTCAGTAATCTACTCGAGATTCGAGTCTATAAACAGATGGTGCTCCCACTCCAGCTCTCTTCATTCTAAGATTTCCTCTCCCTCCTCAGGGTAAACCCCACCCCACCGCCAAGTGCTGTGCAGCGGGGAAGAGTTAAAGGTGATTAAGATACTGTACCTTTTGCTTTGCCCACAACATAGCAAGTGCTCCTTTGGTGTTTCTTGGCCAAATATGGTCTGTAGTAATCTAGCTCAAAATCAAAGCGGAACTGGATACCTGAAATGAAAAAATACAAAGGGTGCGTGAGTAGGGGTGGGGGTGTGGGGGGTCTCCCTCTTTCTACAGCAATGTTATTCATTCCCATGGCGTCATCTACACAATTTCAGAGGAGGGCCCAGAAGGAATAAAGGCTGCAGATGGCAGGGCTATGTAGACGGGATGTGGGGAAGTTGGTGGAAGGTTCGACTTGACCATTTCTGTGTGTCGGCCTTAGACAGGACTGGAGAGACCCCTAGTTCCCTCCACCTCATCAAGAATGCTCCTCCCATGGATCCCAAGAGTACCCAAGGCGATTAGAGTTCTCCAGATTCCTAGAGGAGGTCAAGAAATCAGGCCTCTCCCTCAGTAGGTGATCCCTCAAGTCAGCATTCCTCTCGCAGGAAGAGAATTCATGTCTCTTAAGCTTTATGTTGGTCCCAGGGAGAAGTTAATGGACGAACGCAGACTGGCCACTGTGCAGAGGATCACCCCTCCAAGTTCACGAACGCTCCTTGACTCCAGCTTCTCTGCGTGGTGCCTCGTGAGGCTTCAGGTGGCCGCCCCTGAAAGGAGGGAAGACCCACACCCTCTAATTAACAACCTGAGACAAATTGAAAACAGCTGTGAATAATTAGACAATTTAAGCGCTGTGAAAAAGGAGTAATTTCTGTAGTCTTTGTAATAAATCTTATGCTGTCTCATTCCCTATGCTGGACTTGAACTTTTTTTTTTTTTTCAGGGGTGAGTTAGCACATTACTCATAAAAGAAACAGTATCCCTTTTGTTTTGGCTGGGTCTGTTTAATAACAAAAGAGCCTATCGCAATTACTGGGGCAGCACGGTGACAAAGCAAGTGCCCCATCTGACAGGGCTTTGCAAACTTCACGGTGAGACCAGTGGCAGTTTTCTGACCCAGCTGTCCTGTCCAGTGGGGCTTGATTTCTACTCCAAATGATCTTCACTTTCAATCGGCTCCAGGTTTTAGAGACCATGATGGAAAAGAGAAAATGCCCAGGTATGTTCACATCAAACAAGAAGGACATTGAGTCCATGCAGGGTGGAACTTACTTCTACAGGATTCCCAGAGTTTGTCTGTTTTAGCCCACCATATTTCCAAGAGGAAAAAAAGAGAGAGATTAAAAAAAAACTCTTATAATTAAAGAGCTGGAAAGGAATAGAGGTGGCCCACAGATCGAACCCCTCATTTTAGAGAGGACAATCAAGGCCCACAGAGAAGAACAGATGTAGCCGAAGATACCAGTGAACTTGTATCGAAATCAGATCTAGAATTCAACAGCCTGCTGTGGATTCTGCATAGCAGTTTCCAGTTAATTAAATAACCAAAATCACTTAGACCTCCCTCAACAGGTATGAATAGCTGCTGTACGAGCATACCATAAAGATTAAGAGTGTGAGCTTTGCGGCCAGTCCTGATTCCAATCCTGGCCCTTCCCCTTCCTAAATGTGATCTTGGGTAAGTCATTTCATCTCTTTGGGTCTTGGTTTATTTGTCTGTGAAATGGGTACGAAATAGCTTCTCAGGTCTTTCATGAGGATCGATGAGATCACACATGCTAAAATCTCGTTCAGTATAACTGTTTGCCCCACACTAGCATCCACACAGCTGAGCATGACTGGGGACAGGTACACAGATGGGCTCTCTTTGAACTCTTGACCCCACCCTCAGATGGCCTCTCGGGGTTAGCCAGCAACCCTTTTGTATTTATCCTAATCATTCATCCCCTAGATCATCCTATGAGTCCCCTCTTCTCTAACTGCCAACACCCTCTTTTCTGCTTGCTCTCGACCGATGACCAGGCACTTATTTTATTTTGTTAAAGCAAATTTGAAACAATCAGAAAAGAGCTTTCAGATGACCCTCCCCGAAGTCCGCAAATCTGCTTATATCCATATACTCTGCTTTTCCTCCAGTTAAAGGATGATCTAAGCCTTCTCTTCACCTTGTGCTGGATCGAAGATCAGAGAAACTAGGTTATTTGCCCACGGTTAACAGCTAGTAAATAGTAGAGCTAAAATCTTAATCCGGAACCTATTAAAAAGTTAGTTCTGGGAGATCTTTTACTCAGTATCCTGCAGAGAGCCTGGCGTATGGCAGACACTCAGTAAATGTCTGTGATGAATAAATGAACGATTCAATAACCACTCTCTGGATCTCAGTGGACTTTCCATGACACCAGTGACTTACCAACTGTGGCTCCCCATCGCTCCTTCCCCATCACTCCACAAGCAGAGGTCTCAGGTGAGTGTAAGGAGGCAGGAGAACGATGACTCTTACATAAAGCCACTAGCAGAAAAATGGCAAGGAAGCTTGTCACGCAACCACAGCAGCCCTGAGAAGAAAAAAAAAAGATCCACCTTCTAGAATTTGGTGACCTGAGCCAAACTTTATGTTCCTCATCAGAGGAGCATTTGAACTCTAAACTGGTAGCTATTAACTTAAAAACTAGTCCAGTGAAAATTGAAAAGGCCACTCTGTAGAGACGATTTATAACCCAAGGTGCATAGGATCGTTTCCCACGAGAAACAATTCCTTGAGAGATAAAATTGCAATAAAAAATTACAAACCATCTGAAGAATGAATCACCTTGAGGGTAAACAAGAGAGTTCACAACTCAAGAACCAAGGAAGAGGATAATCCGAAAGCAACGATTTAAAAATACTCCCCTGTATCAGAATTATAAAAATAGTTCAATTTGGATTCACTTTCCTGAAAGGGAATCAATAGGATGAGCAGTTCAAAAAGCCATTATCAGACCTAAAGAAACAAACACCCACTCCACTGTTTCCCCAGCTTCGGTTATCAACAAAGCACTATTAACAATTTTTGCTACATCCACAAAATTCCTTACATTATTCACCTATTTTTCTTTAAATTGCCTCCCTTTAAATTTTTTCATTAATTTAATTTAAAGGAAGATCATGGTGATGCATAATGCCCACAAAATCATGGGTGCGCTGTGCTAGTTGTATTGTTCCATTAAATATTAAAATAAACAGATAATTATAATTTTAAAATTATTTGTCCATGTGCTAAAAATATCTCATGGACCACGAGTGGCACATCAACTAAACTTTGGAAAGTACTGTCTTGTAGCAAGTCCCTGGTCTTAAGTGTGGGAAAGGAAACCATTGCCAGGGGTCAGAGAACACATGCAGGATGGGCTGGAGCTTGAACCCAGATACCTGATGCCTCTTCATCCAGGGGTTGAGTCCTGTGTTTTGCAGCCTGTCACCCACCATTCACATTTTTCTTTCTTACATTACTTTTCAATCTGTTTGCAAAATTCAGACATTCTTTCTGCATTCTCCAAAATAAATATATAAACGGCCTTAAAGGGGAGGAGAAGAGTTATTTCCACCAGATATTTATTACATCTCTGTCAATCAAACCCATATTTATGCATGCCGATGCAACGAGAAGCGAGTGGCAATCCTCAATGAATGGAGAAGCAAGTGTGCATAGCACGTATTAAAAGTAACCACGTTGCTCAAGTCGCAGTTAATGGAGGAGCACCAAGGGCTTCATTCATGTGAACTCATTCATAATACTTTGAAAGAAATTACAAGGAGAGAGATTTCCTTTACCACTAAAATATTCTTAATCTGTGGGTGAGCTGGAGCCTGCCTTCTCTGAACAGCCGCATAGCAAAAGGGATATTTAGAATATTTTTTATGACGCTATGATGACAAGCAATGTTCAGCTATCTCTGGGAGCAAAATTAATCATATGCTTAAACTCTGTCTCTCCACTCCCACCACCGCCTGACCTATGAAACGTCTCAAGGTAAGCACTCAAATGCAGAGCCTCATTCAGGTTTCCTCTCAGATCCCACCAGCCTTTCTGAGCTGACCACCCACCACTTCCTCCCCGACGTACACGCTGGACTTACGTGTATGTTTGTATAAGTTAGGGAGGTGTCAGCTGCTGTAACAAATAAACCCCAAAAGTTCAATGGTATAGCACAATAGGACTTTACTTTTTGCTTCCTTGACAGTTCAATGTGAGTGTTTTGGTTTGATGAGCAGTTTTCCTCCATGTGATAATCCAAGTTCTTTCCATCTTGTAGCTCTACATCCCTCGGAACTCAGAATAGTCTAAACCCAGCCATCAAACTTGGAGAGAGTTCAAGGACATTCTACACCCGTCTCTTAATCACGTCAGCCCAGGGATGGCAAACATCACCTGCGCTCACATTCCACTGTCGAGAATAGTCATTTGGCACCATTCAGATGGATGGAAGGCTAGAATGTGCAGACAACCCTCCTTGCCCTTTCTCTTACTGGTCTTTCTCTACCTTGTAAACTCCTATTCAGCCTTCAAGGCCCTGTTCATCTTTCAAATGCCATCTCTTCTGCAAAGCCATCGCAGATGTCCCAGGCAGAATTCACCGACCTCTCTTTCTCATTTCCATAGCAGTCTTCTCTGTTAGAAGACACATCAGGTATTCAAGTATCTGTCCCTTCTGAAACCTGAGCATCTAAGAACGAGGTCTGCGTCTCATTCGACTTCTCGTCACTAGTAGCACCTAGCGCTGTTCCTGACATAGGACAGCGGACATTCAATATACGTTTATTGAATTAAACCAACGTATACTCATCAAATCATTAATAAGCATTTAGTGAGTTATTGCCATGCTCCCAGGACTACACGAAGAGCAAAGCAGTTCCCCCAAAATATTAAAGGCGTCTTCAGTTCTAAAAGTTAAAATTTTAAGTAAAATGCACAGTGAACTTGGGCAAAATTCAATAGTGCTGGAACATTTTAAATTCCTTCCAAAGTCAAATAGAAATAAATCGAAGGTCATCTATATTCTCCCCTTTCTCCACAGTTCTCCTCAAAGTGAGAATCGCTTGCGTAACTAAGTGACGTGCAATCCGGAGACGCAGAAGGGGGAAGGAACAGGGAGGGCGTCAGGAATTAAAATTGCATTGAAGTCGGATATGGCAATTTTTAAAAAATTTCTAAATTACATTGAGACCGACAGAAAATTTGCAAAAATAGTAGTGTCCATATATCCCTCGCCAGCTTCTCCTTAAAGCTAACGTCTTACATATAACCACGGTGCATTTATGAAAACCCAGAAAGTTAACAGCAGTACGATCCTATCAGTTGAACTAAAGACATTTTGCGAATTTCACCAGTTTCCCCCCCCCCCATGTCCTTCTGTGGTTCCAGGATCCTGCCCAGCAACCCACATTACATTTACTTATTATTTCTCTTGAGTCTCCTGCAGCCTCTAATAGTTTCTGCACGTTTTCCTGCCTTTTACGACCTTGACACCTTCGAAGAGTAGTGCTATGTCATTTCGTCAGATGGATATGGCAACATTCGTGACAGAGACGATGTTCTAGAAAGACAAGAAACTGAATCCATGGGGCAAAGTTCATGCGCACAGAAAAGGACCCAGCTCCACCTCCGAAGGTTGGGGCTCAGACGCAGGGCTCTCCAGGGGTCCCCTCGCCCTCCGCTCAACAGTGAAGGCTCACCGGACCTGTGTCCCACCCTACTGTGGATGCAAGCCATCTAGGTCGAAGTCCCATGATCCCATTCTCCAAAAATGGCGCCGTCGTAACAATATTTAAAATAACACGTGGAGATGATGACTGTTGAGACTGTGATGAAGAGGCTCGTCTTCGGATGGCTCTTCCCCTAAAACCGAAGTACAGGCTGGTCCCCTTGTGCTGCCACCAGGACCCCACCCGCTTCACTCTGTTTTTAGAGCCCCCTTTGCCTTCTGCTGCAGACACCAAGACCTCCCGACCCTACCCATCTCCACGCACCCATTTCAGAAGGTCCAGGGTCCGAGAACTGCCCCCACTCCAGACCCAAGCCCCAGGTTCTTTTAAATCAATAGGTTTCGCCTGCCCATTAAAATTGTTGGAGGTGCCTTAAAAAAAAATCCATGCATGGACCCCAGCCCCAAAGACTGAGATTTTAAAAATTAACATTTAAAAAAATCTCCCTGGGCGAGTCTAACGTGCCTCTAAGGGCTGAGAACCACTGTGTAAATGTAACCACTATATGCCTCCTGGGTGTTCTTTCTGTAAAGATATTTATTCCAACATCCTGTTTCTTCCTCAGATTCCATAACTGATTCTATTCTACAGCATTTTGGAGTCAGTGGTCGGTTTTCTCCAAGACCCTTACAATCTAAGGAAATATCGATTTCATCTGAATGCTACCAACGCTACCTGGAAATTCTCCGATGTAGGGTTGTCCGGGTCAACAGTGGGAATAACTGTGTAGAGAATACAGGACACCCAGGGCCGCAGCTGTGCCAGAGCAGGGGACATGCACTTGTCTGTGCGGGACGGGGTGGGCATCCAGGCCCCTCATGGGTGACAGGGCAGCTGCAACACGTTACCATAAACTCGGCATCTTAAAACGGCAGACATTTATTCTTTCACAGTTCTGGGGGCCAGAAGTTCAAAATCAAGTCGTCAGCAGGGCCATGCTCCCTCTGGGCTCTAGGGAAGAATCCCTCCTTGCCTCCTCCAGCTTCTGGGGGCTCCGGGCATTCCTCGGCTTGTGGCCACATCGCTTTAGTCTCTGCCTCTGTGGCCACGTGGCTTTCTTCTCTGTTTCTGTGTCTCCTCTTTGGTCTGTTATGAGGACAGTAATCATTAGATTTGAGGACCCAACAGGGTGACCCAGGATGAGGACCCAGGGTGACCCAGGGTGACCCAGGATGATATCATCTCCAGATCTTTAACTTAATCCCAGCCGGAAAGACACTTTTTTCAAATAGGTCATATTCGTAGGATCTGGGTATTAGGACATGGAAGTATATTTGGGGGGGGGGGCCACTGTCCAACTCGTGAAAGCCTCTGCAGTGGAAAGGTCAGGCCCACATTCCCCTCCTGCTCCCTCCCTCACGGCCAGATACGGAAGAGAACGTTCATGTCCCAGGTTTCACAGTCCGTAACTTTCGGATGTCAGGAGTGGAGAGGAATAAAGCAGGGGAGGGGAGGAGAGAGCCCAGACAAGAAAGAACATGGAGCCCCAGCCCAGAATTCACTCCCAAAATGCCCTGCGTGGCCGATCAGCATGAAGGAGACCGTGTCCCTGTCCTGTTAGGGAGTGTCGCCTTTAATCCTGCTGCCCTTCTCCCCACACTGTCCCATCCTCTCCATCCCTAAGGCTGAACCTGGCACTGCCTGCTCCACCCTTTAGTTCCGGGGGCTGAGTGGGCCGTCCTCCCCCTCCCCCGGTATCCCCGGAGTCCCGGATGTTGGGGAGGACGTGGGAGTGGGGGCTGCAGGAAAGCACGAGGTCCAGGGTTTGGCCCCTGCTGAAAGGTTGAATATAAAATTTGTCAAGTCATTCAAAAGAAATGTCCATGAGATGCTATAAGATTATTGAACCTAAAAGGGAGATGGCTGTCTCCTGTGCTTTCTCAACACTCAGTCAGTTTGGGTGGATTTATTTGTGAAAGGAGCCAGAAAAATACTTATTTCACACCCTATTGGGTGATTCCCCCCACCTTTTTACTAAGCAAATGAGGCCCCGCAAAAATCTAACATGTGGCCATGTAAATTAGTGACTAGTTACTGTCACAACAGTGCCATTTCTATAAATGCTTAAGTCACAGGCTCCAACATTTGGAGCCACCCTGTGTTCAGCAGAAATAACCAGGCCAGACTCAGTGTCGAGCTGGCACTGCCTGGACAGAGCCCACGGCTCATATCTGCGGTGGATCCCGAAGCCACTGCAGGCAGAGACCCTGCCTCCAAGCTGGTCTCCAGTGAAGGCAAACCTGAGCAGCCACTGCAGAGGTTGCCACTTTTGTCACGTAAGCAGGGACTTTGATGTAAGTAGAGAAGAAAGCATGAACCAAAGCTCATGAGGGCAGACGGGCAAGGTGAGCTCACTCGCTGGGATTCGTTCAGCATTATCTCAGAAGTAGGAAGTCGAGATGACGAGCCATTCGAGATCTGAGCAGGGCGATAACACAGACATAACCTGGTGGATGTTATGGTAAGGTTACATGACCCCTGATGTAGAAGCAACGAAAATCGATACATTACGTCAAAAGAAAATTTGTGTAAAAAAAAAAAAATGCTGCATGGAGAAAAACATGAATAAAGGCCGAAGAAAACTGGGAAAAATATTTGCAAGTCATATTACAGAGAAAAGGTTGAATTCCTTAATGTTCGAAATGCTCCTACAAATCCATAAGAAAAAGACCAAAGCCTGCAAAGGAAGTGAACAGGAAAAGGAGTAAAAATGGGTTTTAAACATATTTAAAGGTGGTCAAAGCACACTCTTAGTAAAGGGAATGCAAGTAGAAGTACCATGAGATTCCATATTTATCTACTAAATTTACGAAGATTACAAACCTATTTTCATACTATTTGTGAGGGAGGCAATAACCTTTGTGGAGAGCAACTTATCGGTATTAATTTGGAGGTGAATGCAGATCCTTTAACCCAGCCACTCGCTTCTAGGAACTTGAACTTCATCTTCATCATATTTTTAAATGTTCCATGGGATCAAAAAAGTTGTAAAGCAATTTAAGAGGTAATAAATTGTTGACATCATCCATATTCCTATTTTTGTTTACTTGATCTTGAATGACTACATTATTTTTCTTACTGCTGAATTTGCCTTCTCTCGTTATGTTTGTGATCATTTATTCCTTGCAGATTTTTGGTTTCTAAATTTTAATACTATGCAATTCATCCCATAAAACTTGGTGACTGATTGTTCTCTTTTCCTTATCAATTTTATCAACTGTTATCAACCGAAATCAATCCTTTGTATTTTGTTTTTATTTGTTTTGCCTTATAATTGCTTGAAAAGGACTTTGAAAACACTTTTTCTTCAAAATTCTTGAGCCACTGTGTTTTCCATGTGTCTCGTGGGACAGCACATGGCAGAATTTGAAGTTTTACTTACTCATTTTATTCCATCTAGGAGGAAGCATGAGATACAACCCAGTGACGTCTATTGTCATAACTGGTCTTTTTGTTCTTGTTTTCATCACCTTGATTTATAATATTTTTTAATGACTTATTCTTTTTTCTTTTGCTTGGGCTTTTTTTCTAATGATTGACAGGTATGCGGGCCACTTTAAAATCTTATAGACACATTGATTCTTGAAGAAGCCATCTCTTATTCTCACGTCCAGCTTTATTCTCAGAATAGCCATATTCTTGTTTATTCATTCAACAAATATTCAATAAATACATACTACGTGCCAGACATGATCAATGCCGCACGAATCAGAGACCAGCAAGGACGGTCCTGTAGCACGGGAGGGATCCTAAGAGGTAATCATCGGTAAGTACGTAAGTACAACTGTGATAACCATACGGCTTTCTTCAAATGCTACAGACGTGCAGCACTTGAAAGAAGTATAACGTGACTTGTTTGCAAATACATCTTTCTAAATAGTCTCCATAGCATTCAGGTTTCTTTTTACAAGCCATGCTGCCTTCCGGGAAAGGTGAGCTGCACATGGGCCCCCAAAGTCATTTTGGAGTCTGTCTTCTATCTGCCTGGCACCCTCTCCTAGCTACCAGCTGGTGCAGGCGCTTCCCTGTTTGCATGTCTCATGCCCGTTCCCGTCGGGATCAGAAGGAAAGAATCACTCCCTGTTCTCTTTACTGGGAAGACCAAAAGTTTCTGCTTCCGCGTAGCCCCAGCAACTAGCTGTTGAAATAGTGGAGTTAACCAGACTCCTTTGCTCCAAGATGCCTCAGTCCTTTGAGAAGAAGAGAGGACACACGTAATTAATACGTTATTCAGTCCTTAACCACCTGGGCAAGCCTGGCTGAGTCCCTTCAGCCTCTGAAACTTGGGTCTTCTTCCCCATCCAGATGTGGCATGACAGATGCAGTCCGTGAGTCGATGATGGACGTCTCGGAGTCTCAGATTTTGCTCCAGATCTGGGGCAGCAGAAGAGGAGAGTGTGGGGGCAGGAATTGACCTTCGCTGTTCACTGGGAGAAACAGTGAAGGCGGTTTCAAGAGAAATCCAGCAACTCCACCACCAGAAATAGATCTAGAACCGGAGTTACTTGCTGGGCCTCTGAGGAGACAAGCGGTTGGGAGATGGACTGAAAATCAGAGAGGACGAGCGAGTCTCGTAGGCACACACGGGCCGGCAGGCCCCTGTCACCGGAGAGGAGACGGTCTCTGGCCACATGCAGCCCTGACACGGTGGTTTCTGGACCCCGATCCATCGCTATCTGGGAAACAGCGCCAAGACGAGACCGCCCTGGTTCCCCCGTCGGCTTCCACCACGATCAGTCTCTGTAGTGAACCTTTCCAGTTACACTGCTCTGCTGACACCACACCGCAGCTTTCCAAGAGGCCCAGCCGCGAGGAAGAGTTTATGGATGTCGGGACCAAACCGAAGCCACCGGGGTCGGCTACTGTAAGGCTGGCTCCCGGCAGACAGTGCAAAACCCCGGTGTGGGTCACAGAGGAGGGTGCGTAAGACTTAGCTCTGCGGAAACAGCTCAGCCCAGCTCTGTCCGTCCACTGCGGGTTCCAGGCACATCCCACAGCCCGCAGGGGCTGACACAGAACACAAGAGCCAACTCAGTTCACGCCTTCAGAGCCGCCTCTGTCAGCGTCCCTTCTGCCCCTGAGCCCGGCAGCTTGCCATCCATCTCTGTCTTGCAAACAAATATATTAAAGGAACTTTCGTTTTGGGGTAAGGACAAGGAGGCGGGAAGGAAGAAAACCACCCATCTGTTCTCCAGCTCAGCCTTCCCCCAAATGTAGACCCTCACAGGAGGCACCATTCATAAGTAGAGTTAACTGCTGGCTAAGATTTTCTCTTTTTCTTTTTTCTTTCTTTCTTTTTTTTTTTTAAAATCTGGTGTTTATAATTCCAATTGGTGTAAAATTTCCTGATGGTTAACACATCACGTTACTGACACTTTTGAATGAATGACTCATTCCCAAATAATTGACTAGCTTTGTAATTTGGGAAGTAAAATCACATTTACGAGTCCCCCGAGTGGAGGGTCTATATTGTTGTGCATAAAAAGTAGATAAATCATAAAAGCCAAATCTGCAAACATCCCCACTGGCCTTTGTCCTCGCTTTAAGGCACTGCCTTTAAAAGCGCGCAGCTGCCCGGACTCAGTAGAGCGCTTGAAAATCGCGCCCTGTTTTATCTTGACGGTAAAGTTACACCTTGGTCACCATAATCTTGGCCGCGTCCAGTGGTCTGGCCACACTTCTGAATCCCCCTTTTCCAGCCCAGCTTCTCGTTCCAGTTCAAACCGTCCAGGCTACACTGATTCTGAGCGCTTTGTGGCCAAATGTGGAACCCCATCAAGAAGAAACACTCCCCAATTAAGCCAGATTTGATTACAAGCAGCATTCACAAATAATAAATAGATGTGTTGCCGATTTAGGGTTCAACGAACCCACAACGTGATCCTAATGAGACCTGACAAGGGTTATTTTATTTTATTTTATTTTTTTGGTAGAGAGTCAACTATTATTATTTTGTTTTAACTACACATATGCGTGCATTTTTAAGCATATCTATTTTTAAGGGCAAAAAGTACACATGGAACCGAAAAGGCAGACAGACTCAAGCCTGAGCTATTTGGTGCTGAACTCTAATTGTATTTTTATGTGCTGTGGATTTGAAATCTAGAAGTCCTGGGATTTTAAGCCTCAGGTCCTTTTCCCACTTTTCCAGAGTACTGTAAATTAGTTTAGTATGCTTGAAAGAACCCCTAATTGTAACTGCTCTTGTTGACATATCAACTTGAGGCCGCACAGAGCTGGCTCCAGCTCTGCTGCCCTTGGTTTTGTAGTTACAGTGCATTTTAAGGGCCTGACAGGTCCGGTGCTAAGATGTTCTGAATTAGATTTGAATTACAACCGCTAAATGCCCTTGTCAAAGATCGTTAGTCCTGACACTAGCCATGTACCTTGAGCTGACTGTTCTGATGCGAGGCCGGCGGCTTAAACAAAGCCATGCCCCCAAGTTTCATTCCGAATTGTCAAAACGTAATTGAGTTAAAAAGAGCAACTACAGCATAAGAATCGCAATCTTTGCTGCTTCTTTTCGCTTTGAAATAAATCCAGGGGACAATTTAGCGGCATCATAGGCGCAAAATGAGAAGAGCGTTTTCCACCAAGATGGGATGTGCTTAAAAATAAAACCCCAGACCCGTCCGTCCCTGAGTTGCAGGATTAGAATAGCCAAAGACCTCTGCAAATGCCTTTCAATTTTGGACTCAGTCCTTCCCAAGTGGAAGAAGTAAAAATAGCCAGCTAGACAATCAACCCAGCAGGGCCTGATCTGTGGTTGCCACTCAACGAAAGTTGATCACAGATGTGAATGAATACATTTTAAGACAGACAGATTATAGGTAGAAATATGGGACAGTGGAGTCAGGCAACCCGGCTTGAATCCCCTTCCTGCTGCCAGACATGTGACCTGACCAGTGATTTTATCTTTCCTGAGCCCCCAGATCCTCAACAGCCGCCACCATGGGGGTGATCGTGCCTCCCTCCCAGAGTTTAATTGGGATCGTGGCTACTAAAGCAGTGTTGGCACATTATGGAGAGTTGATACATTTTCTTTCTTCAGAAGATGGGACACGACGGAACTTCATGAAGCTGCACTGGGTGCTTCCGACCAGAATCCGAGCAGGAACGAGGCCAGGGAAGGCTGGAACCGGGGCGCCAACTCGAAGCCGTGAAGACCAGGTGGCACGTATACCAGGGAAACTGTGGGTGCTGCATAAAAAGAGGGGATCCTGGTGCCTGAAGAGCACCTGCTCTAGTTAAAAATCCCCAAATTCAGACATCAGCCAAAACAAACTTAGCTGCTAGTGGATTCAGCCGGGGGCCAACGGTTTGTACATAAAGGATTCATATCTTCATATATTTAAGGGAAGTCAGATGAAATACAAGAGGCCCAGTTAAGCTTGAATTTTAGTATATGGAAGTTCTAACTGCCACATGGGCACATTTTCAAAGTACTCATTGTTATTCTGAGTTTAAATTTAGCTGGGAGTCTTTTCTCCTTCTTCCTCCTCCTTCCTCTCCTTCTGCTCACGCTTCTGCTTCTGCCTCCAACTCTGGCAGTCTTCATTAGAAAGAACTCAACGCTGAGAGTCAAAAAAACCCCAAAAAACCCCAAGGTGTAGCCCTGCCCCACCTTAGTAATGCATTTCACCCCCTGCAGCTGCAGCATCCCCAGCAGTAAAATGGTCACATCGGCCCTGAATCATGGGGTCGGAGGAGACAGTGAGTCGAGATAGCACTGTGGATGCTGAGAACTGCTCGAATGTTCACTGCTGCTCTTCATACCTGGCAAGTGCCACCAAAGTGCAAAAAAAAGAAAAAAAGAAACCTAGAGTGAGCAGTCACTCCCTCCCTCGCTGAGAAGAGCACACAGCATTCCGACGACACATGTATTCCTCAGCAGGGACGGAGACAGCAAGCTATTGAATTGCACAGTCAGATTCTTGGACTTGGAACAATGAGCACAAATCTGGGCCGCTTGGCATGAAGGAAAGAATCCCCAGAGAGGACGTTCCAAGGGCTTGTTTGGGGGATCCCCCGTCCAGGAACAAGGCGGGGGTGATGAAAGACCAGGTTCTCAGCCTGCATCTGGAAAAACCATTTTGTGCCTCATTCGGGAAAAGCACAAGGCGCCCAGGAATACCGGCCCTGGGTAGAGGTGACGGGAGGACAGGAAGAGCAGGTAGCAGACAGGGACGGGGAATCCGCCAGGACTAGAGGTTCTCGCTTGGCCTTCGACTTTGACCCAGAGAACCCTTCCCTCTTCTGGGCTGCACAACAATCTCTTCCATGCCCTAAAATAAACAAGTGAGAAAAGGGCAAATGATCATTTTTGTGGGTCGTGCATAAAGCCAAAAGCAAAATATCCTTTTTTTTAAAAAGAGTCTGGGCTGAAATGATGAAATATGTGTCTGAAATTACCCCGTGGCACAGCCATGACGCATAAACACGCTTTTACGGAAGTAAATTATTCCTGTTAGAAGACTCGGAATAGAACGATGAAGGAGAATAAGACCCTTGTCTCCAGGCCATCAGCTCCAGCATGTAAGCCACAGGTTGGGGGAGGGAGGGCATTAGCTTAGGGAGACACCCCTCCACAGCCCCCCACCCTGCTCCCTGGCGTTAATTTCCGATTCCATTAAGACGCCTATCTGCTCCGAGCGGCCCCCACCATCTCTTCCCTGGGCCTGATTCGGATGCAAGTCACAGCCCTGGAGTTCAAGCTGCTGCCGCTTAAGAAGGCTTATTTTGACACAGTAATTACTAGGCTCGAGCGATGCTTTACATTAGAGTATAAAACACTCATTAAATTAAAATTCTTCCATGAAATCATGAAAATAAACAGTCTGTCCAAACTGGCATCAACAAATTCACAGGGCGCCTCTGCATTTTCTCAGGCCGGCCCGCTACAGGCTGCATTTAACCACGAAGTGTGAATGGTTCGCATTCCTTTGAAGGCTGCATTCTGCTTCTTTTTAAGATTATTGCTTTAATTGTTTTTACAACTTGTAAGATTTTAAAGCTATTAAGCTTCAAAGTTGGGGATGGGAGAACTTGAAATGGGGACCCTTTGTACCCTGCCCAGCTTGTGGGTGGGGGGACAGGTTACCACTCTCAGCCCCCAGACCCATCTGGGACAATTAAAATTCAGGGGACAAGCGAGATGGGCAATTTTTTCATGACCTCTTGAGGGATAGAAAATAAACCTCGCATTTCAAAGGTTTCAGACAGGAGAGGCAGGAGCAGAGTGGGGGCAGAGCAGGGGCCTCAGAGCCGGCCAAACTGGGCATGAACTTGGCAAATGGCTTCTCTGAGCTCACTTCCCCGTGCATAAAATGAGAAGGATAAGTAAGCACAGTGGATTCTCATTATTCATGGTAGTTATGTTCTCTAAAGTCACCGTTAACACTGAATTAGCCAATACTGAGCCGATGCTCCTCGGAGCCTCTGATCACAACGTTTTCGTCAACCGATCAAGAAATAACCTTGTTTCCTGCGTGTTTCTGTTTAAAGACACCTCATGTAACATACATGGGTGATTCATTAACACTGAACTCATGGCCAACCGCACTGAAACTCACACGAGAACGAACACGCTTATTTTCTGGTAAAATACATTGCACGTCACAGGCTTCTTGAGCTGGCCAGCATCGTGCTTGGGACAGGGTGGGGTCATGATAAGAGGGACATCGCTAACGAAAAGTGCAAAAATGCAAAAAAAAAAAAAAAGTGGCACTTGATAGACTGCAACAAGGATCCTTGTTTACAGCATGAGCGTGGACACTTGAAGACAGGGCACACCCTTGTTCCAGCCCCAGAGGGGACGGACGCATCGGAAGACCCAAAATTTTCAGCGTTCTGCGCATGTGCGTGAAATGACTGTGAAAACAGCAGAGGTGTTGATTTGGGGGTCACGAATAAATTTCAGCATGGAGGCAAATTCACAAATGTGGAAGTCAAGAATGATGAGGGTCGACTGTGCCTTATAAGGCATGAAAAAGGAGGACGTTTAGCCATCTCCATTGCCAAATGAATTGCATGCAATCTGGTCTAATAAGAATCTGAGCCATCAAAAAAATAAATAAATAAAATAAAATAACAAAACTGAAGGTAGCCACTTTGCCTTCCAAGCAGCGTTTTCGGGGAAGGGAGTGGATATGACAGATGACACCGTGTAATTTGTGTCAGGGAAGGATACATTTCAGTACTGCTTCCTGCCACCTACAGAGACAGGAGAGACAGAAGCCACGACAAAGAATTTGATCACATCACAGGAAAGGTGAATTTTAAGATGTGCGGTTCTCTAGTGCTCTGTTTAGCAAAAAACAGGGATGGGCCAAAAAGGCTTTGTCCAAAAGGTCGGGGAGAAGTTCTAGAAAGAGAATGAAATAGAAGCAAAGACAAGTTGAGGTGTCTAGGGTTCTCAGAGAGCTCATCGAGGTAGGCGGGGGGAGACCTGCAAGGGGGAGCCTGGGGACAGCTGCAGAGATGCTCGGCCAGGACAAGTCCTTGTGAGGACGATGCATCGTACCCCAATGTCCATATGTCGTTTTAAGCCGCGTGCATCACTGTGCTGCCGGGGTTGCGACCTCCCTGTGCTCAAGCTCCCACACTCACCTTTCCCGGTGTATTTGGGGGAAATTCAGGGGGAGGGATGGACCAGGGAGAATGGGCCAGAACACAGAGGCTCAAGAGGAGGTAACATGAGGAATGAGTGGAGGCGGAGCTTAGAGTTGGCGGGATGAGGAGAAGCGGACACCCCACGCTGAGGGTCTCCAGGGAAACTGGGTGGAGAGTGCTGGCGAAGGCCCCGTGGCGCATGGGTAGGGGTTCAAGCCCCTTTCCTTTAACTATTAGAAGAAAAGATGATCCCAAAGGCAATATTAGGGAATACACCCAGGAGGCTAATACTTGGGATGTGTTGGGTGGTCATGAAGACTCAAAATAACTTATCCATACTGCCCAGAACACAATGGCACTCAAAAACAAAATAGTAGTTTGTAGGTACAATTGTTACAAATAATATGTATTATCTTTTACCTCCAATTCTTCATCTTACTCCTCAGGACAGAAACTCTCTTAGTCACTTCTGGATCCCCAGTGCTTCGAAAAATGCCTAGCACATAGTAGATGCTCAGAAAACGTTTGCCACAAGCAGAGAATGAGCACGGACTTCATGAAGACCGTCATCTGCCTTCTGAAGAGAAGCCTTGCTCTTCTGGAAGGAAATGTGCAGGGCCCACCGTCTGGGATACATGCGCAGTGTCTCCAAAGCTAGGACCGGAAAATAACCTACTCCACTCCGGTCCCAGCCTTTCCAACATGGGCTGCAAGGAACCACAGGACATTACGGAGCAGCATCAAGTAGACTCCTGAACCCAGGGGGAGATGTCAAGCAGAGGGAAGGCCAAGCAGGCCTGGGCCAGGAAGCCACTCAGTGTCCTCACCTGCCAAGTAGCAAAGCTCTGTTTATTAGCTTGTTCGCTGGGATGACAAGGTAGAATTCAACAAAAAAGAGCTATTGGCTTAAAAAAGTAATAATAAAGCACATACTTATGCACTGTTGATATCCAATCGCTTGATATTGGAGAGAAGAAAGTACAAGGTCACAATGGGACACACATCAGCCCAGAGGCCAGGTTCCATACCACAGGTCCTCATGTAAGACATTCGTTTACATGTGAATTTTTTGTATTGGTCAGGATAGGCTAGGCTAAGCTGCAGTAACAAACACTCCCCAAATCTCAGTAGTTTGACACAAAACTTGATTGCTCACTTGCACAAGCTTCAGTGCAGGTCGGGGTGATTCTCCAGGGCAGCCATCCTCCATGTGGTGACTTGAGATTCAGGATGCTTCTTCTGTGTGACCCCAGCAGCGAACATCGGTCTTCCTTAATAATCACCTCAGAGCGGAAGAGACAGGAAATCAATCACAAAAGAGCCCAACCTGGAATGGCACTTGTCACTACCACTCACACTTCATTGGCCAGAATCAGTCACGTGACCCTGCCTAACTGTATGGAAGCTGGGAAGTGCAGTCTCCATATGCTCAGGGAGGAAAAAAAGAACCAGGTAGGGTGCAGGTGCTGCTCATTGTGGCCAGGTGTGGGTTTTTATTCAATCCCTAGAAGAGTAGGAAAACCTTGGGACCTGGAGTCAGAAAACCTCAGTTCAAGTCCCTGGTTCCACCAGCGTGTGACCAAGTGATCTCAAGCAAGTCAGTAGAACATCCTAAAACTCACATTTCTCTCAAAAAATGGGTGTAATAGTCATACCTACCTTCTCTCGGGAATATTTTTGAGGTACAAAGAAGTTGAGGCATAGGAAGTCGATTTGAAAATTATAAATGTAGTCTACAAACATTTTTTATGTTAATTGTTACCCAAAGGTTGGGCCCTTGTCAGAGCTAAGACAGAGGAGTGCTAAGCCCAATTAAAGCACATCATTAACTCTCAGATGAGTTCACACTTGACAAAAAGAACCAGAGTAGAGCAGGGGAAAAACCTACATTTCTATGGGTGCCTGAGAAAGATCTTGAAGTGTATCCCACCTGGATAGAACTGCGAAGACCCTCCCTCCTGCTTCTAACTGTACAGAAAAGGAGACTGAGCCCATCCTTAGAACCCTGTCGTCAGAAATATAAAAACCCTCATGAGTTTAGGAGGATTAGCTTAACCCTGCTTTTAAAAATAACCATTTTGGGCTTTCTCCATCTTGTTCATTTTGGAACTTCACATAATGCTTAGCTGTCAGAAAAAAATGCAAGTTTACTGAAAAAAAAATTTATGGTCTTCAGGGCTGTTGAGCATAAAATAAAACACATGCATGTACCTTGTTGGTCTGGACATGGATCGGAACAATATTTTTGAAGAGTTATGTCAATAATAATATGTCAGAAAACTTTGACCCCCATAGTTTCCATATTGAGGAACATATTTAAAATATATACAAACAATTATGCACATAGATGGCGGCCACAAAATTTTATATAATGATACAAAAATTTTAATTCTTTAAATATATAACAATGGGAGACAAGTAAAGACTGAGTGTTAGAATATTATACGGCCATTAAAAATAATAACAATAAAGAGTTTGTAATGAAATGAGAATGTATTTCTAATAAAATGTTAGGAAAAAATAGCATTTAGTTACTTTCTTCATTTTGAATGAGAAGATACTATGTGCCAGACTAGGAGCTGAGATTGAAAAAACAGGTCATTTATTTCCTTACTTATTCATTGAACAAAGATTTATTGATGGTCCCCAGTATGTACCAGGCACTCTCCTAGATCTGGGCTACAAGATCACCCGTTTACTTATCCATTCACCGAGTGTGTTTATCGAAGGTTTCCTAGCCAGGCAGTATAATAGGCACTAGGAAGAAATTGAATCTAAATGTATAAATAATACCAATATAGAAAAAAAAGACTGGAAGGAATCAAGACTAAAACGTTCGTAGTGATTAACTTTAGGAACGGGATTCTGAATGATTTTGATTTTTTCCCTTTATATTGTCCAAATTTTCTGTAATGGACATTTATTGCTCTTGAAATTGGAAAGAAAAAAAAAAAGGCAAATAGAAGGGAAATGTTCAAACCAGACGTGGGGGCATAGTTGTGAACATGAATTAGAAGAGAACCTATTAAGGGACAATGAACTCAGATGCAAGTATTGTCCCCTGGCTCCAAAACAAGTCTCTGTTCATCTCTGCTTCCACCTTCTGACCCCAACGGCATTTGCTTTCTGAATGAAGGGGGTTCACCTTCCCCTCCAGGCTGCAGCCAGGTTTGTCTTAGGTCATGGAACTTCTAGTTAAATAGATCTGATCTGGGCCCTAGCCCTGACACTTATGAGTCAGAAGGCCTGGAAAATCTGCTGCAGCTGTCTGGCCCTACCTCTTGATCTGTAAAATGGGGATAATGACATCTGTTCATGATGGGTAGGGGATGTGCTGTAGGTTAGGCACCTGGTGCATATCTAAGAGATGCTTAGTACACGTTATTTCCTTCCCCTAAATGCCTCCCATCCTTCACCCACACAGAGATTCTGATACGATATTCTAAAATATCTTCAAGAATGATAGTCTAACAAGAAATGTTCCAAGAGCCCAGAGACAGGGTCCAGGGCTGATGCTCCATCTCCGCGGTGTCCTCGATGGCCAGAGTCCTGTCCATCTGCTCTACCAGCGTAAGGGGTGGCATCCATCCTCCCGGTCTCAAAATCTTTCCTTCTTAAAGCAGAAGGCAGTAGCTTTCCCAGTAATCTGAAGTTACAGGCTGCTGTCTGCTTTTCATTGAGGCAAAAGCCAGCACCAGCTGCAAGGGAGTCTGAGGAAGTTGTTTTTAACACTACTACCTTGAACAGAATCCGAGGTGCTACTTATAAGGAAGAAGGAGTATTGAGTCGGCAACCATGTCTGCCATGGCTTAATATCCTTTACCAGGAATGTCCCTCCAGGACTCGGTCCTGAGGAAAATAATCCAAAAAGACTCTATGCATAAAAATAGTTATTGCTGAATTGTTTTTAACAGTATAAAGTTGAAGGCAACATAAGTATCCAAAAAGAGAATGGTTAATCGAGTCATAAAACACATTCACTCAATACAATATTATGCAGCAACTAACATTATTCTTAAAGAGACTAGAAGACAACATGGAAAAATGCTTATGTTATTACGTTAAGTGAAAAAGCAGAATATAACGTCACCTCTGTTCATGACTAAAACTATGTAAAATATGTGTGCATATGGAAAAACACTGAAAAGGGCTACGGAAAAGTGACAGTAGCTCTGATGGGGTGGCCACATTGAGTATGAACACTTTTCTTCATTTCGAAATGTCCTGCAATGTTGTTGGATTAGTTTTTCCAATAAAAAAAAAAAAAGCTATACATAAAAAATTAAATTATCCCCAAAGCCTAGCAGAAAATACAATCAAATATTTGTCAGGCTCCTGGAGAAGTAGTTATTTTCTAAGCTTTGAAGCCAAAGAGAAAATTGCAAAGGGAAAGGCATGCAAGTCTGATGGAACAAAACGTAAACATTAGGCCGAATGCAATCTTCAACCTGTACATTTCATTTAGCAAAAGAAATCATTTTCACAGGACACAAACTGCTGGCAATGCTATCGTAAGCCAGGGCTTGCTGGCAGGAGGAATTGGCATGACCTTTCTGGAAGGCCACTTGGCAAGCATCTCAAGAGCTGGAAGTCGGATCCCAGGTTCTGGCCTGGTCTGACCACCCTGGAAACTGCACGCTGACCAGACAATTCAGAAGATCGAGTCACATGCAGATAGGAACAAGTTCTTCGAAGTGTTGTCTAGAAATGCAGGCAACGCTTGTAAACATCTCGTGATGCAACAGTGGTTTAGCAAAGCACAAGCCTCCTTCGGCCTTTGGGTGTGAAGACAGTGCCACACACCGGAAATGTCTTCGGCTAGAATGACAGATGTTAAAGAGTAGAGTCGACGGGGCTGCTCGAGCCACAGACAGGTGTTGAGCACCTGCTGCGTACCAGCTGCTGGGGATCAGGGCGAGGCTCCGGGAGGGTATTGGAGGGAGAACTGCCCAAATTAACCCGTCGGATGTGCCAAATGGGACTGAACATATATGTGTGCGCACGTGGGCGTGAGCAATGTGATGAATGATGTGTGCGATGTGGAGGGTATGTCCAGAGGCCCCCTGGGAATATGCAAGGTAGGATTTGGGGTGATGCTTTCCCTTCATTCAAAGTTCTCTTATAGTTGTTATATTACATTTAAAGTAAAGTTTTAAAATTTCAAAATAAAATAATTCTGTTCTTGTTTTCCCAGCACAAGAAACTGAGAAAAGGTATGTGTCTGAGTCATTAAAAAATGTAATTTTCATGCCAAAAGAGCAAAGGCTGAGCCACCACCATATGGAAAATGTGACTAGCGCTACCGAGACACTGAATGTTTTATTTTATTGAATTTATTGAAATTTAAAAACTGGAGCAGTGTAAAATATTTTTCTTTAAAGCTTTATTATGTTACATATTAACATTAACTAAAACTAATTTTACCTGTTTCTTTTCCTTTTTTTTTTTTATTAAAGCTACCCAAAACTATAAAACTACATATGTACTTGCTATTATCTTTCTATTGGACAGAGCTGTTCCAGATTATGTTTTACAAAAATCTTTTCTAGTTTGGGTTTGTCTTTTTACTTCTCATGGCATTCTTTTGAGAATCAGAATTTCTAGATCTTTATGGCTTTTAGTTAGAGACATAAAGATGACCTCCAAAATCTCAAGCCTTAAAAGATTGATAGATAACTTTGACTTCATCAACATTTTATCTTAAATTTTATTCTAAAACTTTAAAATTTTTGCCTGTCACGTTGAAATTTTTGATCCACGGTATGAGGTAGGGATCCGTATCTTTTTTTCGTGGTGTGAGTCAGGGATCCATATCTTTTTCCAATACAAATTACCAATAGATCTAGCCCCCTTTATCGACCAGTCCAGCCTTTCTTTCCCCCAGTCTGTGTGCCAACCTGCCTCATACCAGGTCCGCAAAATGTGTTAATCTATTTATAGATATCTCTTCCGTTCCTTCGGTCTGTTTGTCTATCCTTGTGCATACACAACATTGTCTTAATTACATTCCTGTTATGTTCTTAGCATCTGCCAAGGAAATTCACATGAACTGCTGTTTTTTCTCCAGGAGAATCTGCTATTCTTGGTCTTTTGATCTTTTATATAAATTTTAAAATACACTATCAGGTTTCTTTAAAAAGAAACATAAGGAAAAAGAAAACCTCTGGAAATTTGATAGGATGGCATCGAATCAATAAATCAATCTGGAAAGAACTGATGTCTATAAATATTGTCTTCCTATCCATACAGAGGTTACGTCTCTCCATTTATTTAGATGTTTTTAATGCCTTTCAACACATTTTTATAGTTTCCTACTTAGTCTTGATCAAACTAAGATACCTTAATTTTTCTTGCTACTGCAAATGGCATCTTTTTATTGTATCCTTGTTCATTATTGATATATAATATACAATTAATGTATGTAAATATCGCTTTTATATCTAGAGGGTTAGTCTGTTCAGGCTGCCATAACAGAATACCACGGATCGATGGCTTAAACGACAGAAATTAATTTTCCCACAGTTCTGGAGGCGAAGTCCAAGATCGAGGTACTGCCAAGGTCGGTTTTTGGTGAGAGTTTTCTCCTTGGATTGCAGATAGCTGCTTTCTCTTTATGTCCTCAAATTGCCTTTCCTGTATGCGTACACGAAGAGAGAAATCTCTAATGTCTTCTGTTCTTCTTATAAGGACCCCAGTCCGATCAGATTAGACCTTGCCCTTAAGACCTCATTTGACTTCAATTATGTCCTTAAAGGCCTTTCTCCAAATACAGTCACATTGGGAGTCAGGACTTCAACATATGAATGGAGGGGGGTGCAAAGTTATGTTCATAATATCTAGCAAATGTGCTAAACTCTCTTATTCATCTTGCTAAATCTATGTGGACAAGAACATCATCTGTGAATAAGGATACTCCTGTTTCTTCCCTTCCAATACTTACATTCTTTTTGTCTTACTATGTGTACTAAGACCTCAAGTAAATGTTAAATAGAAGTAATGAGAGAAATTTTTGTCTTATTCTTGATTTTAAAGGGAGAGATTTTAATGTTTCGTCATTGAGTAGGATATTTGTTTGGTACAGGTTTTTGGCTGACACTCTTTATCAACTTAAGAAAATGCTCTTCATAACTGCTAAGAGTTTCTACCATAAATCAAATTTAAACAAATGCTTTTTCTGCCAATATTGAGATGATCGTAGGGTTTGTCTCCTTTAAGCTATTCACATGAATTTTTTCTAATATATTTTCTAATGTTGATTCAGCCTCGCATATCTGGTTTCTTTTCTTTTTAAGAGTTCTGGATCAGGCTCACTAACATTTTGTTTAGGATATTTGCATTTCTGTTCACAAATGATAGTGACCTGTAACGTTCTAAAACATAGCAGCTTAAAGCAATAAACATTTATTATCCCACAGTTTCTGTGGGTCAGAATCTGGGCCTAGCCACGGATGCGGTGTTATCGAGGGCTCAGCTAGGAGAACATCCGCTTCCAAACTCAGTCCCCTGGGCCTCTGTTCCCCACTGGCTGTGGGCAGAGATCTCCCACAGTTCCCCCCATTCAGACCCCTCCACAGAGCTGCCTCAAAACACAGCAGCCAGCTTCTCCCAGCCAGCTATCCCCAGGAGAGGAAGAACACGTGCCCAAGATGGAAGCCACAGTCTTTCTGTAACTTAATCTTGGAGGTGCCATCCCATTACTTCTGCCATATTTCATTTGTTAGAAGTGAGTCACTAAATCCAGCCCGTTCTAGAAGAGGGATCACATGAGGGCGTGAATTCCAAGAGACAAGGATCACTGGGGTCTGTCTTGGAGGCTGACTATACAAAGAGAAAGACCACTCACCGACAGCAGGGCCCCCCACGAACCCCCCACCCCTGCTCTCAGCCACACGGCAGGGAACCTTGGTCTTAGTTCCCCAAGAGCATTCACTAGCTACACGATTTGGAAAAAAAATTTAAACTCACTCTCTTTTCTGGGTGCAAACTACTTGGGACTTTTGAAAAAGCACTTGAATGTGACAGATCAGCCTCAGATCGGGTCTGAAAAGAAAAGGCAGAACAAATAGATAAAGGAATGACTGCATAAAAACAAAATAGGGTGGGGGTTTTGTTCCTGAGAAGCAGAGGGAAAAAACAATGAGGGCTTGCATAAACAAGAATTACAAGGATTTAATTTTAAGTTCTTTAATATACAAGCAAATCTGATTTAATAAAATGTGGCACACACTCAAAGGCCTTGGGAGTGCATGTGTGTGTGTGCGTGTGTCCCCCAAGGAAGGGGGCATGGAGTCTCTGCTGACACCTAGATGCTGGGGGGGTCACGATGCTTCAGTGTCTGAAGAACGTGGCCTCCCAATGGCTCTCGCAGCTTGTTCCCCATCCGACAGCCTTTCTGCAGTGACAAGGGAGACACGTGAGTCTCCCAGCATGTCTGCAGAAGTCTTCTTCCTGAGAAGGAGGATCTAGGACCCTTAAAGTCCTTGGGCAGAGAGCTGAGGGTCCAAAGGGCGAAGGGGATCCCGCTCGTGGGGGGATACTGAGCTCCTGGTGGCTCCTTAGTCCGTTTCTGGAGTCTTCTCTCCTCTCTCAGCTTTGGTGTTCTGTGCAGTCTTGGGTGCCTGCCTCTCCCTTACTCTGGGACAAAGGCAGACTGGGCTGCCAGTGACTGGGGCAGAGATACCCCAAGTTGGAGCAGAGCAGAGGCAGAGCTTTGCAAACCCCAGCCTGATGTCTTCAGCGGAGGCAGCCTCCCCGCGGGAGGGAGCCTCAGTCCCGACTCCCCGGGATAGGGCTGATGCAATCATGGTGGTTGGGGAACATTCTTGGAACATTGCCGTTCCATCAGAGTCCTCAATTATGGCTGCCAGGGCTCCGTCTGAAGCCGTTCCAGGAGATGGCCTGCCTCGGTAATTGCCCCGTTTTATCTTAAGATGCAGATCTGGAGGCTGGTCTCCCAGCCTTATGAAGTTACAACCAACGGGATGTTTTTTTTCCATTTGCATAAAACAAATCTGAAACATACACATACATATATTTTGTCTTGAGTTTGTGAACACGTACAAATCCCAGAGACTTCAAGAGGACTAGCCTAAGCTTCCAACCATTTTATAACCCAGGTTGTGCATCTCAGACCGTCTAGGGTTGGGTCAGGGGACCGGTTCAGTTTTCTGGCAATTTTATAGGAACGTCTTTGAGGCAGCTTGGGGTTTTCCCTGCTCCAGCCACACACACTGGTGGGCATGCTGGGGGACAGCCACCTCTCCCGAACCACGCCACAACTATGCCACATGGGTTCCATGAGCTTGCTTGTCACGTACACAGTGTTCCCGTCGAGCCCAGGACCTTACTATTTTTGATTCCTTCTCTGCAACATTAAAGGATTCTCAAATGTGAGAATTGGGGCCTGGGAGCAGTGTCATGTAGCCCAGCACTCCCTAATCCTATCCCAAAATTGGGTTTCACAGGATGCTATTTAGTGGATTTCAAAACAAAACAAAGTGAAAGTTCTTATTAGACACTGCATCTATTTTTTCCAAGAGTTTTTATCCTTTTCTGCAGGACTCCTCAGAGCCTTTGACATGCCAAGGTGCTTTGCGAAGCTCTAAGAGGGAGATCTAGTATACGGCATTTCCCAGATTAAGGCCCACGAAGCCCTTCTGTGACAGTGCAGTGACGTTCTGTGACATTTGTTTTTGCTTGCCCGGCATTACTTCCCTTTTCTTCCAGTAACAGATTCTTCTTGTTCTCATGATGGTTTAGAAGAGGCTGAATTTGGACCTCTCCCATCAGCCTCATCACAAAAGTGGACAGGTGATTAAGATCTGGCCCCAAAGAGTCTTTCCTGGAGACTCTTTGCTGGCTCTGTTTATAAAGAGGTCCTTTTTTTGTCAGGGTTACTAGGCTGGTAAGATGTGGGCCTTGAAGCCGAGAGATATATCCCAGTGACATGGTCAGGGGCTTCAGATCCAGCCATGTCTGAAGCCATCCTTCCCCAGACTTGTGACTCGGTTTTGTTCCAAGGTCCAGGGAGAGCTGGCTGATACAGAGACTGTCCTATGGGACGATACTGGAGCACATTTCAGAGACTGCTGTGATGGTCAGGATGCTTCCAGCTGCAGAAACAGAAACCTCCTCTCAAAATGGCTTCAACAAAAAGAACAGCAATTCGCTTGTCCAAACAGAAATCCCTGTGGCGTGGCCCCTGGGTCGGTGAATTCAGCTGCTCAGTGATGCATCAAGGAGTTAGATCCTTCCCTGTTTCCACCCAGGACGGGGTCCCTTTGAGAAATGCCCCTTAAACCAGTGCCTTAACCTTTTCAAGCCTCATTTCTTTCCTTTATAGAACAGGAAAAAAGCAACAGTGTGCATCCCTCCTGTACAGTGATGTCCACGTGCCTGCATGTCATCACCATGGTGTCCACTAAGATGTCTCCCATACTATTCACGCATGTCCCACCAGGACTCCTAGTGGTCCCCCAAAACTGATGCTGCTCCCTAGTATGTGGCCTGAATTTTTCCAGCCAAAGCCTCAGAGTTACCCTCGATTCCCACTCCCAGTCCCCCCTTTTCTTCACCATCGCCCCCAGCCCATTCCCAGGATCCATCCCACGTGGTCAAGGTGTATAATCCTTTTTATATATCACCAGATCGGTTGGTGATTTTTTTTTCCCCTTCAAGATTCTGCATCCACATTCACAAGAGATACTAGTCTGTGGTTCTCTTATAATATCTGTGTTTGGTTTTGGTGTCAGGGTAATGGTGGCCTCATAGAATGAGTTGGGAAGTGTTCCCTCTTCTTTTTTGGAAGAATTTGTGAAGAATTGGCACCAATTCTTCTTTAAATGTTTGGTAGAGCTCACCATCTGAGTAAGTTTTTCTTTGTGGTAAGTTTTTAAATTACTAATTCACTATCTTTAGTTGGGAGAGGTCTATTCAGATTTTCTATTCTTTCTCAGCTCAGTTTTGGGAGATGGTGTGTTTCTAGGAATTTGTTTCATCTCTGTTACCTAATTTGTTGGTGTCGTTTTTCAGACTATACCCTTGTAGCCATTTTTATTTTTATAAATTCAGTCGAATGTCTCTTTTTTCATTCCTAATTTTAGCCGTTTGAGTCTTTTCTCTTTTTTCTTGGTCAGCCTAGCTAAAGATGTGGTCATCTTTCGATCCAACTTTCGGTTGCCTTGATTTTGTTCTATTATTAGTCTCTTCTCTATTTTATTCATTTCTTCTCTAATAGTTATTATTTTCTTCCTTCTGCTCACTTTAGGTTTAGTTTGCTCTTTTTTTCCCAGTGTATTAAGGTAGAAGATGAAGATTTTGATTTGTGATTTTTTTTTTAATATAGACATTTACACCTATAAATTTCCATCTAAGCACTTCCTTAACCGCATCCCATACGTTTTGGTATGTTGTATCTTCATTTTCATTAGTCTCGTGATATTTTCTAATTTCCTTGTGATCTGTTCTTTAATCCATTGGTTCCTTAGGAATAGGTTAATTTCCACATATTTGTGAATTCCCTTCTGTTATTGATCTCCAATACCATTTCACTATAGCCAGAGAACGTGCTTTGTATTACTCCAACCATTTTAAAATGTGCTGAAGCTTATCGTCTGACCTAGCACGTGGTCTATTCTAGACAATGCGCAGCGAGAAGGAAGCATATTCTGCTATTGTTGGGTGCCACGTTTTACAGATGTTCGTTTGAGTTAGTTGGTTTATCATGCTGTTGAGCCCTCTATGTTCTTGTGGACCTTCTGTTAGCAGAATTTCCACCTTATGAGCAAGGTATCAAGTGGGGCCCCGGTACTCCTGGCCCGCCTCACCTGGGTAGAGCTCCACTCGGCCAGTGGGGAGTAAGAAACCCAGAGCCCTCAGCAACTCTTGCCTCACACGGAGCCTCTGCGGCACAGAGGTGCAGAGGATGAGAAATGCTAGGGGCCTGTCCCTCCTGAGGAGATACTGTAGCTTCACTGGGGAGCTGGAGAGAGAAGGATCCTGTGTTCTTGGCTGCACTCGCCCACAGTGGAGCTCGTGATGCTGACCGGGGGTAAAGAAGAGGTAACGGATTGCACATCCACTGTCACGGGTTTAATAGATTTTCTTGAATAAATGTTTTTTTCATTTGCTGTATGCCCTTAGAACAATTTCCAGAAATTTTAATAGTTGCTTTTTAATCGTTTTTATCAGTTATAATTATTTCACTGACGAGAGGGTTCGCAGAGCTCCTCACACCACTATTTCGGAAGCTGTTTCTTTTCCCCTGGATGTTCGCGACATTCTCGTGACTGGGCTCCCCACTGGCCTCCTATTTCCCCTCATCCATCCTTCACCTAACAACCCGAGTGAATCTCAAAAACCACAAATCAGATCATGTCATTGCCTTGCTTATCACTTTCCAAAGCCATCCCATCAACCTTAAAATATAAATGAACTACTAACTCCAGCAGAGGCTCGGAAGCCTTGCCACCCTATTTCCCTCTCGTTCTCCAGCACTTAGAACAATGCTGGACACGGCGGAAGGGCCTGACAACTAGGTGAATTCAGGACTGGATTTCATACTTCTTTAAGGTCATCTGAGAAATGTATTCATTAATTTTATGTGTCAACTTGGCTGGGCTATGATGCCCAGTTGTTTAGTCAAACACCAGAGTTGATGTTTCTGTGAAGATATTTTTTATATTTGATTAATACTTCAGTCAGTAGACTTTGAGCAAAGCAGATGACCCTCCATACTGTGGGTGGGCCCCAGCTAATCAGTTGAAGACCTTAAGAGCAACGACTGAGGTTTCCTGATGAGGAGGAAGCTGCCTCTAGACTGCTTTTGGGCTCAGGACTACAACAGCAGCTGCTGTTGGAATTTCCTGCTTTCTGGTCTGACCTGCAGGTTTTGGACTTAGAAGCTCCCCGAATCGCACGAGCCAATTTCTTAAAATAAACCGCTCAATAGATAGGTAGGTAGATAGATAGATGACAGATAGATGATAGATAGATAGATAGATAGATAGATAGCTAGATAGATAGATAGATAGATAGATAGATAGATAGATAGATAGATAGATGACAGATAGATGATAGATAGATAGATAGATAGACAGACATAGATAGATGATGATAGATGATAGATACACAGACACATAGATACATAGATAATAGGTAAGATGTATAAAGATATGCATGTGCATATATATACATATATATGAACACATTTATCTTATTGGTTCTGTTTCTCTGGCTAATAAATTAAAAGTCAGTCTTATTTAGAAGGACTGAGATTCCTTGAAGGGAGGAACCATAACATACGACTCTATCCATTTCTCCATGTCCCACCCCACCCAGTGTCAGCACCTAATGTGACACTGGGCACACAGGAGCAGCTCTGTGCATCTCTGTGAGGCCTTGATAACTAAAAGATCACGAAGATCTCTGGGTCTCCTTGCATTCGACCCTTTGCAATTATACAAGAAAGGGAAAAAGAAAGCCTATCTTTGCCCCAGGTTTCCAATCTGTTTCTTTTAAAACCAGTGAAGTACATATTATACAGGAGCCTCTTCAGGAAAGGAGGCTTTATTCCACTGAAATTGAGTCTGTAAATGCAAAACATTAAAAAAATAACGAATTGGTATTTGATATTCCTATATTTCAATATTCCTTTGATATTCCAATATGAAACTTAAACTGCTGGGGGTTTATGCATTCTTCATTTTCCCTTTGATTTTGCGTAACTCTTTGCTTTGAATATGTTTGCTTTAATCACTGGACCATGGAGCAAGACGGACGTGCATCTTGTTAGGGGAGGGGCAGGAGCGGGGAGCCATCTGGGCCCAGAAAATGACTGCCTTCTGTAAGTCACCAAGTCTTCCTTCTGGAACTCGGCTGGAGGGGATTGCCAGGCCCACAGGGAGGAGTAGACTCTCCTGGCCATGCTCCAAGGGGGACACTTGAGCCTCTACCTTACACTTCAAAAGCAGAAAAGCAGGGAGAGCAGCTGCAGCATGGCCCCTGGCAGGTGCCAGGACCAGGGACAAGTTCTTGGAACATCTGATTGGCAGCTGATCTGGAACACAATTGCGCTGAGTGTCTGCCTCTAGGTTCTATGCAGGGGATTGGTTGGGGGGTGGGGGATGGGAATATGAGTAAATCTATTAGGTTAGGCAGCTCGGTCCCATGAGGAGACATGACTTTGATGATCATGGTGATGGTGACAGTGACAGTGTCGATGATGGAGCAAGGGTAGTGACATAGCTACAACGGCCCGTGTTTACCAAGCACTTACTCTATGCCAGGTGCTGTGCTAAATTCTGGAGACGGACTGTCTCGTTTTACCCTCAGAATCACTGTCTCCATTTGCACTCCCCCAAAAGCAGACCCTGAGACCAGTTCTTGTGTGTATGTGGGGGGGGGCAGTTGTTTATTTGGAGGTCGTCCCAGGGAGAACAAGTAAGGGATTGAGGTGCAGTCCCCTCTGCAGGCATTGGGCTCCACCTTGCTGGGGACTTTCTGGGAAATTATGGAACGTACCTCAGAACTGGACCGTCAAAGGGTGTGGAGGCCAGTGCATTTGTCCTCTCCACCCCCAGCCCCATGGCAGCGTCTCCCTCAGGGTGAGGAATCCAATACAATTCTGAGTTGCAGTCGCCTGATGAGGATAAACCCAAGCAGTGACCTGGAGCCAGAAAATGCCCTCAGGCAGCACAGCAGAGTGACCCAGGCCCTTGAGAAGGGGAACGGCCATCAGATGAAAATGGTCCACCCAGCGGCAGGCGAACTCGGACGTGGGCCAAAGAGATATGGGGCCAGACACCCACAGAATCGGCGACAACGCTTGGCTAGAAACAATTTTTTGTCACTAACCCCATTTGCCATTGATGAAACGTTAGCTTAGAGAGGTGGCCAGGTCTTGTCCGAGTTTGTCCAGTTTGTAAACATACACAAACCACAGCAGGCATTTACTCACCACCTCCATGGTCCAAACGTAAGCGAAACAGATACGGGCAAGGCACAATGTGCATCCCCAAGGATGTCCCCAAAGTGGTCACGCAGGATGTAAAAAGGCAAACCGCAGTCCTGAAAGACAAATGTCACCTGAAAGTAAGCACAGAAGTAACATCGGACGAAGGGGAGGCTCTGAAGCTGGGAGCAGGAACGGCTTCCCGGAAGAGGCGACATCTGTTTCGGGGTCTATTTGCTGTACATGAATCTATTTATATGGGAAGCTGCCTTGTTTGTTAAAGAACAGGTAGAAACCATCTACAAGCAAAACGCAGCAGGTACTAGGTCAGCACGCCCTGCGTGGGCACGGGCCCCGTGGAGCTGCTTGTGTGCTCCCCGCCCCGGGTAGGGAAACCGATGGGCCATCCGCAAAGAAGAGCCGAAGGCCACAGAGGCCCCCCACACCTGAGGGTCAGGCCAGCACGTCTCTGAGTGCAGGGACCCCTGGCATACGCGAAGCAGGCCCAGAGTCCCCCGAAAGGGCGAAGATAAGGGGAGAGCCCGGGCCCCTGCCTGCCAGTCCCAGACCCTCTGCTCAGACAGCCACGGGACCCAGCTGCTCCTCACCCAGCCTGACCACCCAGCTCCCACTCTTCACTCCAAGGTGTCTCTAGGCTCGGCACCACCTCGGCCCCGCGCTGCATTGCTCAGGGTGCCTTTGGGAGCAAGGGCTGGAACCCAACCCAAACTAATTTGCAATAAAAAGGGGGTGAGCGGTGCCTGTGAGGGGGCCCTAGGATGGCCTCAGCCCGGATGCAGGGTGACCTGGGGTCACGGGGGAGTGGGAGGAACATGCCTTCCAGTCTGGACCCCACATCCCCATGTGTGGGTTTACTCCATGCAGCTCTGGGCTCTCGGCTCACCAGTGCGACCAAGGGGACAGCCTGCTTCCAGAAAGTTCCAGCCAAAGGATGACTTTTGGACAAATGAGCCATTGACTGAACTGGGTCATGCTCCCATCCCTGACCTGTGGCCATGGCCAGAGCGATCTTGGGCTCCATGGTGGGGTCAGCCCAGGCCAAACTCACTGCACGAGACCAGGAAAGGTCAGGTCCCCAAAAGAAACTGACGCCAGGAGAACAAGTGCATGCTGGGCCCCAGGGGGCGAGCGGGTGCTCCACAGGCAAACGGCGGTGTGCCCAGCAGGCAGCGCCCACCCTCACTCCCCTGGGGAGGAAAAGAGTAAGAGGCACGCCTGTGGAGGGTGTGTGTGTGTGTGTGTGTGTGTGTGTGTGTATGTGTGTGTGTGTGCGCGCGTGCATGCGCGCGTGTGTGCTGGGAGCCTGTGGAACGGTGCCTAGGAGTGTGCGAGAGTTTGGACAGATGTGTGTGGGCTCAGTGTGGGATGCGAGGGAGCATCTGGGAGTGGGGGTGCAGCCCCGTGGGGGTGGGGGAGACTTCCGAGAGGGTGAGGGCTGCATGTGACTGCCAGTGTCCACAGTGGGTGGTGGGGTCTGGCTGGCCAGGAGGACACACACAAGGAGGACCTGCCACTGCCCCCTTTCCCTGAGGCCTCCAGAAGCCTGGGGATGGCAAGTAGCAAGGGGAACCAATGTGAGAACCAACAGGCCACCCGAATGCCACCCCCCACCCCCGCCATTAGACAAGCAAGATGGGCCAAGCTGCCCAAAGCTGCATCTGGGGAAGGACCTGTGTCGCGGCCGACTGAGGGGCTCAAGGATGGAGCCAGGGCTCTGTTCGCGAAGCAAGCCCTGTGCCCACATGGCCAGGACAGGGTCCCTGGGATGGGCTATGGGTCATCACACAACATCTCAGAGGAGGGGCCCCGGAGAAGGCCGGCAAAGCTGGACTTCGGGCTCCCAACCCCGGGGCCCTCTGCTCAGTTCGTATCACCACTTTCCTACACCCAAACCCCTCACTTTTTCCACCGAGAGTTTCAGCCTCTGCCAGGAAGACCAGCTCCATCCTCAATCCACCGCTGAGCTGGACGCTCACCCTCCACTTCTCTTTAAACAGCGCCTGCCATGCCCACGGGCTCCTCGAATGTTTACAGGACAGAAAGAAAATCAAACAAACATTCTAGGAAAGGAATTTGGCCTGGGCTGGGGTCCCCAAGCCTTTGGCTTCCCAGATCGGTTAGGAGCAGGGAGTGGGCACAGAGGTGGGGAGGCATTTGTGCTCCGAGGGAGGGGTGCTGCGTGGGTGGTGCATGTCAGAATGAGAGGCAGCACGTGGAGGGCTGCGGTGCTGGTCTTGGGACCAGACCCCACTATGGGCCCCCCGACTTGCTTCTCACAGCCTGGACCCGTACCCCAAATACGAGAGTGACACGGGGGCATGCGAGCAGCCACAGTGTTTATGAATCAACCTGCCCTGCCTGGCTCAAACCCGAAAAGGATTGAGGACAGCAGGAAAAGGGACATAAAATGTACTAGAAAAATGATGCGGAGAAATACCTGGAGGGGAATAAGTAAAGCCAGAGGAGCAAAATGAAGCCCAGAGTCAGATGAGCGGTAAAGACGAGGCTGGGGTCCTGCACCTGTGGGCCGTGAAGGACTCCGGGCTGGGCTGGCACCTTCCAAGGAGCCAGCCATCCTCAGAAGCCATTCCACCGAGAGGTGTAAAATACAGAACCGATGGAAATAACAGTTGCTCTGGGTGGGGGAGGGGAGCTCTCAGGAGCCTGAGCTCCGCCCTCTTTGTTTCCCCAACCCCCACAGCTGCCCTGAGCCACCCCCACCCAGGCCCCCAAGCTCCAGGTCCCACTGCTGTGCTGGTCAGTCCAGTCCACATGCTCACGGCGAGCCCAGCTGGGGCTGCGGGCAGACCAAGCGCTGCCCGGGACTGAACGGAAAGGCAATAGTCCACCGTGGGTCTTCATGGGACACGCTGCCAGGTGCCAAATGGTGTCCCGATAACATCCTGACAGCCTGGAGATAGCTTCTAGAGCTACATCGCTGGCCTGCGAGGCCCCCGTGGCTCCACGTACCCCTCCATCCCAGGAGATGGGTTCTCTGGTCCTCCATGTGTCACAGGGACAGCCCAGAGCTCAGATCTGTACCTGGCGCTGCCACCTCTCCGAGGGGCTGCTTTTCACTGTGTCCCCAAAGCACAGAACCGAGACCAGGGAGGGGCAGCCTTGCAGATAGCTGTGTCCACAAACCAGCACCGCCTACAGGTGAGTGGACTCCCTTGTCGCCCGGGCATCCAGCACCACTGACCTGGAGGAGCGCAGGGGACTGGAGGCCACGGGGTAGGGCCTCCGTGAAACCCTGTGCATTCAGAGCCCAAGGGTGTCTCCCTCCAGCATCTCCCCCCCCCACCCCACTCCCCGCCACCCCGCTCGCACTGCACGCAGCCGGACCCCGCGCGGGTGCTCCTGAAGTGGGAGCCCAGTCCCGTCTGGTCAGCGCCAGCCTCTCTCCGAGGTCATCTAGACCCTGTGCCGCTCATGAAAACACAGCCACGACCGTTCCTTTCCAGGGGACAGAGGGGAAGAGAATTATTTGCCTCTCACTGCTGGCCTCACAACGGACATCTCGCTTTTATGCACTTCCTACGGCCTACACGTCACGGACGGGAATTCTTCTCGTTTAGAGGTTTGCGTTGTCAGAGGATAAACTGCGATGCGGAGCAAATGTCTCTGAGTTCACCAGTAATAACGCCCAGGAGACCCCGCTGAGGAAGTTATACGCCACCAAATAATAAAACACCTCCATCTACTTTCAGAAGTTTTGGACAGCAAAGAGAGACCGCCAGGGGACTCGGAAACCCTTCAGACAGGCTCTGTCTGGCTCGTCCAGTCTAATTCAGAGTGACTTAGCACATCACGAGGAGGAGTGTTTGGGCCAGGAAGCCAAGCACAGCCAGGTTTCCTCGATATAAACTATCATCGACTGAAAGATTTAACAACAGTTCTAGGGAGACAAAATACACACACAGATGCACAATGTATCTTGACTTCATGAATGCTGAAAAGTAGGAGGGAGAGAAAGAATATCCATTTTGAATGAAGGAAATACAACCAATTCCTGCCTCTTTGGACCTGCGGAATCTTCATCTTTGACCCTTTTCCCTGGGGCACGCTTTTTAAAGCTCTGACAGCCATCCTGTCATATGAATCACATACTCTAAAACTCAAAGAGCGTATGCTCCAAGCCCAGCACAGCAAAGGGCCCCGGGAAATCTAATCTATCTCCTGAGGCTCCTGCACTGCCACTCTCATGCCCTATAGCCACCCAGCTCTGTCCACGTGTCCCTGGATGAGAAGACTCAAGGGAAGTCAAGGAGGAAGAAGCAATTGGTGAGCCTATATGGAGCACCTGCCTTGTGTCGGGCACTTGCTACATGCTGGCGTGGCCGCACTCAGCAAGACTAGACTCCTGCCCTCGGCAAGGGGAAATGAGGAGCTGACCCTAGCTCACTGACTCCTGCTGCATCAGCCATGGCCTTGAACGCCATGCACATTGCATCCCATCTGGTCCCTGCAAGGTGCCGCGAGATGATGACTGTACCCATTCTACTGATCAGGAAGTAGAGGCTGGCTGGCGCTGTC
>NW_006494609.1:17567476-17575359 GCF_000325575.1 Pteropus alecto
TCTCATTTTTGCACCAGATTCCGAGGGAGAACCTTGAATGTCCCCAATGTCATCTGAGGTATAACAAGAGAAAACTGCTCCCGCCGAGGCCTCTTCGTCTCTGAAGAGGCGTTCGGGGAGATGGCCACGTGCGACGCCCACGTTAGAGACCTTCCTTGTGGACGCATCCCCGACAATCTAGGGGTGAGGCGTCTTTACTTGTTTTGTCCCCAAGTGGCCGAACCTGTTACCTATCCCTGTGTCACTGGCCACAGGCGAGGAGCCACTGGTCTCCGCCCGTGCTGCCTGGGAGGCTGTGACATAGATGCTCGAGGATGCCTTGGGTTAGTGGCTCCGAGAGGACATGGCAACTCTGGTTTCACTTCTGTCCATGCTGGAGGGAGAAAGCAAAAAAAAAGACAGTTCCCGGCTTGCGGCCACACAGCAGGCAAGGGCTGCGTCTACACCAAAGCAATGCTGTGGGCATCATGTCGTCTTAACCCTTGGCTAGACCCGAGCACTGACTGTCTACACAGGCAGAGGACTGGCAGAGACCAGGGGTCCTGGCGGTGAACGGGGTAACGGAATCGTCCTGCTGTAGGGGAATGAGCACTGAGGAGTCAGTGGGGTCCTGGTCTTGGCTCCGCCCCTAGTTCACTGTGCGACCCTGAGTAAGGCCTTCCCCTCCCTGGGCATCGGTGTCTCCATCTTCAAAGTGCCCTGACTTCCAAGGCCCTCATTAGATCCTAACATTGACCAACGCATGGGCTTCTCAACCGCGGCACTGTGGACACTTGGAGCCAGAGCAATTCTGTTGGGGGCGGGTGTGTAGTGAGCCTCGCAGGAGGCTTGGCAGCGTCCCTGGACAACAGGAACAATGCCCCACATGCAATGCAATAACCCAAAATGGCGCCAGACTTTGCCCGACGTGTCCTGCGGGGATCAGAAAGTCCAGATCCTCACCTGATGGAGGAAGCCCCGTGCACCTTCTCCATCAGACGCTCCTCCTTCCACCTCTGCACCAACACTTCCTGTGTGGGGCCTCCAGACAGAGACCTCCCCAGAAGTGAGAATAAGTCAAAAACACTGTACAGATGGTGTGAGACCTTCAAGGCTCTTCTCTTTCCCCACAGACTCTTTTTTGTATCTAAAATCCCCCAATGTGACTAAGCAATAGTCACGAAGTACCTGGGACAGATAACCCAGGAAACCCACTACGTCAGCAAGAATGAACGCTGATTACAAGGACTCTCCTTGAACCCCCAACACAAGCCGCATCCCCTCACCCCGCTTTCTCTTTCTCCTAAGCGGCCCCTGTCACCTGGCTCGGAGGGAACATCACATTTCTGTACCCTGTTCATCACTGGTGTCCCCCTTCAGTGTCCGCTCCATGAGGTGGGCTCTTCTCCTCGTTCACAGCTGTCTCCCTAGCAACCCAACGGGGCCGTTCGAATAGATGCTAAGACATCTGTTGCCTGAATGCAGGACACTGAGTGAGTCTTCACTGAGGGACGTGGCCGATGGAAGGTGACAAAGTGAAAATGGAGACGCCTGCTCGAGGCTCGAAGGCCCCGCCGAACTGTGCGGTGAAGACCAGGGTAAAATACACATCTAGAACATTGAAGCTGGAGCGGAAGGAGAAAATCGATGACTGCTGGAGGCAGCAGCGAGCTTAGGGGCCACACCAGTCACCCTTATGTGGCCACGATCATCAGTGCATGTATCAACTCCTATGGAAGGATAAATACATTAAGCAATATAAAAATACAGATTTGAAGCCCATGTAATTTATTCATGTGTGTATAAACCAGATGATATTAATTATAGTAGAAACTGCTCAACAAACCATTCTAAGCATTCCCCCATGGGTGGCTGGCTTTTAGCAGATTCGGTTCCTGGTGAGGCCTCTCTTCCTGGCTGGTAGGTGGCCGCCTTCTCTCTGTGTGTGCACGTGACCTCTTCTCTGTATGTGAGCAGATAGAGAACTCTGGTGTCTCTTCCCCTTCCTAAAAGGATGCTAATCCCATCGTGGGTCCCCGCCCTCCTGCCCGCATCTGAACCTAATCACTTCTCAAAAGCCTCATTGCCTAATGCCATCACATTGGGCGGGGGGGGGGGGGGGCGTTTAGAGCTTCAACAGATGGATTAGGGGGGACACAAACATTCAGTCCGTAACACCCCAAACTCTTCCAGTGATCCGACCATTGAGCACTGTTAGCACTCCGTGCCCAGCCTGTGCTTCAGCCGGCAGGCGTATACATTTGTGTGACGGGCCACATACCCAGCTGGACGCCTGACCTCATTGGATCCCACATGTCGCTGGCTTCATCCTCATCACTGTCCTCTCGCACCGGCTTCAAACACCCCCCCTGCACCTGCCTCCCAGCCTTCACCCCTGCTGTGTCCCCTGCTTACATGTAGTTTTACATAGCATGCTATTTTGGGTTTTCACTCAAAGTTTAATTTTTCAGTTAAACCTTCCTTGGCCACCCTCCCTGCACTTGTCTCCAGCTGGCATTCAGCCATCGTGAGTTAGCAAATGAAAAACAAAGGGTAGGAGACTCCTCTGGGCAGCCAAAGCGGACTGCAAGTGGCACATGGCCACCAGGAGAAGGCCGGTCCCCGAGAGCTATCAGGTTCCACTATACCGGGAATTATCACAGGATTTTAAAAGGACAGGGGAGGGACAGAGGAAAGGAACATTCTTGAATGCCCAGCACCCTCTGTTTATTATGTCCCTCATTCCGCACGAGAACCTACAAGACAGGTGTTTTCACTCCCACGTTCCAGACCCGAAAACTGAGGCTCCAAGGTCACAGAACCATCAGGCGCAGAGCCAGAACCAACCCCAGGTCTGCACAGCCTCTGCATGAAGGAGACAACAAAAAACACGAGACAGAAACCAAACCCCCAAGGACCAGAGCCTTCTCCTCATCCTTGTCCAACCGAGCATCCCAATGAGCTGCCCCTTAGAGCATTCGGGGGACGGTCAGCGGCCAGGACCTGACAATCGAGAGCCTTGGGCTCGCATCCTCCCCACTGAAAGTTACCAAGGGCCCGTGCCCTCCCTGCGTCCATGCCTGTCGAGGCTTCTGCTCCCATCGGGACGGGGCCTCTGACATACAAAACCCAGGCGCTGCTTCAGGCTGCTCTCAAGTTTCCACAGCGCAGTAAATCGGTGTGTTTTTATTTCTCCATCTGTAAACATTTCTTCATCTAATACGGTAACTGCTGTTTATACAGAGCTATAAAAACAGAGGTCAGCACACAATAAGATTATAGTCTTACTTCAATACATCCAATCCATAATAAAATAAAATCTTACGAACGATCCAGAGGACCCGTTCAGGGGTTCTGTGGGAATGAATGTCTGTCGTCTGTAAGGATTCTATTTGGGCATAATATTTTCCACAGCTGTCAGGACTGATTTAAAAGGCAATATCCTTTCACTGGCATTTGATTTAGACTCTGTTTATACCATGTGGAGGATTGTTAATTCTGCGACATCTGACTCGGGTGTCTGATTACACCAAGGCCACCGCCAAGGGGATGACACATGATGCAATGTGAGGTCGGGGAGCGGGGCTGCGGCTCTGCTCGCGCCAGGCTGCTGTCGCTGATGAGGTGCGCCTTCAGGGATGGGACCCAGCAGCAGGAAACTGAGAGGTTTTGCTTCCCAGGCCTCATGGGTTGGTGACTAGAAGACAGACAGCACATGGCCCAGCCACAGGCTGGCGATGGGCCTCGGGTAAGTCATTTGCCTCGCGGTGACTTGGTTTCCCAATTAGTAAGTGAAGAGCGAGCAAGCCCTGCACCTTTCAAGGTGTTATGGGCTGAGTTGTGCACCCCCGAAATTCATGTGTTGAAGCTCTAACCCCAGTGCCTCAGAATGTGACTGTATCTGGAGACAGAGACTTTAAAGGGGCGATCGAGGTAAAACGAGTTTGTGTGGGTGGCTTCTCATTCGATCTGACTGGTGTTTTTTGAGAAGACCCAGACACACACACACACAGGAAAGACCAGGTAAAGACACAGAAAGCGCACACCGTCTGCACACCCAGGAGAACAGCCTCAGAGAAAACTAGCCTGTGTATTTCCAAGAGAAGCCTATGTCGGGGGCCATGGGGAGATGGAGCTGCTGTGCCTTGAAGAGGAAGGCAGGGTCGGATACTTCACGTCTGCCCATTCCACGGGTCCAGCGAGAGTCACCGATGTGCTTCTAAAAAAACATGAATTAAGTATCAGGCCTGCGTTCTCACCTACTACTTGACCCTCAGAACAAGACAGCTAAGTGGCACTGCCGCTCCATTCTGCAGAGAGGAAAAATGGACGCTGCATTTCAACCGGTCTGCCTAAGATCACGCGGCTGGCCCGTGGTGGAGCAGGACCTGGACCAGGTCTCCTGCCGGCCCTGTCCCCACACCTCCACACTGACGGAAGTGAGAAGCAGGCCCCAACAGGTGCCCGCAGGTAGGATGACATGGGCCTCCATGGGGTTCTTATTTCTGCACTATTCTTCTGGGGATCATCAACTATCCCAGACAAAAAGAACCCCAAAGACCATCTGGTACACAGGGACACCTGCACAGAGGGGAAAGTGAAGCAGATAGCAGAAAAAGACTTGGCTGTGGTCACAGGGCTACCATGTGGCAGAGGTGGGCTGAGTCTCAGATGTCCTGCCCCGAGACACCATCCCTGTTCTCCTGCTCTACTTACTGCCCTTGAATCCATTCCAACCCTCACGGCTCTCTAGCTTGACCCCCTTCCTGGGCCGTGCTGGATGTCAATTTTAGGTTGTCCAATCTTAGGCTCTTACTCCTGCTGACGACCATTTTTGAGAAGGTATATCAGTCAAGGTTCTCCAGAGAAACAGAACCAATAGGATGGATGGATGATGGATGGATGATGGATGGAAGATGGATGGAAGATGGATGGATGATGGATGGATGGATGACAGATAGATGACAGATGATAGAGATAGATGCTGTGATGTCTTCGTGTATAAATATACACATCAAGAGCTTGAGTCATGCAGCCAAGCTCTGTAGGCTACATTTCTGTAAATATCCATCCTCACAGGACACAGCCACAGGCACAGCCACGAGGCCTGGAGACCTGGAGTCTCAGCCCAGTTCCACCGCAAGTGTGTAGGGGCATGTCACGTATCCTTGCCTGTGCCTGCACAGGGGGCAGATACCAGGAGGCCATCTCCAAAGTCTCTCCGGCTCTAACAGTCCTGGACACATGGAATGTTCTGGGCTCTCTTTAGGTAGCAAACTGTGGTTGTGGAACTTTCCACAGGTATCTTCCTTCTAGAAAACTGCTGGAAACCATAAAAAAAAAAATGATGATGAGTGAACCCAAGGGCCCATCCCAGACGTGAATTAGGGCCTCAGAGGTGCCCCGCAGTGGGTAAGGACCCGGGCTCTGAAATCAGGCAGGCCTGGCTTCTAATCCTGGCTCCGCTCCTCACAGGCTGTGTGACCACAGGAAGTCGCTCAGCCTCCCTGGGTCTCATTTCCTTCATCTGCAAAATAGAACGATGACAATCACACTGAGCACAGAGGGTGGAGGCCAGAAGACATCACACGCGACTTCCTGGCAAGCTGCCGGACAAATCCTAAGTGCTTCGAGTGTTTGTTGCTAATATTATCAGTACTGAAATGTGTCACCAGGATGCACACACACAGTCCCATCCCCAGCGGCCAGCCAGCCGCGGGGCCAAACCACACACAGCAGCATTTTGCCTGTGAAAACATTTTGGTGCAATTTTCTGACCCGCGAAAATATTTTTACAGCGAAAACGCACGTCTGGCGTGGGGCTGCTCAGTCTCACCGGCTTGTTTAGCTTCTCGGGAAAATAAACAAAAGTGAATTTGTGGACAACGGGGCGGAGAGGGGTGGATGGACTCAAATCAAACAAATGTGGCACTTGCCAGCCGCCAGCATGTCCCCCGCCCCGCACAGCAGAGCTGCGGGATCTCAGATCAGGTCACTCAACCAGGTCTCCCGAGAGGCCACTGAGCACAAAGCCTGCAGCCTGAGGGGGACTGGGGCCCGGGGCTGCCACCGACTCCTCGCTTCTCAGAGGGGGTGACAAAGCTCAGAGTGGGAAGGGGACCCGCCCGAGATTGTGTTGGCTCTTTTGTTCGTTTGTTTAGATATTTGATATTACTTATTGAATGCACTAATTCTTTAAGGAAGCCGTTCCCATCATTGCTTTCACGGGAGGAAAATGCATTTTGAGGAGGTGGCCTGGCATGCACAAGGTCATCGGGCACTGGACCGGGGCCAAGCTTCCTCCTTCCTTCTCTCTGCTCTTGAGGAAGCCTTGACTCTGACCTGGAGGTGACTGTTTCCCAGGCAACTGCCTGGACTGGGAGGAAACAAACAGCCAGCTCGTGGGCCTCTTGGCTGATTTTTAGCAAGTCTGTCTGACTTATCCAATGAGAGTGGAGTGCGTTTGTAGCCAGCTCACCCCAGAAGTCCCACCGGAAGCTACCCTGGTTGATATTCATGCCCCCAAGATGCTCACCAAAGTCTACTCATGGCAGAAGCACCCATAGAAACCACTGTCCTTGACTTTTCCCAGCCAAAGGCCCCCACCTCTGCTTCCGGTGTTTAACCATTTAGATGGACAAAAAGGTTCTTGGAGAAAAAACTGGGCCCCGGCGTAGAGAGCAGGCAGAGAGTCCCTTTCGGACCGGATGCCGAGGCTGCTATGTCTTTCGCAACCCCTGAGCCGCGCAGCAGCAGCCGCCGTGCCTGGCAGAGGGATGCGGCGACGCAGGTGCGCTCGGCCTCTGCCTGCCCGGCACGCGTGAGCCTCCAGCAAGCGCACATGGCGCGGCACGTAATCACTGTACCAGCTGCACGGGCACATGGACGAGAGTCGGGGAGGCCTGGCCTTGTCTGGGGTGCAGGCGAGCCTCCTGGAGGAGGCAGCATCTCAAGGATGAGGTAGCAGTCGACCAGGGAAAGGAGAGGTGGGGGAGGTGCGCGGGCAGAGGAAACTGCGTGTGCAAAAGCCGTGAGCCGTGAGCGGGGAGGGGGCTTGCTCGGCGCAGTGACGCGGGACGGAGGCTTCTACTGCCTGCAAAGCACCATGAGACGGGGCGGGGCGGGGCCATCTCAGGCTCAGCCTCCAGTCCACGATGAGGGTTGGGTCATTCCGTGAAGAGTGGAGTGGGGGAAGGGGGCTCTGAGGGTTAAGCAGGAGCCTGATTTGGTGAGAATGAGAGTTTTTACCCTCATTCTGGCTGCCAGGTGGCGGATGGCTTAGGGAAGGCAGGTCTAGAGGACAAGAGACCTTTAGGGCCTGAAAGAGTCGTCCATGCAAGAGGGAGGAGAGAGAATGGCCACGGGGAGGAGAGAGGACAGACCTAGGAAGTTCAATCTGCAGGGCCTGGTGACCAGGCCAGGGTTGGAGGGTCGAGAAAGAGAAGGATTCTGGGCGACGTTTGCGTTTCCGCCGGGAGCGTGAGATTGGAGGCCGTGGAGGAAGACAAGTCTGGGGTTCCCGAAAGTCCACTTCTTCTCTTATGAACGCGGAGCATGGACACTTGTGGACCCCAGTACGAAGAGGGCGCCCCGGCTCCTGCGGGAAGCCCAGTGGCCCAGGGCTGAAGAAGCCAGTCCAGCCGTCTCGCCCTCCTCCCCGCCCACGGCCCAGCACCGCTCCAGCACGACGCGTGTGCGCGTCACCGGGCACTGGTGAGACGCACGCTCTCCTTATGTAAGTCTGGGTGGGCCTGAGGACCTGCCACCTAAAGGCCGATGCCATTGGTCCCCGACCACACTGAGTAGCAGGGGCTTATGCAAACTCCGCCTACATCTGGGGAGGACCGGAATCACGAATCGTGGTTGCCACCCACGGAACAGCTTTCTTGTCACCTGTCCCCCCC
>NW_006494609.1:17575421-17594295 GCF_000325575.1 Pteropus alecto
AAGGCAAGTCTCTGCTGGTCCCATCCTCAGCTCTTCCAGGAGTCTCTTTAGGTTGTCACTGACATGCTCAGGACCATGTCCTCTGGGCCACCAGATGTACCTGCCACTTCCCTGCTCACCTGCTCCAGGACTGTATGATTTGGAGACACAGAGGCCCCAGAGACCCGCCAGGCGGTAGTAAGGACACAGCCAGGCCCTGGAACCGTGGGAGGGGGGAGGGGCGGCCAAGGAACATCCAGGCCACACGCCTGCTGTAGCGCTAGCATGTGTGTGGGTCTGAGCCCAGAGAGCCCTGGCTGAGAGCGCACCACGAAAGGGTCCTCACAGGGCCCTGGAGGTGGGTGGGTGCACGAGTGTCCTGGGCGGGGTAACAAGGAACCACACACAGGATGTCCTAAAACAACAGAAACGTATCCTCTCACAGTTCCGGAGGCGTCAGTGGGGTCCCGCTCTTGCTGAGGTTTCTTGGGGGACTCCTTCCTTGCTTCTTCCAGCTTCCGGTGGCTCCTGACAGTGCTGGCCCATGGGTGCATCGCTCCAGCCTGTCTCCATCCTTGCCTGGCCTTTCCCATGCGACCCCAAGTCAGCACACGGTTATTGACGAGGGCCCATCCTAACGACCTCACCTGCACTCGACTACACCTGCCAAGACCCTACCTCCAAATAAGGTCGTGTGCACAGGTATTCGGGGGCGGGGAGGGGTGTCAGGACTTCAGCACGTCTTTTGAGGGAACACCATTCAACCCACAGCACTGATGGGGACTAAGAGAGAGTGTGTGCAGCGAGGTGGGGGGCTCCCAGGGCTGCCCAGCCAGGTGGCCCATCAGCAAACACATGCCCCAGAGCCCTTGATGCGGGGGAGACTGGCTAGTTGTCTGCCCTCTCTGCAGCCCCTCAGGCCGCCCAGCAGAGAAGTCCCTGCTTGGAAACTCTGCTCTGCTGGCTGTAAACTGTTTGTAAGGTTTTAAATAAACACCACAGCCCGTCTGAAGCCTGGTGGCTCACCCGCTCACACAGGGCTTTGGCAGCTGTCAGCGAACTCCGCCACCCAGGCCCTGAAAACTAACCAATGGGCAGAGCCACCCACAGAGGCCAGTGAGGAGGTGCCTGAGGAGACCCTCAAGCCAGGGCACCGACCTCCCACGCCCTGCAGAGCCAAGGCGCCCAGGGAGGCTGGAACGGGGGTGGGGTGGGCTCCTCTCTGATTCAGACCCTGCCTGGAGCGAGACTGGGAATGCAGCACAATCCTCCCCTGCTGGCCTCAGTTTCCCAGGTTGTACATACAGGGATGCTCTGGTGAAGATTTCATCCCCTCAGGCGGGCCGGGCCCAGGAGGGGTCCGTCCTCTCAGCATAATGGACCTGGGTTTCCCTAGGGAGATGACAGATGGCATAGCCCTTGTAGCTTCCAGCCGACATCACTTCACAGTCAGAGTCACTAGCAGGTGGCACGTGGGCAGAATTCAGCCCCCAGACGGGGATAACTGGACACCAAAAGGAGGATTTCAAATGTTTTCTAATAGCGGCCGGTATTTTCAAATGGGAAATTTCATCTAGAAACCTGGATTCGGAGCCTTCTGTGGAAAGCCCCGGCCATCAGCGTGGAGCCAGCTCTGCCTTCTAGAAGGCCATGCGCGTTCGCCCTCGCTCTGCTGCCTCCTTCTTCCGGCAAGTTGAGAAGACAACGAGGTGTCCTTGTGATCCATATCTGTGTCCAGTGGGACCGTGAGAGGTCACTTTAGAAGGCAGAGTGTTTGAAAAAGAGCGGTCACACATGAGGAATAGCCTAGAGATGTTCTGGCTTCGTAGGACGACTTCTCGGCAGCCCCCTGGCCCTCCTAGCGTGCGAGTGGGACCTCGTGGCTGACAGTCCACCCGCCTCCCCCATGCCGTGCTTCTGCGTGGTTCTGCCACACAGCACCAAAGCAGCTGTTTGGAGTCCCAGTGACGCTCTCGCCAGCTGTGAGTCCCCTGGCAAGTGTAAGGTCTCTAAGCCTCCAGTCCTCCACTGTGCACAGTGCCTACTGCTGGGGAAACAGGAAGAGGACTCTGGAAGATAATTAGCATGCCAGTCGGGGGCCATCTTGACTGTCGTTATGGTTGTTTTTCTCACTGTTGCCATGGCAGACAGCAGCCTGTCTTACTTTCATTCCACCAGAGGCCGACTCTGAGATCAGGAGGCAGCAGAGATTGTAGGACCCCAGGACCCACCAGAAGACAGGGACAGGAAGGCAGCTGAGAAAGGGTGCATGGTCAAGCTCATTACCACTGTGGCCAACTGCCCCACACCCTTCCTGCTGGGGGCTCTGGAGGCCATGCAGCCCACACACCTCAGAGCTTACACACCTCAGAGCTTACACACCTCAGGGCCCACACACCTCAGGGCCCACACACCTCGGAGCTTACACACCACAGAGCTTATCACCCACCGCACCCCCAGCGTCCACGAGCACGGGAGCTGTGGCTTTGATGGACCAACTCTTGCTGCTCGTTTGCTAAGGGCTGCCCGCTTTTCTGCGTGGGGGTGGGAAGAGTGGGCTTCTGCACCCAGAGAAATGCTGGTGCCAGGATTTGCGAGATGAGTGGTGACACCCGAGGTACGAAGGGGGAGGAGATACGGGCCAGCCACCAACAGCGTCAGCTAGAACTCACGTTTCTCTTTGACGTGGATGCAAAATTTGCATTCCATTCCATAAGATGTCCGTGTTTGTTTATAAAAATATATTGGATTAATTAATTAATATTGGGCCTCAAGAATTGAATTAAATCAATATTTTAAGAAAAGTGCCTCATGTTTGCCCTGCAGATGTCTGTACTCCCTGGCATACGCACGCACACACACACACACACACACACACACACACACACACACCCAAGATAACCATGACCCAGGCTGTGAAATTTGGATATAGCTTACTTCAGCTGAACCTCACAACTATCTCATGCATTAGGCATGTATTATCCCCATTTCACAGATGAAGAAACTGAGGCCTAGGGTTTTAAGTGACTTGCTTAGACCAAGGCGAGCGAGTAGGTAAAAAACACTGGAAAGTGGCCTTTTAGCAGCGAGACCACATGGAGCAAGGCTACGGAGAGGCTCCCCATGTCCCCTGCGCAGGCAAATGGCCTCTGAGAACCGGAAGTGTCCTGGGAGGGAAGGATGGTAGAATCAGCCTTGCATTTCAGAAGGATAGTTACGGTGACAGCGCAGAGAAGGGATCAGAAAGGACTAGACTGGGGACAGGGGAGCAGCAGGGGGTGGGGGGCTGCCAAGACATGTGCCCTGGCTGGGCTGAGGAAGAGGAGGCAAACCGAGAGCTCTAACCAAAGAATTGTCAGGACCTGGGGGTCACTGGCTGGCGGATGAGGAGAGGAGGGAGGTGACAAGCAGGACACCCAGGTTTCTGATTCGGGCGACTGGATGGACAGCGGTAGGTACCATTTACTAAGCATAGGAGACGTGGTTTTGGAGGGGCTGGAGAGGTGGTCAGTCCTCGCTCGGTCCTTGAGGGCCATGCAAGGGGAGAGTCCAGGGGGTGGATGGATATACGGGTCTGGAAGTGAGAAGCTAGGTCTGGACTGGGGACTTAGACCTGGGAAGCCGACAGGAATTATGGCCACGAGAGTGGAAGAAATCACCCAGAGAGAGTGAGGATGGGGGAACGGGAGAGGGGAGCCCAGGGCAGAGCCTGAAGAGCCCCCACAGGGGTCGGGCAGAGGATGGGCCAGTACAGATGACTCAGCTGTGGTTGCAGAGGCCCCGGAAGAACGTGGCGGCGAGGGCAGAACATCAGGCTCCCGCCTCCTCCTTGCGGCTGGCAGGCAGTGGTTGCTCTAAGAGACTCTCTTGATGGAAGGAATGCATGGATGCATTGCATTTACTCAGTGCTTTGCAGTTTGCCGAGTTCTACCACAGCGATGGGCCCATTCGCCTCCTGTAGGAGGCAGACAGGACTGACCCCGTGCTACAGGTCAAAAGCCTGAGGCTTGAATAACTCCCACAGTCGGTGGAGAACCGACCTTGTAGGTGCTTCACGGAGTAATTTCTCTCGCCTGTATCCCGCTGGACAGTTGGGCCTTCCCCCAGCTCCCCGTGGCTCTGTCTGGCCCTGAGGGCAACTAATTAGTGCCCTGGGGTTAAGCGCTTTCCCAGAGCCCCCTCTGCACCCCTCCTACTGCCTCTCAAACCCCCAAACACCAGGCTGGTTGCTCGCACCAGCAGGGGATATTTGGTGTGTGAGAGCTGATTGGTTTTTGACAAATCCAGTTTGGCCTCTTTTTAGCACCTACTCATCCCCCAGGGGCTGGAAACCTGATATTTTAATGACTTGCTCCAGACCCTTTGGGGGGTGGGGCTGTGATTTCGTGGAGCCAGATTCCCGGTGGAGGTAGGCCTGGTAGATGTAATTAGCAGGTGAGGACTGGCTGGGCTGGGAAATCAGGTGCTGTCAACTCACGGTGGGCTGGGCCTGAGCCCCTCCATTCCAGAGATCTGCATCCCCAGAAGGGCGGAGGTGGCCTTCCCAGTCCAGGGATGACAGAGACTTTCAGGAGAGATCCTCTTTTGTCTCGTGACTGCACACACACGTCCCCTCTGCCCCTGTTTGCCTGTTTTCCCCTCACTTTTTTCCTTTCTTTCCTAAAAAATTTTCCTACATCCTTCCGATGCTTTCTTTGGCTCACAGAATCTCAGAGGAGGAAAAAGGAGGCTGAAGTTCTAGCTCTTCATTTTGTAAATAGAGAAACTAAGGCTCTGTCAGGATAAAGGACTTACCCAAGGTCACGCAGTGAGTTAATATGATCTTACCCTCACCACCATCTGCAATGTCTGCATCATCACCATCATCATCATCATCACCATCATCATCATCACCATCATCATCATCATCACCATCATCATCACCATCATCATCACCATCATCATCATCATTATTATCATAATTATTAAAGTATCTAATTTATTGGGTGTGTAGAATGCACTAGATTTGTTCTAAGCGCATTACAGCTATGAGCTGTTTTGATTTTTGCAAGACTCACATGAGGTCAGACTATATCTCCATTTTAAAGCATCATCACCATCACCATCATCATCATCGCCGTCATCACCATCATCACCTGTATCGTAATCACCAGCACCATCATCATTATCACCATCATCATCACCATCATCATCATCACCATCATCACCATCATCACCATCACCACCATCATCATCACCATCATCACCATCATCATCATCACCGTCATCACCACCATCATCACCTATATCGTAATCACCATCACCATCATTTATTTGTTTGTTCATATCCGACATTATTCAAAAAGAGAACACCATTAACCATCGTGAATCTTGGGGCCCCAGCCTCCTTCTTCTGGGACCCCCGTCTTGCCCTCTCTCTCCTCCCACTTCCAAACCATCCTTTGCTCCCCACGATCCCATCCCCACGCCAGAAGATTCTCTCCCCCTCCCCGCCCACCGTCATTTCTCACGTACACACTCCTTTCCAGAACCCTCTCTGTCTCCACTTCCTCCTTTGAGACGGCTGACACAGAAGGGGCAGAGAGGGCGGAAGCGAAGAAAGGAGCCTGTGGGACAGAGTGAGCGGCGGCCCAGGCAAGCGGCGGCTTCGACGCCATGGCCAGGTAGCTGGGGACACGGGACAAGCCCCAGCCCCTTCTCTGTGCCTCAGCCTCCTCATTTAGAAAATGGTCTGGGGAGGGAAGGAGGGATTGTGCCGGGAGGACTGAAAGTCCCCGTACGGTTCTCACATCGCATGATTCTGTGAGCCTGAGGAGAGGGGAGAAAGGAGGCGGCCCCTCGTCCCGGTGGTCCCCAAAGAGCTCGGAGGAAACACTCACCCCAGCTCCCACCCCTAAAAGCTGCCTGGCGCCGGAGTCCGGGCTACACCTCCACACCCCATGGCAGGCCACTCCTTTTTCTGGATGCCTCTCACTGGAGCCTCCTTAGGTGGGGCCCCCGGAGGTTCGTGTATGGGAAGTGCCACTGATCTCTACAGGGACAGCCACGCCCAGACCGGCAGTGCCACCTTCCAGGCTGTGTCCTCCTGGGTGAACGCCCGAGCTTATAAATCCCCTCTTCCCACCCACCGACCCCGCCGTGCCTTCCCCCCGCCCCTCCATCCTCCGGCTTTGCCCTTCGCAGCCAAATGCTTTGAAATTCGGGGTCCAACTTCAGTGGGTTTGGCCAGAAAACACACATCCATCACAGTGGTGTCTTGGGATAGAGAATCAAGTTCACAAACCCTCCTTCAGGAGCCTCCCGGCAGGGAGGGAGACCAGCTCCACTCTCCTCCCCAGAGTGATGAGCAAAGGTACATAGCCCACTTCCAGCCGCCTGTGGGCCCCAGGAGTCCAGGGCAAGTGGCCCAGGCGAAGCCTGAGTTACGCCCAGCAGAGTGAGTCTGACAGGGCTGCCCAAGCAGGCCCTTCCAGAGAACAGTGGCGAGGAGAGGCCCTAGCAAAGATGACCTCCTGGGAACAAACTCAGTCATGGAACAACTGACCTCACCGAGCCTCGGTCCAGCAATCAATCCCAACCTGGCCTGCGATTCTGGGCCATTCTGGGGTTCATGGCTCCCAAGGGCTGGGCCCTTTTGGAAAAAGGAATCCAAAGTGGCCCCCAAACAAATAGGGTGCCAGCCAAGAGCAGCTCCGCGGGGGCGGGGCCAGCTGGTAGGGGACACGTAATCATCTGCGAGACACCGAATGTGACTCACATAACAGGCACGTTTATTTCACACTTGCCATGTGCCTGGCCCCTCGCTAAGCGCGCTAAGAGCTAAAACAATCCTACTGTGGTGCTGTCACGGTCACTTATTGCCAAGAGGTCACACAGCTGGTAAGGGGCACAATCTGAACTCGAACCCAACCCGGCCTGACTCCAAAGCGAGGCTGTTCTCCATTACGTCATGCCACCTCCATCTCTGACCATTCACTCCGACCAGCCCACTCATCTCAGCGACGCGAGAGCTAAGGGTCGTGGCGAAGTAGCATGGCCAAGGTCACCAGCAAATGGATGGAGCCTACTCTGTGTGGGCCGAGGGAAGGTGGTGGAGGGGTCAGGAAGATAAGGAGGAAGAAGGCTGGAGTCAGGTGACAGCTGTGACAGGCCAGCTGAGGATGCCGTTTCAGGAGGGCTGGGCAGGAGCTGAGCCTCTGTCTGAAAATCCTGACAGCTGCACAGGACAGGGGTGGCGAGACAGGAAGACCGAAGTCAGGGCGGCCACTCGGGAGCAATGAGAAAGGTCCAGGCAAGGCCTGGGTGACGGTCATGGCAGGAAGGTGGAAGAGGCATTGCCAAGGGAGAGGGGAGAAGGGGCGGGGAGGGGGGAGAAGGCGCTTGACGTCCCCAGAGAGGGAGTAGAGCAGGTCCATCGATCCAGCGAAGAAAAACCGGATACAGTGGGTCCACTGCACAGGCTGGGTTTGGGGAGAGTGGGGAAGATATTGGGAAAATCAGACTGGGCTTAAAGTCGGGGCTGGAATGTAGATTTAGGATCCACTCTGCACATTCAACATTCATTCATTCATTCATTCATTCATTCATTCAATACGTATTGAAAACCTGTTTGAGGCTTTGGACTAGACCCCGAGGGAAAACAAGATGACTTTGTGATGGTCCTTGCACATCAGGAGCTCAGACTGTCCCCACCCCTGGCACCAGGAATGACAAAGATGGTCCTCCCCTTCTCCTTCCTCCGAGCCAAGACCCGGGATGCCCCATCTCCCTGCACCCCCATCCACGTCCTTCCCAGTCTCCTTGGACTGAGAGCAGCTTTCCCCTCAGTGCCTTGGTCTGTTTGCCTCTGTGCACCAACCACCTCCCCAACTGGTCTGGGGTCACCTCCATGGCAGGAGCCACCAACCCCCACCGGCCTCAGCAACCAAATAAGATCCCCCTGATCACCACGCTGAGTTGCCTAATAAAGACCCCCAATGACAAATAATCATCAACCCAAGTTTTAAGTTTTGAAAAAAAATAAATCGAGCAACTTCACTTCCCACATCGGTGGCGGAAGCCAGCTCTTTGGGACCAGCTGCTCCATTTTGCTTTCTCGCTCATTCAGCTACAGACGGTGGCCGCGCCGAATAGCTCACAGAGGGGCTCCAGGAATGCGAAGAACGAGACTGGCAGCACGTGAGAGACGCGTCTGGTGGGCACACTGAGGACGCGGTCGGCTCTACCCGGACCTGGAATCCAGAAAGGCTTCCCAGAGCGGGGGCTGCCTGGAGAGCGAGGCAGGGCCAGCCAGGCGGGCAGGGAAGGCTGTTCTGCAGAGCAGAGGTGGCGAGGTCGAGGGGCATGGCCCTGGGGGCATGTGGGAAGGCTGAGGTGTATGGATCTGCTCTTTTCGGGGTTTGGGGACATCTGCCAACCTATACGTAACTACGGACCAAGCTAAGCTATTAAGCTAATCGGACCTTGGAGTTTCCAAACCAGGAGTCCTTCTGGGCAACATTCCCAGCCCTTAAGTATCTGGCACTGAACCATCGACTTCCGGAATCCGAGCTCCGCCCCGAATACCCCACTCCCACCACTGCCCCAGAGTCCAGCCCGGCCTCAGCGTTCACCTCCCTTCCGAGTGTCCCCCTCATCCTGCTTCTGCCTACTTCCTCCAGAATTCATCTCTCCCAACTCTATAACTTTGGGACTTTTTTTAGACTTTCCTCGAGGTGCAGATTGTGTTCTGGCTGGTCAGTAGGATGTTCAAGTGTTTCCTTACCCCTCCGTAGTAGGCAGCACAGCGTGATGGATGCGCGTGTGGGCTCTGTAGTCAGAAAGCCTGGGGGAGGGCAAGGGAGGAACTGGAAAGCTTCCTGGAGGAAGTGACCAAACTGTGTCTTGGGGGTGAACAGGAGTTTGCAAGTCGAAGGAGGGAGGAGAAAGAGAAATTCAGGCCGAGTAAGTAGCACTAGCAAAGGTTGGAAGTATGAAAGTCCTCGGCATATTTAGATCATGGTAAAAAGTTGGGCGAGGCGACGTGTAGGCTGCTTGGTAAATAGGATGTGGAGTTCGTAGAGCTGGATCGGGCTGGATTGTCCGTACAGTGTCCAAGAAGACAGAGACCGTCCCTCGCAGCCCCTAGAATGGAGCGTGCATTCTAACCGACGCTAGCAGCGCGGAGCTTTCTGGCTGGACCCAGCTCAGCCCTCCCTCTCCCCTCTGTTCCTGGAGCTCCAAGTCTGCGATCCTATCAGCAGTCATTTATTTTTTTCATTCATTCACTTACTGATCATTATCCTCCTCCATTCTGATGCTTCAGACAGGCCGTCCATTTAATTCTGTAAAACTAAACAGCATGCTTGGACCTTTCAGGACGCACTCTGAGCATGATACGTTCTGGGGAATGTTTTTCGGAGCAGTGAAAAATTTAATTTTTTCCCCCAGCATAGAGATGTGTCAAACATAATTTATGCCTGGACATAATTCATCCCTAAAGATAAATATTGAAACCCAAGAGAGGAGAGACGGCTGCATAATTTCCAGGGGCGGGGGGTGGGGGGTGAGGAAAGGGGGTCTCCCTTCCTGATCCCACCACTGGAGGGGTGAAAAACGTGTAAACTAAACGAGAGGAAAGTAGCTAACTCCAGGTCTGGTCCCGGCCTCATTCGAGAACCGCTATAGGCTTTTTTTTTTTTTTTTACAGGCCTCTTTTGTGTCTGTTGAACTGTTGCTCTGTCTTGCATAAAATCTCTTGCAATAGAAGTCCTCAATTAAAGTCACCTGCTGGTCTTTGTCAGCTGAGCTTGACGCTGTCAAATCAGGCAGAGCTCCTTAAGCCAATACAAGTCATTAGCTATCCGACATGGCGGACAGGAGCCATCCATAATCAATTGATATCTTCCTCTGCTGGGGGGCGGCGGGGTCTCGGGGAGCCCCCTCCCCGATGGCCTCATCCGCAGGGGCTCCCGCCCCTGGATCTAATTAGGCTGAGGCTCAGCAGGGCCAAGGCAGCGCTGAAAGGCCATCAGTAGGCGAGCCCATTAATAATTCGTTGGTGCCCTGCGTATTGTAATTGTCAGGCTGCAATTTCCAGTAATCCTCCAATGCAAAAACCTAAATCGGGGCAGCCGATTGGAAATTCATACATCCATTTGAAAGAGAAAAACACAAGATTCGTGGGTGAAAGGGTCAAAGCGTGCAAGTGTGTGTGTTGAGTGACAGACATTTTAGTACTAGCCTGGGACCATATTTTAAAAGGTCACTGAAAACTCTTGGCTTGGGCCCTCTGACAAACAATGAACGTTCCATATATTTATTTGCCATCTCTTTGTTTTTACAGCAAGCAGAATAAATGAGCGAAATGACGTTGTGCGGGCCTGCATATTGTCAGCACAGGTTATAAGTCATTATTAAACGCCATCAAATCAAACCAAACCCAGTCAAGGCAATGAGACTAAAAGTTATTTGCATTCCTTCTGTCATAAAAAATCATATCCCCTTACTCAAGACTTTCGTTTCTTTATTAAATGCAGCCACAGGAGTATTTCAGGTCTGGCAATATAAGCTCAGGAAAACCTTTCTCGGTATAACTCAGTGTAACAGCTTAGACCCGATTCTGCTAAAAACTCCCAGCTGAGAGTATCTGGGCACTCAATCAAGACATACATATTACTTTTAAATAAGATTAGCCTTTATATTTTGCTGCTTAAGTTAAAACTTTTCATGTCATTCTCTACTTTTATGTAAACTCCAACGTAATTCTGTTTTAGCAAAATACTTCAAACAAATTAAAAACCTCAAGTCGAATGTGTCCTTAACGAAAACTTTCTTAATGGCATCGCGATGTGTTTGCTGACTCTAAAACACTTCTAAATAAGATGGATTTCTCCTCCATTGCCCTGCGTTTGTAATTACGGCCGTGCAGAGTATGCTTTTGGCTACAATGGCAAAAACAGTGATCTGTGCTCCGAATATTATTTGACTGATAATTTACCTGCAGCAGCTGTGTAAAAAAGTGGTCTTCTATCTGTGTCCAGTTGGGTTCTACATTAACGGTGAAATGGAAAGCGATCAGCGGGGACCATTTTGGGGACGAGGTGCCAGGAAGGCAGAGGGCAAGCAGGAAGAAGGGGGAGCGTGTCCCACCCAACGGCATTCATGGTCCATCACGGAGCGGTTGATCATGGTATTGATTCTGATCTCGATAAATGGTTGGAAGGAGATTAGAGAGTCAAAGTAAACAATTGTGCCTCGCACCCATTCCTCACCCAGAAAAGACGCCCGTGGCCACGGTTAAGAGTGTGGGGATTTGGAAAGGTGACTGCTTTGAAAAGCGAACTACGTACGGTGCCAGCAATGCCGGTGTCCATTTGGGTCACCGATGAAATGAAAGGGAGTGGGGACCTGACCGTGGCGTCTTCGTTTTTGTGTGCTCAGCGGTATCTTCGGCCCCAAGCAGAAGTGCGGCCTTAGCGACACTCTCCACATGTTCTTTCCCTCAGGGACTTCCTGCCTGCCCGCCGCACGCAGCACACTGCACCAGCGGCTTCCCAGGCGACGCCCAGATTTCCCACACGTTATCTCATCGAGGCCGACATCCTCATGTGACAGTTATCAAAAAGAAAGCTTAAAGAGGTGAAGAGACCCGTCTGAGGTCACGTCCACGAGGTGGCAGGCGGAACGGTCAGACAGCCCCAGAGACCCCCCGTCCCCTGAGTGCGTGTCCTGTATGACACCCTCCCCGAGTGTGGGCGGGACCTGAGAATAGGATCGATGTCCCTGTCGTGGTTGGGTTATGTTATATGGCAACGGCGAAAGGATTCTGTGGATGTCATTAAGGTCCCTAATCAGTTGACCTTGAATTAATCAAAATGGACGTTATCCCAGGTGGGCCTGACCTAATCAAGTAAACCCTTTACAAAAAGATCCAAGTCGTCCCTGAAAAGAGAGGCCGAAGTGGGGGAGAAGCTCTCCTACTGGCCTTGAAGAGTCAAGCTGCCAGGGGCTCTGAATCTTCCAGGAAATGAATTCGGCCGACAACCACGTGAGCGTGGAAGGATCCCGAGTCCAGATGACACCTTAATCACAGCCTGTGAGACCCAGCCACGCTGTGCCCAGACTCCTGAGCCACGGAAACTGTGAGGGGATGAGTGCGTGTGGTTTTGAGCCATCAAATTTATGTGAATTTGTTACGCAGCGATGCAAGACAAATACACTTGGTTAGCAATAGACTCAGGGTTAGCAATGGACTCGTCCCAACATCCTCACCCTGGCCATGTTTCAACCCCATGTGGATACTTCCTGATATTTACAGTCTAAACATCAAATATAAGCTAACTTTTAAGTTGCTTTTATGCCACCATTTTCTTATCCTAAAATATATTCTTAAATATACTAAAATCTACCTCTTGATTTGGCTATTATCATGGCTATTACCTAAGTGCTTTCTTTTAATATAAAAAAGAGACTACAAAACCTCTTCCTTTTTCATTTCAAAGGCCCGCAAACAGCAGCATACTTGACACCAATATGAAGTTTTCTTGTTAAGCCCATAAAAGTTAGTACCTTATGAGAAAAGTCATACCTTTAAAAACACCTGACTAAATATTTCATAAATGCAACACACAGCAAATTCCTACAGTAGATTCACTGGATTTACAACCATCAAACTATATTAAATTTACAATATCAAGATTTATCACCTATTAAATGGAGTCTCGTTTTAGTAATATCTCGCATTTGATCCCAAAGGATCTCAAATACCTTCGACCCTTCGCCAGGGCACTCCACCGTAACTCATAACGAGGTAATCAAAACCCTCATTGTAATGCCGCCGCAGCCACATTTGGGGTTTAAGTCACCTACCCGGAAAGGGTAGCCCGGCCTGGGGTGGAAGGCAGGGGCTGCAGGAAGGAAGGCAGGGGCTGCTTTACAACACACAGAGATGCCACCAGACCCAGGCCACGGGGGAAACCCCACGGGGGACCACAGACACGGAGGCGGCCGGCACTAACAGGCTTCCGTCCCGGTGATTTTCAGACATTAGTTTTTGGCAGTGGAGCCCTTTCTTCCAATGTTACAAGAAAGTTCAACAAATAGAACAAATTGGAAGGGACTGGCTGAAGCAGAAGGCGGCCAGCCCCACAGCTCCCCCGCTTCCGGCCTGTCGGCCCCTGCAGCACACGGTGGGCGACCCCTTTCCGCCTGCTCCTGTGGTTTCTCATCTTGGCTACGCAATAGGACCATCTGGGCAACTTTTTAAAAAATGCGGATGCCCAGGCTCACCCCAGAGATTCTGGTTTTGTTGTGATTCTAATTCAGATTCACCAGTCTGGTTGAACCCCCATCTTGCGTTTAAGGAATCTGAGAGGGAAAGAAATTTGCTTAGGGAGGTCAGGCTTAAAACTACAACCCAGAGAAAAAAACGCCTGCTCTCAGAATGACTGCAGGAATGGCATTATCTACGTTGAAATTGTCAATCTGTAAAATGTGTGAGTTAATTTTGAAAATTTATAGTGATTGCTTGCCTTAAGTAATTCCTCAAAGACATTCAGGGCTTTATGACATGGGCAGATAACATGAGCTGTGTCTTAGGGGCCTCCCTGGACCATCATCTAAAGAATAATGCGGTCTGTTAAAGAGACTGCATGTCATGGCACCACAGACCGACGACTACGGCGAGACATTCTGTAGAAACTTCTACTCATCCCTCAAAACCCAGCTCAAGCATACCCCTTCAGCAAACATTCTCTTAATCTCCCAGCCTTTTTCTACTGTGCCCTGGTCAGTCCTTTATTGGTGGGGACACAGGACTGAAATTATTTGGTTATGTGTACCCAGTTGTCCCCACCATCCTTTGAGCCCTGAATGCCGGGTCTCTGTTTTATTCCTTTGCAGAAATGTCCTCGGCATCCCTGTATAGCTTTACTCAACTCTAAAGTGAGAACAGCAGTAGTCTCGACTCACAGGAAATGCAGGAAGAGTACTCAGAACGGTGTGCACTCAATAAATGCTTTCCATTATGACATTAACTTGGCCATACCGCCCCATCTGTCACTCTATGGCATCGCCCTGTTTTATCGTCCTCCTAGCAAGCATCATTCCCTAAAACTATCAGATTTCTTTAGGATCTTTCTCCCCAGCTCCCACTCCCATCCCACTGGCGTGGATGCTCCCATGACCTGATGGACTTGCCTACCTGACTGGTGCCTATCGACTCCACAGCACCCAGGAGGGGCCCAACCTTAGGGGGTGCTGGATCACGTTCGTGGATGAATGCATAGAAATGCTGAGCCAGGGAGCAAGAACATGACCTTGGCCTCTAGGAACTTACGGTCTTGACCAGCCATGATTCAGATTTCTATTACTTCTGCATTCACAAATTAAGTTTTGTGGCTTTGTGTGTTATCCACTGTTAGTAGATACTGTGGCCAACTTGTTCACTGTATGGATGAGGAGACAGAGGCCACGGGGAGGTTGATGACCGGCCAGGCAGATGGAGGCTACTCTAAGTGCCAGCTCTGGGCCCCAGCTGGCTGCCTCCTTTCAGCATCTCTGGTGCAGGAGGGTTAAAGTTAGATGGCCTGGAGGCGTGTCTGGGACTCAGGAATTCCAGATGCCCAGAAAGGCTCAGACCACCAGTTGACAGCACCTCCCCTTTGTCAACAAAATTGGTTTGAGTGAGTTTCAGTTCTGGAAAGCCTAGATTTTCTATTTATAAATATAACCTCAAGTTGGAATTCTGGCTTGTTAAGAGAACTGATTCAGCCCTTTATTCCAAAATAGGTAAATATAAGTAAAAATAACTAACCACCAAACAAAACCCAAAGTGGCCTTACGGCTCTTAAAACAACTTAAAGCTCACAAACACTTTCCCATGAAAGCAACTTCTGTCCCCTGGGCTCTCAATGGGAGAAAACTGAGAGCACAATGCCCCCTGTCGCGTGAAGAGCCACTGCTGGCTGTCACTTCGCTAGTCGTCACAAAATCGGTGTGTGAAAACTGTGGTTGTGGCCACTTAACAGTCTGGCCCACTGGGACCTAGCAGCAAAAGCCAGCGCAAAGTTCGCAGCTGTGACTGGGGAGTGCCGTCGGCCTCCTTGAGAACCACCTCGGGCATCGAAGTCAGCTCAGTGTCGAAGACTCAGGAGCTGCTTAAGAAATATATTTTGAAGCAAGAAACATCACCGTGTTTGTTACAGCCCGTCTCATTCGCAAAAGGCTCTGTGGCAACAACACAGCAATGACTGTTCAGATGCTATATCGGGATAGGATGGAGTCAGGGAGTAAGGGGAAATGAGAAACTACTAACACAAACACCAGGTTTTATTCCCAGAGATTAACTATCCGTTGGCTTGGCTGTGGACCGTCTTCCCCACTAAGATCCACCAGGATGTAACTGCCTGTAACAGGGGCAAGAACTTCTTGGTATTCGCTGCTCTGTCCCCAGCGCCTGTACACAGACGGCGCTAAATAAGTACTCAAGTAAACAGATGAACTAGAGGTCTATAGAAATCTGGCTGAGCTGCCTAGTAGTCAAAGCAAAAAGAGAAAGGGTCAGCTACCAGGTTCACAGTGTCCATTCGAACCCAATCTTCAGGCAAAGCTCAGATCCTTCTGGACATTTCTCTACTGGCTCTTCAACTCTCCATGTACCAAGTGTCACTGACTGGGAAACTCACCCTTCACCTAACGTACAACGTTCAGGAGTGATCGGGATCCTAATCCCTTTGAAGAAAACACGGTAAAAAGCAGATTTTCCTCTCCTCTGCTGCGCCCCGCCACACGGGGTGGTGCTTAGGGCAGTCCTTTGCATTCCAGCAGCTCAGACGTGACGAGCTGGTGACAATAGGGTGAGCTATGCTGTGGGAGGGGGAAGGGCCTGCAGTGGGGATCCACGTGGGGGGTAAGAAGGGGTAGAGTTGCCTGACTTAGGGCCTCGGGAGGGGGCCAGGATAGTTTCAGTCAGTCAACAGCACATGGGAAAGAGCCCTAAAAGCTGCAGATGTGGGACTGTTGGGAGGACAATGCCCATCGACCCTCTGAGGGAGGCAAACTTCATGAATTGTGTCCTGCTCTGGGACAGTGAAGACATGCATGCAAAACCCATTTTGACGTAAAACAAACATTTCAGTAAGAGTTTTGTGACTACTAGTTGCAGGCCAAGACCACAGGACCTAGATTCCCCCATCACGAATGGGGAGCCAAAGCGACCCAGTGAGTAGAAAACCTTAGGGTTCCCTTCCAGTCCATCGCCCACAGGGACAGCTGGTCATCTTCACATGTGACCTTGGCCTGCTGGCCAGCAGACCAGTCCAGCTGGGTCTCTGGGCACCACCAGAGATGTGGTTCACCAAATGCCCAGACACCCGTGAAAGGGCATGTCTTCGCGTGCTGCCCAGAGGGCTGGCACTGCGAGATCTACTGTGGAGGTGTCTGTGGTCCAGCAGGCTTGGGAAATGCAGCCCTCTCTGATCAGTTTCCCAGTCAGTGACACTGTTGGTACATGGAGAGTTGAAGACCCAGTAGAGAAATGTCCAGAAGGATCTGAGCTTTGCCTGAAGATTGGGTTCGAATGGACACTGTTCGAATGGGCACGTTAGCACAGTAAAGGACCCACCCGAGCAGTCCTGCAAAGCACCCTCTGGTTTTCTTTAACCCATGATTGGCTAAACTTAGGCCACCACGAACCCTTTCTTGCCATATCACATCTATGTGACATCCCTGGAATCTAGTCAAGTCTCCATCACACTGACAGGAAAATGGAGATGACTGATGACAAAGAAAAGGCAATGTTCAAAACAAACAGGCCAACAAGCGACAGGGAGCACTAATAAGCAGCTCATCAAAATTACTTCCTAAAGAACTTTTACCTCTGTCCCCACCAGGAAAAGCTGGGAGTAGGTACCAAAACCAGAAACAACATCCCTTTGCAGGATGAAAATGCCGCTCTGGGGCCATGCTCCTGCTGTGAGGGGGCGGTGTGTGTGTGTGTGTGTGTGTGTGTGTGTGTGTGTGTGTGTCTGTGTGTGTCTGTGTGTGTGTGTGTATGCACGCACACACTTTGGCATTGAAGCCCCAGTGTCACTCGCTTTTTAGTCATTACAGTGACACCTTGCAGCATCACAGGAGTGGCTTTACTGAGGTCAAGGGGCTTTCCTTTCTTCAAAATACAGTGAATGCAAAAGCAGGTGGGAAAAGGCAAAGAAGTTCAAGTTAAACACTTGCTTCTTGTTGGACTGGGCGGAGCGTTATTTGAAATGTGGTACCAATGGCTCTTCCTCCCAGAACCGGCCTCATGCTCACAGACCTCAAGTGGCCACGGAGCACGTCCCTAGCTTTTCAGGCTAATGTGAGTCGGGTCACATAGTAATGGCAGGTTCTAACCTAGGCTCTCCAACGAAGACCCAAATGTCTTCATTTGAAAAAAATGAGCTACGCGGGTTACATACAAAACATAAATCCTACGATTGCTGCCTCTGCTGGTCGAGTTACCATCCTTTTTTTTTTTCCAGCAGAAAACATCTACAACATATACGTATGGTCACGTATTTTAATTCCACCTTTATCGCAAAAGGCCCACCTAAGTTAGAGAATTATCGAATGACAGTTAAACGCTTTTGATTTAGGTAGACATGGGTTCGAGACCCGGCCCTGACTCTCACTGCGATCACTCGAGTTACTTCACTTTTTTAGGCCTCACTGTTCCCATCTGTAAAATGGTGATCGTAGGAACAGTTGGCATTTTTTTTTTTTTTACGGGCTTATGATGTGTGGCCCAGTGTCTTACGTGAGCTCTCACGGAATCTGCAGGCCAGGCCGCGAGGCTCAGGGCGGTTAAATCACTCGCCCACGGTCACGGTGCTGGGAGCCAGGTGGCCTGACACCGCAGTTCTATTTGACTCTCTAATGCTTTACTCTCCTCCGAAAGGCGACATTTCCATAACTGCGGTGAAGAATAAATGGCATAAGACGTGTGAAGCTTTAGCACAGGTCAGTCGCCAGGCACAGGCTCAGTAACCTGAGCTATGACAGGTCCAGAAGCCCTCAGCTGAAATCCTCGGCAACTCAACATTCTTCAAGGGAATTTCCAAGGAAGTAAAAAGGCAACCCACAGAAGGAGAGAAAATGTTTGTGAATCACAAATGTGGTAAGGGTTTAATACCCAGAGTATATAAATAATTCCTACAATTTGAACAACAAAATTCAAAAATGGACAAAAGACTCGAATAGATATTTCTCCAAAGATATACAAGTGGCCAATAAGCACAAAAAAGTACTGCTGAACATCGCTATGTTAGGGAAATCGAAATCAAAATCATAATAAGAAACTATCTCACATGCATTAGGATAACTATTATCTAAATAAAAAAAAAAAAGGCTACTTATTACCAAGAAAACGAATGTTGGTGAGAATGTGGAGAAACTGGAACCTTTGTGCATTACTGGTGAGAACGTAAAATGGTGCCGTGCTCTGGAAAAGTTTGGCAGTTTCTCAAAATATTAAACACAGAATTACCACATGACCTAGTAATCGCACTTACGGACACACACACACACAGAACTGCAAGTGGAGACTTAAACGGTGTGTGTGCACCAACATCCACAGCGGCACCATTCACAGCAGCCGGAAGCTGAAGCGACCCAAACGTCATTAGCAGATGAATAGACAAAAAATATACAGAGGATTAGTACTCAGTCTTAAAAAGTAAATTCTGACATCTGATATGCCACGGGTGGACATGTCGTATCAGACATTGAGCTGAGTGACATCAATGAACAGGCCAGACGCCATAAAAAACAGATATGGCTTGATTCCAGTTATATGAGGTCCCTGGAACAATCAAATTCAGAGATAGAAGATGCAATGGTGGGTGCCAGAGGCTGGGGGAGGAGGGAATGGGCGTTAAGC
>NW_006494609.1:17594327-17663200 GCF_000325575.1 Pteropus alecto
AAGAAGTACTAGGAATGGATGGTGATGTTGCACAATATGAACGTCCTAATGTCGCTAAACCATACACTTAAAAATGACAAGTTTTATGTATATTTCACAAGAGAAAAAACAAGAAACAGGAAGAGTGGGTCCCACACGGCCTGCACGTCGCCCTGAGTGTGCCCTGTGCCCCCAGCGTCTCTGCGAAGATCGCACCGAGCCAAGTGCAAACCGACATCGGCCATCCCATCTCGACACGCGCTGTGCTGACGCGGCTGCGGAAACAAAGTATTTCTCTTCCATCTGGAATCTTTTCAGGCTCAGCACGAACTGGAAACTGCCGCGCTGGGCCTGGGTGTTTGTTCTCTGTCGCGGGGCAGGGAGGCGCGGTGGCACCAAGGCTGGGCCAGCACCACCCCGTGAACTCTGGACAGCACCACCAACACGTACGAGCACGTGGCGCTCAACCAAATTCCTCAGGATTAAAACCTACGTACTTTTTTCTCCCTCGGTTTAGAGGAGGGAGAGGGAGAGAAAAGGAAGGGATTAATTTAAACTCTTACAGAGGAAAACTAATTTTTTTTTCTCATTCTAAGAAATTTATACCCACCGTCTCGCTCCTACGGCCAAGTCGTTCCTACCAGTGCTTAGTTCACTAAGGTTACAAAAAGGTTGGGTCGAAGCTTGAAATAATAAAATTCCTTCTTAACCAACAATTTGGAACTGGGTCCTAAGAACCTGGAAGCTGAACATTCTGTCCACTTGGTTTCAGAATAACCAAATTCTCTTAAGGAATGTGTCAAACCTATCATAAATAACCCAGGACCTGGAACGCATCAGTCAATGTGGCAGAATTTCAGAAAACCACAGTGGCATTATTTAAATCTTGAAAAGAAAAAGACAATCGTTCCTATATTAAGGCCATAAGCAGATGTGAAGCGGAACTTGGTGAACAAAATTCCGCATTTTCACATGACTGTGGAATGAAAACAGTTTAAAGATCATTTCTGCTACAACTATTTAAGTTATCACCCACCTGAACTGAATCATTGAGGAAAGAAAAAGATCAAAGGACACAAAGTGAACAGACCATAACTTTATTGGAGATTTACTCGGCTACAATTATTACATTAAAAAAAAAAAAAAAAAACACAACAACTAAAGGTAACTGTGACCCATGAGGCGCAGACGCAAGCTTCTGCAGCACGATTACGGTGTGAATGAAAGACATCGTGTTCCCTGCACACAGCTGCAGCACGTGATGGCAAACATCGTATTGTCAATCAAATTGTGTTAGTTTTACTTGATTTTAGTCATTTTCCTTCACTCTATTTACAGCAGAAAAGCCAGAAATGTTATTTCTTGTTCACCTTTGCATTTTTGCAATGCAACCTGCTCCTGAGGTGAATTCTGAACGCATCTATAAAATTTAAATCATCTGTGGTTGATGTCCAAATAAAAATGGACGAGAAAGAAAAAGCAATTAATGATTAAAATATATTTACAAGTTAGTTTTGCAAGATCGTTTCACTGCTAGTGGAAAATACAATAGTCTCAAAGCAAATTCCCTAGATACGGCTACTGGCATCTCCGACGACTTTTAAAATAATCTTAATGTTCTTGGTCTTCAACATATCTTAAAAGCTTTTCATGTACAATATAAAGAAATTTATTTGGAAGTAATTAAATTCCTGAAAAGTAAGCAGTGGTTGAAAAAATATACCTATTTAAATGTAATTAAAATAACCACATAGAGAATAAACGTGACATGAGTTTCTCTTCTGCAGATAACACAAACTGGTTAATTTCAGATGCAGTTTAAATAAAAATATCAAGGTCTCAGTTTGGTGGCTAAAATTTTGTGTAAAAAAATTAGACACCCAACAGAGCAAGATAGAAAGTTTTAAATCAGCTGGGCCTTAGGACTGCACTGTGGTAGGTCTGAATTTTGATTATTCTCTGCCCTCTGCAGTCACCATGTGGCTTCAGGTAACGACTAAAAGAGCTGACTGCTGGGTGAATAATTGTACTTATGAACTGAACCAACAGAACCGAAGCAGCCTCAAGTCTCGTGCTATTTAGGCGGGGTAATCTGAATCTTTCTGAGAGCAAGCTATTATTAAGAAAATAAAAATATTAGTATTTGAAAAGATCATTACAGGAGTGTTAGAGGTCATTCTAAATTTAATCACATAACGTAAAAGAAAAAAGAGAAAAAGAAAAAAACGTAACAAACATTTTTTCAAACATAATTAAGAGTTCAGTTAACAAATCTCTGTCATACTTTCACAAACAGTAAAAATGCCACAGACAAAAATGACCTATTTAAGTTGTGCAAGTATATGACACATTGCAGGCATTATAATTATCTTTTTCAAATTCGGTAAATCAAAACAGCAGCGAGGCCAAACCACATTTTTTCCTCTCAGTTAAGCATATTTTCCTTGAAATGAGGTAAAGCATGGTACCAAGTGCAATGCTTATCTGTGCTACATGAACAGAAGAGGGGGGGAAAGCTATTACAAAACGCAGCATAGTTAGGACTGCTGAACGTGTATCACAAAAGCTAAAACATTTACAATGAAGGTTCGAGCCAACGAACCTCCACACAATCATCACAAGGAGTTTCTGTAGTTGCTTTCAAGACACGCCTCGCCAGTCCTTTACACGTGTGCTCACAGCACGGCGACGCCTCCCACTAGTAGGTTTCCGTGTTACATTCGGTCTCACGTGGCAATCACAGGAACAAGAGGAGGACACACACATGGTTGGAAAGAGGGGGCAACAGAGTGATTTTTTTTCTTAATTAATGGATGCGAAACATGTCAAGCTAAACTGGGGAAAACTTTACAGCATAAAAAATCAGCAGCACAAAAGCGTTCATAACCATTTCATATGTCTAACTCATAGTTTTTATTTTTTTAATGCAGTAACCAGGGGATCATAGAATGCTTCAAAGTGTGAGTCGCAAATTAAAATCAGCTATTTTTCTCCAGCAAAAAAAAAAAAAAAAGAAAGAAAGAAAGAAATACAAAATAGCTAAAGTTTGCTGTTGATAAAATATTTTGAATGGTAGCAGGAAATTTGAACCCCTGAGAATGTATGACCTAATCACATCCAAGTCTGAACTTTTTAGTATTAACAAAAAATACTCTTCTTAAGGTTACAAAATATATTGAGGCATTTTCTCCCAACGGGAATTGTAACTGCGGAACAATCTGGTTTTGGTGCCAGGAAGCGAGAGAACCCCTTAACACTGGGATTAGTGCATTAGATACAACGCAAAGCCCTAAGCTCCTGGCATCAGGTAGTTTAAAAATTATCAAGAGACTTGTGATATAACTTCATCACAAATCACCCTCCCTCACAAGTAAAATTTACATGCTTGTCTTTCTTGTTAATTGTACATGTTTACAGTTATATATAATTCAAGAACTGCTTGCTTTTAACTTGCCAGATCTCGCATTGAGGTTTTTTCAAAAAACAAACAGAAATCTAAGGTTCCAAACCAGAATTCAATATTTTAAAAACGAGCCCACTCAAATTAATTTACTCAAAAACTCATTTAACAATTTAGATCTCAATGTTAAGTTTGAGGTTGGAGACAACAAGTAACGTTGGAGAAGCTTAACACCCCCGTCACTCCGGTCTCCTTAGGAAGTGACGTTGACGGTGTTCTGGGTGACACGTGCAGAGGTGCGTCCCTGGGCGTGAGTGCTGCAGATAAAGCAAGACGCACAGTATTCGACTGCAATTCGAACGCAAGTGCAGCATCGCACGAAGCGTCAGTTCAGAATGACGTGCTGGGAAACGTTAGACACCTCTGCTCAGCTTTCTTAAACTTCAAGCATAATTAATGGGGCGAATTGCAGCAAACCTCTACTGGTGTGTTGGTGGGAGTGCAAGACTGGCCCACGGCTTTTATAAAGGTAAATGAAGAGGTATCGTAGGTACAGTGCAAAAAAAAAATTAAAATTTCAAGCATAATACATAAACATAGCACCAAACGGGGGAAAAAACGCATGCAAAAGAAAAGAAGAACTGAGGTATTTAAGTGAAGAGTGCCTACAGGTCTAATTAAAGAAACTCAGGCAAACGCCTAAAAATGTCTTTTTTTTTTTTTCTTTTCCAAAGATAGAAATCATGAGCTAGTTTATCTAAATTAATGAGCTAAATCACTGATGTATCAAAATTACGGCAGTTTATCGCAAACGTTAAACTTTCATGGCATTAACAGCACTGCTTTGGTAGGTGAAATGTGCATGCAAAATTGTGAAAAGTACAGTAAGAAATTTATGTGAGAAGACTAACAGTAAAGGTGCTGGGTTCTGCTTCTTTAAATAAGTAACCGATCAATTACAAAATCTGCAGCATATTTTAGGTGTGATATGTCTAAAGTTTATTTTGTGAGAGAAACAGCCTACAGGGCAAAATTATTTGCCACAAACAATTGCCATCAGTGGAACGACCTAGCAGGAGGTTTTTAATAAAATTGTGTACTTAGTCAAAGATCCTTTTAATGGTGGTGTTTTTAAAAATCCATAGACTACATATTCTGGGTTTTAAAATGTCTTTAGTACACACAGGACAGAAACTGTCATATCCTGTAATAAGTTAAGTTACAACTATGCTAGTGAGTTGTAAATATCACGCTATCTCAACGTCTAATGCGTAATAAAATGAAGGGAATGTAAAGTAGTTTGTTCCAAAAAGATCAGAAATTAAAGACTATCCATGAGGGTGTTACTTTTAAGGCAAGAACCTTTTTTATGCAAGACTATGTGGCATGAGAACACTAAAATCCGATTCGCCAACATGCCAGCCAATGCTCATTCGACACCTGTCCCTCGCTGTCAAGTGCAGTAGCAACTGGGCAACAGCGTCTCACACAACCTAACGTGGAGAAGAGACGACGCTGGCACACTCCCCTCGCGACCCGCGCCCTCCCCCATGCTCCCCGGCTTATGGACCGGGCGAGACGCACACACTGAGGGGTGGTACGGGACCCTAGCCCTAGGGACTGTCTGAGGTTTCAGCTCCGTGGCTCCCTAACACTAAGCGAAGGTGACAAATTAAGCAAACAAACAAACAACTGTCGATAATTACGCTGAGTGCTCGCTAAATGCCATCGTTAAAGCACTCTTGTGATTTAAACAAAGCAGGAAGTGAGGAAAGAAGACAAGATTGTGTTTGCGCAAAAAACTAAAACTACCATTAGTTCCAAAATTTTTATACATATGTTAAATGCAATCTATCTTGTTATCACACAAACTTTAAATTCTGCCTTCAATTCATTCTGTTCAATATCAACTTTAAATCATCCTTTTCAATTTAAATATTTTCCACCTTAATTCTGCTTTTTTTAATTTTAAAAAGGGGCTTCAGCTGTTGGGAACCTGAGGTTGATTAGCTTTGAGGCTTCGTAGGGCTCTTCTGGCTGCTGCAGACTTGGCGATCCTGTAACTTCGGCCGACACCTTTGAATTTCCCCTTTCCCACCACTTCCACGGTGACCCTGACCTTGCCATCGTAAGTTCTCTCGGCCGGGCTGTAAAGAGGCCAAAGAGCATGAATTAGAAGTCAGAGCGTTCATGACCACTGGCACTGGCACCGAGTGTGCCCCCTCAGGCCAAGGGCCCCGCGAACGAGCTGACAGCTCACAGAGGGCGGGCCGCTGTGCCTTGTCACACATCACCGGCAGCGGGCTGCCGTCTCCTCTGTAATTCAGCATCGCTTTACAAAAACAAAAAGAGAAGTCAACCAGACTACGAGTGGAAACTGCATAAGAGTGTGCCCCAGTGTAAACATTTTCCAGAATCATTGGTTTATGGCATTTTTGAGAACTTTCCCCCCTTGTTTTTAAGTAATTAAAAGTTAAATTTTTTCCACGCACATTTTTGCTTACCTAAATTTGGCAGTTTCTGGTTCCATTTCAAGCAATTCTCGCACAGGGGAACGGGGCACATTCGCAGAAAATTTTTCTATAATCAAAATGAAAGAATAATGTGAATAATATCCTTGCAGTTGTTTTTAATTTTGACTTTGCTTCTTTCGGAGGGGAGCCAACAGTACCTATTAGCGGCCGCATCATAGGATAGTACACCTGCCAAACCATCTCCAGTGACATCCCACTATCCATGTAAATGGCACCAGCAAGTGACTCAAAAATATCCCCCATGGCCTTTGGAACTTCAATATCCTCTTCCTTCTCTTCATCCTCCTCAGATCTCCTAAGCTATCAGAGAGAAAAGTGACTTGTAAGCAAAAGGCCATTTTGAAAGGCAGTCCACAGGGGGTGTTTCTTTTCTTGGATATGACTTTTATTATATCTTTAACAAAGGTAACAATACCGACGCTTTATGACACGCCTACTACGTGGTAACAGGTTCTTCACAAACATTATCTAAAAATAAAGTGTTTTCAAACTTAAAAAAAAAAACAAAGGAAAAAAATCTCCTCCTATTTAATATCTATACCCAGCGAAGGAAAGATTTCTAAATAAAAACAAACACAACTTTAAGACGAAATTAGAAATAGTCAATAAATGTATTTTAAAAACTTTTCAAATTCACTTGTAATCAAAGAAGCGCATGTTAAACAGTCTACTGCCCAGCACTGGCGAGGGTCGGACACACTACTGACGAGCACGGCGCTGCAGAGGACGGAGCTGCTTCCGGGAGCGTGAACTGCCACTTTTTTGGCAGGGAAATTCTATTTGGAAGATATTTTCCTCCAAGGTCCCTTTTAATTAAACTATTTAATACATGTTAGTTATAATAGAGTACCTGACACATATCACGTATTCAAATTAAGAGTAATAACTTACATATGTATCAAAAACCTTTAAAAGATCCTAATTCTTTGATGCAGCAATTCCATCTCTAGAAATTTATTTTATTTTAAGGAAGTAACTGGATTTATGAGCATATCCATCACATCCATGTTTATTAAAAGCCCCAAATAAAAACGATGTAAATATCCAGCCGCAAAGGACAATCTAAAGTACATTACTTTATAGCAGTACGTTGACTATCGTGCAGCTACTTAAACATAATGCAGTCAATACAGGGAACGCAATCCACAACATATTAAGTGAAAAGAAGCGGTTGTAGTAGATTCTGCATAACGTCATTCCCTTTTACATGTTTATATATGTGGGCGTCTCCACACTTTCGTAACAATACATCCCAAAATATTCACTTTGGTTATTGCTGAGGTAGTATATTGGTGTCACTTTAATTTTCTTTTGCTTATCTGTATTTTCTATAATAAACACAAATTACTTGTGACGGAGAAATAAAAAGGTGAGACAGTAATTTCTAAACAGATTGTTCAGTCACACAAAGTTCTATGGAACTCATTTACAATGCCAACTAGTGAAAAAATAAGATAGTTATTGTTCATATATCATGGTTTTAGGCAGAAAGGAATTTTAAAACTTACGGAGTATAATTCGCTCCTTTTACAGATGAGGAAAGTGAGGCCCAAAAAGGTGGAAATATTTTCTTAAGATCGAACAGTAAATTAGAAAAGCCAGACCATGACATTTTCAGTTTTTTGTAACTTCTATACGTGTTTTTTATAAACAAAGGGAAGAGGAATGAACAAAAATAAGACCAGTAGGTCTCACTGTTATCAAAAGAGAATTTAAATCTAATTTTAGTGAATTTCTCAAATTTTAAGCTTAAATATTTCTACAGAATGAGACTGGAAATAACACTGAACACGACAGTTCTAACGCCTGGTCACACTGCCAGCTGTGCTCAGCTCAAATGACAAGCCCGGGAGAGCGTCCACGGTCAAGGACACGGGCTGTGAGCTTTCCTTCCGCACGTATTCGATGTGGTTTACGTGCTGGCTGTCCTTCAAAACTGAGACTCTTAATTTCCCTCACAGAAAGTCAAGGGAATGCACGAAATCCCCAACAACGGTTTGGTACAACTGAAAAAAGGGAAGGTACAAATTCAAGAACCAAAGTTGGAATAAATTCCTTAACTCCCTAAAAGAAACCTACAAAAATAAGGAAACAAAGGAATCGGAATGGGAAGAATGAGGACGAGTGCCCCCCACCCCGGGAACTCGGGGATGTGGACAGACGTGGGCGAAGGGCCGGGATGTGGGAAAGGTCTAAGCAGCATCCCTTCCGACAAAACCGCAAAATCGGTCACAAACGCATGTGCTCCGGCACCAGAGAACCTTTTGGCGGAACTTACTAGAAGGCTCGCAAATTCCAATGGGTAAAAATTCTGAAATCTGGTTTTTTAAATGAGATTTCCTCATTTCACGTAGAAGCAGGTGTATCTGTGCTGCTTACCTGAGCCATGAGCAAATGTCCCCGATCCACTGCGAGCGGAAAGGTGGACACGACAAAGCCCGCGGAGCTGTCCTAGGGCCCGGCTACTGTCACGTGGGGGCCAAGGGTGGCGCCTGGCAGGGCTGGCCCGGGGTCGGGAGCCTGGATCCGACGGGAGGGTGAACACCTGACCGCTGGGCTCCTTCTCCTCCCGCGCATGGCCACACATGCCACATGGGGGCGGTCAAGTTTAAAAGGCTTGCCCAGAGCCTGCAGCTCAGCCCCGGCCCTCCCAGGGGCCGTGCAGCTGCTGGGCACCGCAGCCTTGACCTCCAGCCCTGACCCTCGCTGTCCCTCTAGACAGCTGTGCAGCCTGAAGTCTGCAGCTGCCGATGACCGAGCCGGGTGGCTTACTGCAAACACTCACGTTAACGTGCTTTTCAGCAGCACTAACCTCGGAATCCATCCCTTGCATTTCGTTCTTCTCAAGCTGAAACTGCACGAAGTCATCGATGACGTGGAAGAGCTCAGGGGACACCGCTTTGAAGTACTTGTGGTAGTCGTACTTCACCGCCAGCGACGCGAAGATGGTGTTGTTGACCAGAGCAGACCGCAGGTCCGTCAGGACCCCTGGGGAGTGCTGCCGCGGGTCTTCGTAAAGGTGCTTGGTTATGAGGTAGTCCAAAATCGCATCCCCCAGGAATTCTAAGCGCTGGTAGCAATCTGGGAGGGCGGGGGAGAAGCGCAGCCATGAGTCAGGCAGGAACTGGACGCGGCTCCCGCACAGTCGCCAATGCAGAGGTCAGACCCCCAGAGCCGCTAAGTGACTTTTACTTGGGTTCTCGATGACAAAATTATCGGACATATTTGACTATCTGATATTACGGAAGCCTCTGGCAATTAAATTTGAATGTCAAATTAAGCACGTTGCTTACATATAACTGGGGTCCTAAAATATCTAAGTGGCCCAAAGACTCGTGCTTGTTAAGGAAACACCTTTCCCAGGTGATACTATTATCAGCGAACCCTGCTCCTCTGGCGCCGTGCTGGCTGGGCAGGTGCCGGGTCATCACGCTAGAGTCTCTGTCACACCCTGCGCACGCGCCTTCCACACACTCTCCGCTTCGCTGCCTTCAGTGCACACGGCCGCACCCACACCGGGATGTGTGAGTGATGCCATGCCTCACCGCTCCCGGCTGTGTGTTTCACAGATGACACTTAGTACAAGAAGACCCTCTTCTCAACCTGGACTAGAAATACTGAATTCGACACACACCAAGAGACCGAGAAAGAAGGTTGCAGGAGTGAGCGGAGACCTTAGGCAAAAGCGGTCAGCTGTCAAAATGTGAGAAGTTATCAGCACTGACCAGCACCTCGACCTTCTCAGTGAAGAAACAGAGTGCACTCGAGTGAGGAACCCGAGGCAGGGGTGGTGACTCGGCCCCAGTGAGTGGAGAGGCAGGCGCTGGGCTGCTGGAACCCGGCTCTCGCCGCTGCAGAGTGCGGAAGAAAACCCTGCCTTGTCGCTTCTCCACCCAGAAAAAGAGGTTCTGCTTGCACCAGCGTCTTCCTAGCCAGCGTTAGATCATTTTTCACTTTTTGGCTTTACATTTTTCAGACCATCTTAACCTACATTGTTTTTCTTAAATAAACTTTATGCTTTGCTTTGGTATTCGGGACTCGAGTACTTGCTATTCTGATACAGAAAAATATGTAGACTTTAGACGGTTCACAGGCTGAAGCTGATTTTCATTTTCAGGCCAGTGTTCTTCCTTCTAATCTAATGGCTCGGGAGCCTGTGACATAAAGGAGGGGGACAAACAGAGCACGATGCAAAGCGGAAGGTGACAGTCAGAGCGAGGGCAGCGGAACCTTCTGTGAAACAGTTTCTTATAATCTGTTCACCTTTAGATATAAAAAGGCCTGAAGAGAGGGGTCTTTTTGTTCAGGAAGAACAATAAAAAGATGTGGAAATACATCCGGAACATACAGATAAATCAAGAACCAAAGGCGGCAGCAGTGAACAGGCATCGGAAAGACAGTGGGGCAGGACAGAACAGGAAAAGCGCAACAAAATACTAAGGCTCGAATTTCTCTAATTACGCAGCACGTGAAATGACACATAGCGAGTATATAAGATGGCTATCCCCCCTCCCAACCATCGAGGTTAGGGGCAGTGCATGCTCCCAAATAAAGGCTTCTTTCATTTTCCTTCTGCTTCCTCCCCCGCCATGCATACCAAGCACTGAGTCTGTACATGCACAGATCATTTTTTTTACAAGGCCCAAATAATGCGATTAACACATGGTCGCATTCTCAGAGAAACGAAGCTGGCTGTGGGGCTCCTTACCAGTAATAGTATTGTAGTGGTAGGAGGCATGTGTAAAAGCCTGCAGAAGGTAAGCCTTATTCTTGAATCTGTAGTTGATTTTCTTTTCGAAATTTTCGAAACCCGATATCAGGTGATTCAGCGTTTTATCTGCATCTGGATGGTCAAACATACATCGTGGTGGAATCTTCAAACAACCGTATTCCAAGTCTTTAAACACGGGGGAGCGGGGGCTGGCTGCACAGGCGGCAGCGCGGCCCCCTGAAAGGCTCTTTTGTTGGCTGCCGAAACTCTCCCGTGTCGGGCATGTGGCCGTTTCCCGGTCAGTCCTTTTAACGACCGGGAGCACCTTCAGCCCCAGCGAGCAGAGGAAAAGCTGAGCGGCCCTCTCGCCACAGCTGGTTAAGTAGCAGCCCAGCAGGGCCTCCACGCAGTCCGCGATGCTCTTGTCGGCGATGCACTGCTCCGTGTGCAGGTCGTAGGAAATGGACTGCTTCCCCGCGTCCACGCCGCAGCTCTCCTCTGACGGATTCCAGAACCCCACCACAAAGTCGTCCTCCTCCACGGCCTTGCTGGGGTCCAGATAGCACATCGCATCCCAGGAGCTATAGTCAAAATCCTCAAAATCTGCCGAGAACGGCATGCTACCTAAGGAGGACTTTTTGGGCATTTTCCATTCATATGCAGAATCGGTGGTTGAAAAAGGAGAGAGAGAAATTTTCTTTACGAAGGCTCCCGACCCCATCAGCATGTTGTCTATGAACTTGATGTGCTCCTGGTCGTACTCCAGGAAGTCGTCCTCGTACTCGGTGTCCTCCTTCGGGGCCCTCCACGTCAGGCCCTCCTCCTCCTCCTCCTCCAAGTCGTCGTCCAGTCTGCCATTAGCCAGCATGCAGTCTTTTGTCTGCAGCGAGGGGAACGGGGAAGAAGGGGAGACATAGCTGCTGTTTTTAAAAGGGTTTGAGACTCAATAAAAGCAAGGGTTATGGATAATTTCAAATGACAACCACAAATACTAAAAGGCAACTTTAAAATCATGGCCATTTGTTTTCAATTAACATAAAATAAGTTATTTAATCACATAAACAAAGTAAAACATGTTCTTTGAATGTTCGTTTTCTAAGTTATAAAATGACCTTTTATCCAGTACGAAGCTTTAAGTTAAGGATTTTACACGTGGATAGAAAGTTAATGTCCACACGGCAAGAAACTTAGCTGAGAGCTCTACCTGGCAGGACACACAATGAAAGCACTCATGCACAGGCCCCTTCGAGTTCACTGACAAAGTCTTAAAATGTCTTAAAAAGGTTTTCAAATTAATAAAATTAAATTCCAGATGTAGAAAAAGCATTATCTTTGCAATTAAGAGTATAAGAAGAAAAGAGGTAAAATTATTTTTTTAAATCTTTATAACATTAAAAACGTGCAAAAGTTTCATAAGGTTTTTGTCCCTATTTCTACTTCAAATCAAAGTACATTTGCCATGATGTAAAACTAAACTGCTTTGCTTGAAAACTAAAAGTGGTCACTGAACTAAGCTTAGTTCAAGTTATGAATTTGAGAAATTATGCTTTTCCCCTCCACTGAGCTACGGTAATCAGGGTAACAGATTATAGCATAACTGACAAAAATAGAAGAAAATTTAGACTTACATGAAACACAACAATCCAATTTCTGTCAGAAGATCCTTGCTAATTCCAATTTCTTTGGCAAAAGCTTATTTGTGAATGACAACCTTAATAATAGGCCAAGATTCAGGAATGATCTAACTTTTCTGCAATGCTAGCAAGATGCCAAATTTCTGTTGCGCAATAAATTTTTTTTAAAAATGCAAAAAACAAGACTTTATTTTTGGGAAAAGGCAGGAGCATGTGCTTTAATTATGATAGCTGATAACTTTCCAGAGCATTCTGACAAAAAAAAGTTTTCAAACTTTATCGAGCACTTTTCAAATACTGCAAATATTTTCATTTTAAGCCACACTCAAAAGAGATGCAAATAGTGTATCTGTTTGAAAAGAAGCACAATGAACCAAGCCATATAACTATCTAAATTTTTTTTAAGAAAAAAGTTTGTAAAACTTTTCGAGAATAAGGAAGAACACCAAAAGAAACTACAGTAGCAGACAGACCTCTAGGAACTATTTCCTGTTAAAAACCCTACACCTTGCCAAGGTAACATGAGATGTTTTTGACTGTTGTTTGGTCCTTAAGGAAAAAAAAAAGTCAAATTGCAATTTTAAAAAAAATCAGACAATATTTTAATTAAAAAAAAAATCCTTGTATACCTTTAGTAAGATGTTAACATAAGCTACCATTGGCAGAATATGAAAAATATGCAAAAGATTGGGTTTTATCACAAATAAACTGTGTGATCTTGGGCAAAGTTCTTTAAGCCTCTGGGTTTCAGTTTCTTAATCTGCAAAATAGTGGGATTCCGCCTCACTAAATGGTTTCCAAGAGCACTTCATGCTCTTAAAACAAAACAAAACAAAACACCAGCGTGAAACTCTCCTCCTACAGTTCAAGTGGACCTTCCGAGCTATTAACACCGGCAGCATTTCCATGCAAAGGTTTCACGAAAACCTATTTGCTGAGGAGCAGGGCGGGGAGAAGAGGAATGGGACAGACATGCTCTTCAACGTCATGTGAGGGCCTATTTCGATAAGTAGAAATTACTCAGTAAATGTATGAACAGTATTTCTAATGCATTCCAAGAACCAAAGTGCCAGCTCACCTGAAACATCGAGAAAAATGAGAATTTTTTGTCGTACCTTTTAAAAAAAAAATTAATCAAAAGGGCATGCCAATGTCAAGTTCATGCTAATTTTAAGAGCCAATTATATTATGAAACAGTATTTACAAGGCAGGACAATTGTAACTGGAAAGTTTTTTGTAGAAATGCAATATTTTCTCTAAAGTTCTCAAAATCTACACATTTTCTTTTAAGGTTCTATCTATTTCTAAATTAATAACAATGTGATTTTTCAAATCCAAATTGCATTAAAATATTCTCTTAATGCTTTTCCACAAGTTTAACTACTGCAATTAGTCGAATACTGCATGACTTAAAAATATATTCAATAAAGAGGTAAAAATCAAAAGAGTCAGGGAGTACACGAACTGGAAACACTTAAGACAGATATCTAGGATGTACGTGTCAGAAAGAAGAGCATGTATATTTAAAAAATATAACCTGTGAGAGAAACGGCATTCTCATTGTTGGCCCGAAGTAAAAATGAAGCAACAACGACGCAGTTTATTCATTAACGCACACACAAAAAAAAAAGTCCGCAAAATGAAACTGCCTCTCCCTTTGGAAGAGACGCCGGAGTTCTCCAGCCAACTGGACGGCCTGCTCTCACAGCTCGGCTCCAAGGCCCTCCACGGTGCCCTCTGGTGGCCCGCAAGACAAGACGACGTGAAGCAGCTGCAGCTAACATTCCGTCTTTTGAAATCATCTGCCAGATGTAAACTATTTCCAGAAAACTACAACCTTTACATATGGAGATTTATTTATTTATTTTTTCTTCTGTAAGTCACAAGAGGAGAAACAATCCTGAGAACACCCTGAGCTGCAAAAGCAAGATTTTACTGAAATTTAATTATTTCACAGGCAGACTTTCATAGGTTACTTGGAGATTATAAGTTACTGAAGTCATTTCATTACACAGAGCGAAGGAGCTATGATGAATTATAACACAGAACAGCACAGTAAAATGTTTTAGGGTTTTGCTTTTTTTTTATTTTTTTGAGTCACAACATCAGATACTCTTCTGCCTCTGGCAAAGGAAGATAATAGAAATTGTCCTCCATCAGAATTGCAACATTGTTTCTAAATTCAGTGACAAGATAGTCTATTTATGGTTATTAATTCAATATATTGAATATCTACTCTATCACAAACATACCAGGAAAAGTAACAAAAATAGAAAATTCTCCCCCGCATCAAAAAACAATAACTTCCAGCTACCAAAAACTTACCATTTCGTCTTTCTCCCATTTATCTGTGTTACTTTTGTCTTGATTTACTACATAACCAGGAGGAAGCCAATTCACGGGGGGATCGAATATCGACACCACCATGCGGCTGGGCAGCCCCTTCTTCTTCCCAAGCCGGTAGAGATTACAGTTGCTGACCTAGAGCAGAAAAAAATCTGTAAGACACTTACCATAAATGACCGCTGCTGGAATTCATGCCAGGCATATTAACATACTTTACATAAATGTTCTTCAAATTACTATGAGTGGTCATCAATAATAAAAACTGTATTGTTTTTCTCCCTAGTCACGAGAGGAAACATTAAATTCCCACATATTCTATGTCCTTTAGTGTACTTAGATGAATACTTCTGAATATTAAATGCATACCAGAAAAAATGCATATAAATATGCAAATTCCTTATAAAGTCAGAAGAAACAGTTGAGAAAATTTCAGCCTTTTGAAAGTACAATATGATATGAAATGCAAAATGCTAATTGGGACTACCAGAGAAAAGAATCCATATAAAACAAGGGTCCCTAACCCCGTCTGTGGCCTGTTAGGAACAGGCCGCACAGCAGGAGGTGAGCGGCCAGGCAGCCAGTGAAGCTACATCTGTATGTGCAGCCGCTCCCCACGCCAGCTTCACCTCCTCAGCTCCACCTCAGGTCATCAGGTGTCAGATTCTCCTAGGAGCACCAGTTCTGGGGACCGCTGTAAAAAGTCCAAGATGTCCCAACAGAAATAAAGGGGGGAAACTCCATAAACTTCAGCTGTAAAGTGGAAATTGGCACGGAACATGGCTAAAATAATTTTATATTCCTAGAACTTAAGGCAGAAATATGATTTCAATTGTACTGTTTTCTCAAACGTTATTCCCTTGTTTTGGATGTTACTTCAATATATCTTGGTTCAATCATTTTAAAATAGAGCAAAAGGCAATAAAAAAAACCTCCATTTTTATTCGCATCAATAAAACCCTCTGGGTCTGTTTTTCTAAAGCCTCCATCTCCTAATTTACTCGAATCACTGCATTTCTGTCTTGTTTTTACTTGGAAACTAGGGTCTAGAACTATTGATCTTATTTTCATTTTCTAAAATCTGGGATTCTTTTTATTTAAGTACTTCATGTGCCTTTTTTTCCACATTAATTCAACACCATGGAAAAAGCACCCACCACGGAAAGCACTGGCTCAGGCATCCCCGAGAGAATGGACGGAGCCGGCGAGACAGAGCGGCGGTCCCTGCACAGCACTCGGCTGGGAGGGGGGGGGTCTACACAACGCTGCGTGCCAACCGGCTTTCCCACGCTGCCCGACACATAGCACGCAAATAAACGCCAGTTTCCTTTCAGGCGATGAGAACACAACAGCACAGATGCCACTGAGAAGATAGGTAAAGTGCAACGGGGACTCCAAAGGGATGGAAATCACAGTCAAAGGCGACAGAAATGGATGGAAGAGGAGGAATGAACTAAGTGAGGCCTGACGTGAGGCTCCACGTGGGACGGGACGAATTCGGCAGGTAGAGATGGGTAAGTGCTCCGAGACGGAACACCAGCCATGCGCACACGGAGCCCGGGCGCAGAGCAGCGAGGAGGCTGGAGCCTGCCTGCAGCGGGCACGGACGCGCCTGGGGCGCGCGCACTGGGCCCTGCATCTCTCAGCTGGGGGGAGGGTTTCTGCAGGAAAACAGGGATCAAAGCTTTCTGAGCAGACGATGAATTTTCAAAATAGAAATGTCCTTCTTACCGAACAGAGTATACATACTGGTACTTCCTGCCAATTCTTAGCCTCTGATATCGTCTTTCTGCAACCACCCTGGGCAATCTCATTCTCCAAGCTCCAACCATCTCATGACTACTCCCCGCTAAACTGTATCTGAGTCCTAAATTCTCAATTAGCTGAACGCTTCACCAAACATTCCACTTCATATTCCATGAGGTCCAAAAACCCAGCCCCAACCCTGACTCCCACACCTCTGTGTGCACCTCCCCAGCAGCACCGCCACTGCGCTAGCCTCCCAATGCTGTGGCTGTCACCGCTGCACCAGCAGCCTGCCTCCCCCAACACTGGGAGGCAGAAAAAGACGGTGAAGGGTACGGCTCTAGCCTCAGACACGGTCCTGACTACCCGGGATAAGCCAGGTGACTTCGCACAAGCTAACTGGATTCTCTCGGCAGTTTTCTCATCTGCAAAATGTTTTCTGCCTCCCAACGCATTGCCTGGTGCGGACAGGGTAATGTCACAGAGGTCAGTGCAACAGGGTAGAGCTAGGTCTGCCACCTGAGAGCCACGTGACCTTGGGCAAATCAGCCTCTCCTGCCCCGGTACGCCCATCTACAAAATTAGAATAACAGTGGTGTCTGGTTAGAGTAAGCACTTCGTAAGTTGGGCTAAAATGATTATTTCCTCTGAAGCATCACTTACCTCGGCCCTCTCCTCACTGCCAAAACTCCAGCTCTATCCCATTTTCTGCTCGAGCTCAGGCTTCTTCAAAGGCCCAGCTGATTGCTCAGAGAGGTTTGGTTGTGCTTTTCAACTCACAGTGCATTCTGCTACCAGACCGATCGTTTAAAACTACCCCTTTATTAATATTAACAGACCCTGATGCATAAAGGGCCCGGCCCGGCGCTGAAGAGCCCCCAGAGCGGAGCCTCAGCCCACCTGCCTTTCCGAGTCTTTTCGCAGGGACTTCCACACTTCTGACTGCTGCCGCCACCGATTCGGAGCGCCAGCACGCGCTGCCACCACTGGTTTTATTTACGCAGTGTCAACGTACCTCTTCTGTCACCACCTTCCCTGACCAGGTGATCTGAGGCTTTGTATGGCATTTGTCAAGCCAGGTCCATGTTGCCTTGTGACACCTCTCTTACCGTTTCAACATTTTACTGTCATTACATTTCTTCCTTAGACCTTTGTCCCACTCTGACTTGGGGAACACGCCCTTCCTCTGGTCTGCGAAGCTCTGCTTCCTTGGATCTCTCACGGAGCGAGGGGCAGGCGCTGCTTGTCCCCGCCTACCTTGAAAACCTTGCAGATGAGCTCCTCCGGGAAAGCCCCGTGTCATCCACGTCTGTACGCCCCGAATGCCAAAACAGTACCCTCCCAAAAAAACGTTTAACGCAACTAAACTAAAGCGCAAGCTCCTGGAACAACCATGCTGCCCGCTTACATCGTCCTCTGGATCTAGCAGGGGCACGCACCCTCACGAATAGTTGTACTTGAACTAAATTTCTATCAATAAATAAAGCACATACAGATCAGCGAGCCCCCAAAAGCTGGGCGCTTTGTCAGTGAAAACCGGATTCGTGCCAAGTCTTGGGTGGATGTGCCACAGGCTTTGGCTGCGCGTGCCCGGTGCCGCACACCCTGCGGCTGATACTTTCCTCATCCTCTGAAACAACCGAGTACTTATAATTACTCTAACTGCTCAAAATATAAGAATTACTTCTCACCTTTTTGCTTCTCATATATGAAAGGCGGCCCTCATGAGCATCAGGATAAGTGCAAAACAGGTAGGTGGTGATGGCATGCTTTAAAAAGGAGTCGCCAAGCATCTCGAGCCGCTCCAGGTTGAACCCATCGCTAGCATTCGAAAGGGTCAAGGCCTGAAGAATAAGCCCAGGATTTGGGCCGAGAGTCCTCGAGGAGCGCCCGGGAGAAGGGCTCTGCTTAGAACCCGCCCTGTCCTCGAGCGTGGGGACAGCCTCTGCAGTGCCAGGCATCGCGGCCGTCACGGGACTTCCATCTGAGGTAGATTTGTTAGCATTTCCATCAAGGTATTTATTACTCAGTAGAGTACATTCATCGCTGGGCTTGGGCTGGTTCTCATAATTGTATAAATTCTGAATGGGATATGAGGTAGTTGGTTGTACAGGTATTTCCTGCTTGTAGTAATTCAGCTGATTTCCTTGGCAAAAGTCTCTGTTAGCTAGATCATAACTGCCATTGGCAAGGTTTCTATTGTAAGAAAGACCATTAATTGCTGTCAGATCTGTTGAAACTTCAATTGGGAGCTTACCAGGTGACTCATTGAATAACATTCTGCAGTTCACAGACATTTGGTCATGATTTTCTAGAGAGGAGGTTCGATTAGCACCTTGATGTGCAGCATTTTCAGGGACTACAATTGTGCTGTGCTTACAGTAATTATCATTTTCCGCTGAAGAGGAGTTAGCAATTGAGATGAAAGATTTGCTGTCGATAGATTTTTTCCATCCGAAGTCTAAGTTAGGGTATCTGCGGAGACATGTTTATAAATTTCATCAGGTCCTTCACAAGGGCTAGGCTTAGAACAAGAGCAATTTGAATGAAAAATAAAGAGCCATACAAATACACTACTACTTTAGAAGAAAAACGAATTTCCGAGGCAGAAATCAACATTACTGGATGTCTGCACAGTGTGAACTGTGATGGGGACGCGGTTCGCTGCACTGCTTTAACCCCGGCCTGGGGGGCGGTGGGCTGGTTAGGTCTCAAAGTCTGCAGCTGGCCTGCGGGGCTAGGGTTAACTAGCTGGGTAACGCTGGACAATTTACATTACCTCTCTGTGCCTGAGCTTCTGCACTTGGAAGAGGGGCTAACAATTCCTACTATTATATTTTAAAGTTCCTCAGTCTCTAGAACCATCTTGGTCTTGTGCCAATTGGATAACCAAAATTAATTTGAGTGGTTAAACCAAAAACTTCCTTAGAATGCAGAGATTTTACTAGTGGGAAGAAAATAATGAAGGTAAAGAATGTACTGAGGCAATCGCTTTTTAATATGAATCGAGTTTTATAAGACAAAGCAGTCTTAGAATGTCGGCACAGGAACAAAAGACTGTTTTCATTTTCACTTCAACTGCCACCACGGAGGGAAGAATAATTACTTTTGTCCTTAGCACCTCATCTCCCTCTGTAACTTTACAAGAACACAGGCCTCGAAGACCCCAATATACAGATTTTCACTTAGGAATCGAAGGATGCACTTATTTCATGTATTAGACATCCCTGTTTTCTTATTAATCTTTTAAGAACCATTTTATACAAAATTAAAGGTTGAACTTAATTTAGTTCTTTTGGAAATAGGATTTCAGATTTCATGGCCCGTATTCTGGCAGACGGCACAGGCATACCTAAAATCCACAGGAAGTGATCTGACTCCCACGCCAGCATCGCTGGCTGTCTGGGCTCTTAGCTCCTCTGCAGTCAAAAGGCAGTGAAGGCGATAAAGGATGCTGGGGAGACAGACTGCTTTTCTCCACAGTGATGCTGGAATTGGATGTATAGCACAGAGTTCTGGAACCAGTATCTTTGAATGTGAAAAGATGTGAACAGATAAATATGAAGCAAACACACAAAAGAATGAAAAACCAATTTAAAATCAATTTGACTAATGAATAAAGATAAACATCGTTAAGTACTAGCAAATCTTATTTTTTTAAAAATTTACAAAAAGAATCCTGTAGGGCCAAGTGCAATTTATCCTAGGAATTTATTAAGGATGATTTCATGATATAATTGTATCAATAGACGAAAACATTGATATTTGGTCCAGATACAAAAAGCAAAACTGAAGACTGCGACATGGGAGGGCAGCAGGGGTGCGGGGTGAAAAAGGGACAGGATTAAGAAGTATAAATTGGCAGTTACAAAACAGTCACAGGGATGTAAAATACAGCATAAGGAATCTAGGCAACAGTATAATAACTACGTATGGTGTCCGGGAGTAACTAGACTTGGTGGGGGGTTCACTTCGTAAGGTATATAAATGTCTAACCACTATACTGTACACCTGAAACTAATATAATACAGAAGCTTAACTGTAGTTGAAAAATAAAAAAATAAAGAATATTTTAAAATAATCCTTGAAGGCCAAATGAGATTTATCTTAGGATTTGTAAGGATTATTTCATGATATAATTGTATCGATGGACCAAATATAAAAGCCAAACCTCTCACACTGACCAAAAAGACATTCAAATAAAAGTCGACACACAGTATTAGTTAAACCAAAAAAAACCTACGGGTTGGGCAATTTTCAAAATATTCGCAAGCCACTCAGTTCACTTGCCAACAGAAACTGCAAATTTGTCTTTCCAAATAGTAAGTCACGCTGAGGACCTTAGCTCGTTACCTGTTTGTTCTGCAGACTTTCCCATTTGGCTTTCCTTTTTTCAGCACTGCTCAGAGGAAGAGCTTTCCCCTTCTGATTCAAATGGCGAGGCGTCAAAAGATTAAGTCTATAAAAATTGCAAAATAATTTTATCAAACAGACAAAAACGAGCACAGTCTCGCAGCGACTTGCCAACTTTGGCAGGCCTACACAGCACCCGAAGAGCTCATCCAGACTGCAGGGCCCGGAGCCACACCCGGCAGTCCCACGTGCAGAGGCTGTCCTGCCTGTCCAGCTTACAGGTGGGTGGTAGGGATGGAGAACCTCTGCAGGTGCCTCCTGCCCTCTGGGAGAATGCCTCAAGTGAAGCTGAAACGTCATTTCGGAAACGCCTTACCTTGAAGATGTGTGGTCCACATCCAGCAGTGGCTGGTTGAGATTGGTCAGGTCAAGGTTATACTTTGTTTTATAATATTCTGCAAAAGTTTCATACTCAGGGGAAGGAAATTTACTCAGTGGAGTAAGATCAGTGTACACATCAGCTACATAAAATCGATGAGGCTGATCGAAATTTCGATATCTAAAAAAAGAAAAATAATCAGTGACTTTTGTGTTTAAATTAACTATCCTCAAAACGACTGTTTTTAATACAGAAATGCACATTATGATTTTCAAGTAAGAGTTCAAAAGGTTAAAAATAAATAACATTAACAAAAACTTCAATTCTAAATAATATATTTCCAGTGGATTTGAAACAAGAACTCTTTGTATCAAGCAAAAATGGACTGACTCCCTCTTCTCCCTACTTTCCTATTATCCTACTCTACTACTGACTAGTCTAAATATCTAGACTTTGATATCACATGACTGCAAAACGGCACCTTTAAGGACCTCTTAATTTCATCAATACAAACTGTATGGGAAACTTCCAATATCCAAACTGAGTAATGTACTAATGCTAAACATGAAAGACACTTGTCATATGAAATGTATTACTGTACCATTTACAATTCTGATGGTTTGATGATATAGCTAACACTTAAAATATAGCTTTGAGGTACAAAAAGAAAGAATTAGTACTCTAATTCTTTGAAAACTGCCTTTACTGAATTTTATTGCTAAAAATCTCCATCCTCTAAGTTTTTACAAAATAAGAAGGAAAGCATTCTGATTTACTATTTTCTTTGCACTTAATAACATTACAAATAAAAATTTTAAGAAAGGAAATATTTATGACCAAATTCTAGAAGACTTTGGGATTAAAAGGATGGAGATTTTAAGAAGAAAGTTTATTAATACCATTCAGATTATCTAACCTTCACCAAGTAAAATACCTTCACCAAGTAAAATACCTTCACCCAGAGTTTAGGTTTCATTTTTAAGGATGTAAATTGGCGAAAACAGGTCCACCATGAAGCGAGATCTAAGTTTCCCAGTAGTAGCATCAATGTCAAAATCAAGCCCACTCACATTCCCATGTGAGCAAGTGAATCTTTAGAAAGAAAGTGTCACCACCACTTTGCTTTCCACTTAAATGCCTACCTTGGAATGATCACTGCATCCTGGTAATCTTCCAATTTAAAAACAAAGGGTGTTTCTTTTGAATACTTTGTACTGGGAATGCCTATGCGAGCTTCAGATTTCTCAATATCTTCCATGAACTTAAAGTCAATGTCCAAAGTGCTGGAGTCATTAACTTAAGAAAGAAAAAGACTCTTTAGCTTATAATAAAATAACACAGATAAGATTATCACTTAAGCTATATATTCATATGTGTCTAATTTAGAGTTATCAAAGTAAGAGGTTTCTGTAGTATATCCAATAAGCTAATTATCCAATAAAACTTGCAATTTTTAGCTAGTAAAAGTGAACGCTTTAGAGTCTGCATCTTCTTACCAACATTCAGAGGTAGAACACAGTAAGCCGAATCAGCGTCTGTGGGTTTAAACTCTAGTGCAGGTTTTTCAAGGCGAAGAATATGTGAGAATATATACTGGTGGAGTCTTGTGATCAACTCGAGCATTTGTAGAGACAATGTGAAACCAGACTTCTTCAACTCAATAGATATGGTCACCTCTCCAGAGCGAGTATACACGGGAAAGTGCGGAATCTTAGCAAAAAGAAAAAGCACCCCAAAGTTAACAGGTGGTTTATTCCTTTATAAATATTTAAGTTCAAAAGAGGAACGATGCTTCCTATCAGAGAAAAGATACCTCGATTTTTAAGTATTAAACACACTGAGGTAACGAAAGGCAGTTATTCTTAAGTAGTTTCTCCTTTTTAAAAAGATGATTATTTTTGATAGAAATCGTTACCCTGAAGAGTCTCACCTGAGGTATGGGTTTGGCTGTCAGTATTCCGAAGCATCGTGTAGTATCCTCGGGGGGATAAAGCTTCCGCCTTCTGAAGTTGAGCTCATCAGGCAGCGGTGTCGTGAGAACCATCCCTATCACATACAGGTAACAGGGCTGATCGGGTCTAGGGTAGCTATCCCTCAGACATTCTGGAATCTAGAATTGGGAAGAAAAATTCAGCATCAAGCTCAAGTCTAATGGCCTCTTTTCCAGATGTTGGCAAGGAAACAAATTTATTCCTGGATTCACCAAATGCTGATAAGGAAAAGCTAAAAGGGTAGCCGAGGCACAGGACCTCCTAGTTACTTAACCTGCTGGAGAGTAAGCACATCTCAGGTCTAGGACGCAAGGTGGCCCACATTCACCTACCTTACAATGCACTGCTGACTATAAGGCTAATGCCAAAATTAGACAAAACGAACACTGTAGGGTCTTTTTTATTTAAAAAAAAAATACTACTCATCTGATCTATTTTTTTTGGCTCGAGAACTCTTTTCTTCCTTGAGTCTTTATTCACTATAGAATATAATAAAGGCAGGTGAATTTTTAAAAAACCCACATGATACTATTACTCAGATAACCTTTATTAACATTTTGATATACTGTATCACCTCTAGACGTTTTCCTAGGTATCAATGTATATAAACATACACACGCACGTATTATTCATTACAAATGGAATCTCAAAGACGGTGTCACAGCCTGATTTTTCTCTCCGATTTCTATATGAGTAGAAAATGAGACTATCTTTCAGGGTTGATATGAATCAGTGTCATCATTTTTAATGGCTACCTACCTCATTATATGAGTAAATCATAACTTAATCTGAAATTGTTTCTAAACTTTCAACATCCATACAACCCCGCCCAATAGAATCCTTCAGTTTCTGAGACTCAGTGACAGAAATGATTATAGTTAAAAGGCAGAAAAATGCTGGCTTAGAGATGGTTATAATTAAGAGTCTCCAATAACACAGAATATACCTATTAATTAAACAGGATGTAAGGCAGTGCTATGCTTCTCAAACACTTAGTAGTGACGTATGTCACATGCAATTAGTCCAGTTATCTTCGGGGTAAATGTCAGAGCACATTTACAGGACCTCTTAATTTCATCGGGGTAGGAAGGAAACCACCATTTCAAGAAAATGGGTAACATTCATCATTTCTGAATAACTGACAAGATTCTCAATCTTGAAACTGCTTAGCTGTGCAAATATTTTTAAAGTAAAACTTCAATAAAACTACAAAAATGAAATAAAAGGATGACACGTTTAGGCTAAGATGAAAGTACACAGCAAAATTTTGCTTTTGCTTAGGGTTCTTAGAGGTAAAAATGTTAACATCTTGTAATTAAGTAAGCCCAGGATGGCTATAACTAGAAGTCGCTCTCGAGGTTATTTTAACGCACGAAACCTGCTAGCATGCCACAGATCGAACTAGACGCCACACGCTGAAATCCTGATTCTGACTCCGAGCAGGCCACATCTTAACTCCTGACAAACAGGTGTCCTCATACCTGCCGGTGCACCCTTCACCTTGATCGGGCATCTTTTCACTTGCCTATTTTAGCATACAAAGCCTCTTTTGTCTTAGCCCCTAACGAAAGTAAAGCAAGACTCCTACCACTACAATGAAGAGAACAGAGGTCTCTTTAAATGGAATAAACTCATTCTGGATAGAATCTGAAAGATGAGGCCAAGAACCCTTTGAGAAGAAAAAACAAGGTGGCGTCTGAAGTGGGAGAGAATGCGCAGGGCAGGAGCGAGAGTGAAGGGGCTGGTCGGAGGGGTCGTCAGTGGAGAAACGCGCGAGGTCCACAGGGTGGGCCAATCACAGGGGCTTGGAAGGCAAGCTGAGGCATCTGGATGTGACGTAGCAGGAAACAGAGTCAGAAAGGCCCGGTTTCGACATAGTTCAAACCGATACTAACTGCTTTGGGGTAGCACTGCCTGCGTTTTGTGGAGCCCGGTCTGCCTGGGACACTGGTCTCTTCCTCATCATGTAAGTCAAGCTCTTCTTCATATTTAACGGTTTCTTTCCCAACTGGCATCAAATGGTCATCCAGTTCCCCTAAGAGATTTAAAGAGAATTAACATATACAATCCAAAATTTGCCAAATTAATTTGTAAATGATACAGAACAGCACTGTTAGGAAGCAATCTTTACCTTTAATCGTAAAAAAAGTAACCAGATGTGATACCTAAGGAAAAGTCTATGTTGGCATTCCCTTATTCAGCGTGAGAAGAATTACAAACTCTTGTTCTAAGTTTCAGAAATAAAAACCATCACTTTATAAATGCCATGGAAAACAAGTCTCCCCATTTTAAAAAAAATGGGTGAATTTTACACTATATAAATGTGAGACTGATATATTAACACATTCGTGATTCAACAGTACGAGAAAAACCTTTATGTATTCAAAAGGCATCAGAAAAGAAAGTGAAAAACTACAGCCGCTGCAACTCAGGTATGCAGCCCCGCCCCGCCCCGCCCCCACCAGTCAAGGCCACATGGCAAGGGCAGCAGGTTCACAGAGCCACAAAGTCCACGGAGACCTCTAAAGTCCTTGATATGCTTGTTTTACACTGTTTCTAACTTCAGTTTTATTTGCATGTGCTTGTCAAACACTTACCAATTTTGTGCAGTTTTTCACAGCAAATGAGCGCTACGACTCTTTCGGCTAGGCGTGTACAGCTCATCGGTGGACCCTGAAAGTAAAAAAACCATTGTCGTCACATATGCACATAGCTATGTTAACACCCAAAACAGCTATGAAACCGCTGCCCCAATACCTTCAGAGTTAAAATTCACCAGAGCAAAGTTCTTTATTTTAAAAAACGTCAGCAAGTTTTTAAAACTCCTAATCTCCGTTTGTGAGATAGCCATCTCTAAAAATCTTGCCCAGTAAAAAACTAAATAAGTTATAACTAAGATTTGTCAGTATTGGTGAATTTAAAGTTCAATAAGATTTTAACGTATCTTATTTTCACTAATCTACAAATATGTAACCGAAAAAATAAAGACATCAGGATGTGACTATAACACACACGTTAATGGCTCGGAACTGCTTTTCACACACAGTGGAGACCAATCATCTTGGAATATCTGGAAATCTGCATTGGGACCGGGGACAGCAGTTACACAAAGGCAGATTTTCAAGTCGACAACAAAATAACCAGAGCGGCCCAAGCATATTTCATGAATTCTATGTCACTACATTAACTAAGCCACAGCTGAATGATTCTGTCAGAAATGTTCGCACTGATAAAATCGGAAAGGAAACTTCAGAGGTCAGCTATTCCACTCCTGAGTCTGTAAGCTACATAGTCTACTGAAGATCTGAACATGTGTGTAGTTGACTGCAAAAGAGATTCATAAATCTACTTAGTAGATTTAAAGCCAGATTACCTATAAATCACATAGGCTTGGAGAAGCTGAAAAAAAGAAAAAACATTAATGACATACATTAAAGGCACAAACGTTTTTTTCCTAAACTTACAACAATCGAGGCTCGAAGAGGTGAGTTAATTGGCAGATAGAGAGTTGAATAAAATGTCCCATCAGGCAGCTCTCGGGTTCTGCATTTAGGGGCCAGATGAGTGAACGGATCACTTGGTAATCTAGCACAGTATCTGTGAAGAAACAGAAATTCCGACGCTGAACTCACACGTGAGAGACCGATGAAAACCACTGTATTAACATTCACATCTCAAAGTCTGACTTCTGTCGCTGTTCCCTGCCACTGCACTGGTATTTACACGTGGAATGTGAGCTCCGTGGCTTCAAGCTTTCAGTAAGACGGAAGGACTTTGTGTGACAATGTTCTGCCTATGCACTGTCCAACGGCGCAGCCACCGAGTGCCTGAAACATGGTGAGGGCAGCCACGGAACAAACTTTTCATTTTATTTGATTTTAACTAAAATTGAAATTTGAATTTAACTAGCCACATGCCTAGTGCTACCATACTGGACAGTGCAGAAAATATCGTTCTGAGCCCGTTAAGAGACCACGGAGCCAGTGCTTGCTCCTTACACTGGCCGGCCACGACAGGGCCCTGTGCGAGGCAGGCAGCAGAGGGTGGAGGGCCAGCCCAGCACCAGCACAGAGGACGCGAGGACAGGACGTGGAGCGGCAGCGCAGGTGACTGCTGCAGCCGGGTGAGAAGCTGCGAGCGGGTGTGAGGCCAAGTTAAGGAGGCTGCTGGGACAGAAGGGCGCTGGACCGGGCAGCAGCCCTGCAAGGTCGGGGCCTGGGCACTCAGGGCACCCAAACATGGTGGCGGCCCTGCGGAGTGGCTGCATACTGGGAAAATGGACGCAAAATTATTTGGAAAACAATGGGAATCATATTTCTCATTACTGAAGAAGTCAGGATCAAAGATGGAAAAGAGGAAAGCTAGAATGAACCCTCCCGTGTCATACTAAAAACGGAGGTAATGTCATATAGGTAGTCAGATACAGAAACAAATATAAACATGTATGTGAATATCCATGTACATATGCATAAACATGTGTTCTAGCTCTACCTGCTAAGGAGCCTGGCAGCAGCGATATTCAGTGGCAGTGAGTACACCTAGTGGTTTTTAAAGACCACTCATTCTCCACTAAAAGGAACCAAGGCCTTCTGGAGAAACAGCCAATCTCTAGGCTGAGTCTAGAACATTTTGGTAGGCCATAAATAAGGAAGTATTTGAAGAATCATGGTGACATGTTAAAAAGACACAGAAGCTAGCTTGAAGGGGCTCTTGCTGGCCAAATCTGAGATAATTTTAACATCAAAATAAATAATAAATGACAGTAACAGAGTATAATCCATGAGTCCATTAGTTCGCACTGAATGAAAAACTAAAAAGAATAAATGGAAAAAAAGCAAAAACGCTTTCTTACAGTAGAACGCCAACTAATAAATGCAGAAAGGGAAATGGAATTAGAAAATCACCATTCTGCAGTTATCACAAGAATAATCAATTCAGGCAAGAAACATCAATGGATACTTAAAAGTAATGGGCGAAACTGGGAAGAGAAACAAATTTTACTTTCAAAGTATCTCCCCAGAAAATCAATCACTAATTATAAAGGGGAAAGGTAACTTGGTAGTAGAGAGAGCTGGCAGACCTACGTAAGTGACCCAAGTCACCACCACCAGCAAGAGCACAAATCGACATCAAGGGGGCCTGATAAAATGAAATGAGGAGAAGCAGCACGACCTCTGTGATGTGCTGGCCGCAAAATGCATCACCTGGGTCTAATCATGAGAAACATTGTATAAACCCAAATTGAGAGACAGACTACAAAATGACTAGCCTGCGCTCTTCTGAAAGCTTCAAGGTCGTTAAAGTCGAGGAAAGACTGAAGAATGCTTCCTGGCTGAAGGAGACTAGAGACGATGGGAAAATGGATACGACCCACCATCCTGGACTGGATTCTTTCTCTACAAAAGAACCTTCTCATGAAATCTGAATGGGTCTCTCGCTGAAGGGTGTATGGGAGTTCTCTGTAGTATTCTTGCAACATTTTAAAGTTTGAAATTGCTTCAAAATTAAAAGTTAAAAAGAAAACCTCACGCTTGCTGCTCCTTTATTTTGCCCCTGCATGCAGTTCACCCTGATGCGAACGTAAGCTAGGTATGTACCTGCCTTCCTTAGTTCTTGGAAGTGTTATCACCAACTCAGGGCGAAACAAATCAGAACAAACTCAAAAATACAAGTTAATTTATCACAATCTTAAATCACCGCTGATGGAAAATTCAACATTCTCCAACATTCACAACACAAAAACAAATTTCAAATTGCAGAAAAATATTAGTGAGCACTATAAAATTAAATTAAATCTAATTAAAATAAGCACACCTTCATTACATCAGTCTTGTCAATGAGAACTAAACATTTATTACTGCATAATTAATTCTGTTTTTGCTTTTTGACCAAAAAGAATGAATGGAAAAAGCAACTTCTTTCCCATATCTAACTATTACAAATAGAAAGACTGGTGATTGTTTGCAAAAGGTATTCAGCAATACAATACTTATAGGTTTAGACTTAGGTCTTGCAATACTCACAGACTTTCCAAGCAAATGAGTTCAGGCCATACCTATTGATGTGTCCGATGGCTGTGTTGATTGTGACTCGTGGACCACCATCATCGGGCCTCAACACGTATGGTGGGAAAACATCATCATCATCCACAACGGGCTCAATCTCAGTCTCACCAGTATCAACTGACTTGGAACATTTATTTCTTAAGATCTGAACATTTTAAAACAGAATTTATGATGAGAACAAATACCTCCTCTGCCACATGTTGGCTGTCTTCCTCTGCACCTACAGAAAAGGCTCCTCTGACGTGAGACCTCTCTCTCCTAAACACACGTCAGTACCCCAAAGTCATCTGCTCAGAAAGTTCCTCCCAGTGCACTCCTCCCAGCTCAATCATGCGGAGACACTCATCGCACAGGTATAAAGTTTACGCTGTACTGCGTGCATGCACACGACTGCCTATCTTGCATGAGTACAGGAGCTATGCTGCCACTCTCAAATCACTCTATGACTCAGTCGACTGTTACTACTGTCCACACTACACTTTCCAGGTATTCTTCCCCAACTATCCATCCAATCATTTTCACTGCTATTTTTACTGTGAGTTTTCAAACACTCCGTAAAGTACCGCTGGCTCTCTGGAATTATGTTTGACTTTCTCATGATGTGTACACTGCACACCACTATTAAGATTATTCTCTGTAGACAGATCGTTTTTATCTATTTACATGCTCATAAAAATAACTTAAGAATATCGTATTAATTTTTGGATCCTACCTTTTCAATAGCTTTGTACGTTTTCAGGTCTTCTTCAAAACTTTTTATTTTGTCTGTATCTGCTAACATTATATAATTAGAGATCGGTGCCCTTGCTCTCCCTTTAGATTGAACATAGGATCGATACTCTGTGGGCAAATCAAAACGAACCACCAAGTTGCATTTTGGTATATCAACACCCTCCTCCACAATACTTGTTGCAATAAGCAGGTTAGTCTCATGTGCTCGAAATTTCCTAAGCACCTGAAAAAAAATCCACCAAAAAAGAGCAATTCTAAGAACATTACCAAGGAAAACGATGTAGTAAAAATAAGTGACAACTGTCAGTGACACATACTCTGAGCGAGCTAAATCTTTAAGATCAAGAAGATGACATCGAACAAAACTCAAGATGCATGAACACATGGGCAAAGAAACTCCGAGTTAATGACTATTTTTCAACCGCATGTGACTTGAAAAATCAAAGTGCCTTTCAACTTACAGAAGTGCCCTCTACAAACCCCAGGAAGCCTGCAGGGCGAAGGGGCTGGCCTCCTTAACAACCACAAAAGAATCTAATCGACACAGTGAGTGACCAAACGAATACACTTCTGGAGTCCTGTTGACACTCCAGCCCTCCAAAGAGGTATCTTAGGTCTGGAGACTGAGCAACATCCCTCCAAAAATGTTAACATTTCAGTAAAATCCCTAAGTCACTTGGAATTAAAATTATAAGCAAGGATTCACTTATTTTCTGAATTTTAGGAATTTTCAATTTAAGAAATCAGAACAATTTAACGAAGTGAAAACTTTTTTCATACTAGATTTAAAATAATATTGTATCATGATCCAGGATAGGTTAGATGATAAAGTGAGCTGAGTTTTTAGGCAGATCTAGCAGCTCCGTCTCCTGGTGTCCCCAAAGCTGGAATATTATCAAAAAGCTACGATGTAGAAAATGGCGTCAATGTGAATTATTCTGCTACTTTTATGTTAAATAACAGTTAAAATAAAGACTTTGGGTTTGCAAGCTGAAACACCATATTGTTTTCGCATATTTACAATGCTGTTTCCTACATTAAAATCTTTAAAAGCATGAAAAAAAATAAGCCAAAATCTATATGGAAAACAAAACATTTTCCAGGAAAAATTTTCAGTCTGTTGCGCTTCAGAGTCCTAAGGAGTCAACAGGAGTTATAGTTACACATGCTGAGCTTCTCTGTAAAATGCAGTTGTGTGCCTGCCGTCAGTCCAATAAAGGAAAATGAAATGGCTGATAGCAGTTAAGACAGAAAATTGATTCGCCAGACAACTATTCTAATGCTGTATTTATGAATCACTACAGAGTTACCTCTCAGGAGACAGCTGCTCTAATTATGAGCAAGTATTCTACATTACAAGAGAATGCTGAGGAACTATGAAGAAAGGGGGTTCCGACAGGCAGAGTCTGTGAGCACATGTCCTGAAAGTTGTCATTTTACAATTATTCTAACTTAAGTTACCTCTTCCTGTTTTCTGAATTCCGCTTCCATCTGTTTGTTACGAGGCTGATTCTTGCCGATGCCATGTCCAGTTATAAAATTGCTGCTGATGTAAGCCAGCTCTGGATCCTGTTTGCCAGCTTCCTTTATCAATCTAGGAAAATTATATACATTTAGAAGTTAAGCACTGCTGAGGGGAAAATAATTTAAGCCTTTGTTTGTAAGGTCTCCCTTAAAATGGAAATACATGTATTTTTTTGCCATCGTACCTAACAAAACGATCTTGGTATTTTTTTTCGACTAGCTTAAACGGAAATCACGCCACTCTTCGCTGAGTAGAACTGTGGATCAAATACTTATAACACCAAGAACAGAGTTTCTTTACAACGATGACTGAATGGTCACAGGACCGCAAACTTTCTAATCTGGCAGTGGTGACGCAGTAGAAATGTGGCCTGTGGCAGCAGCCACGCCCATGTCGCTATGGCCACGCTTACGCAGAATACACACCAAACACCCTGACGTCCAGGGGAGAATTTCCACAGCGAAGGAAACCCACCCCCTCCGCGTGTAACGAGAGTTCCAGCTGTGCGTCCTAAGAAGCCTGGTTAGTTTTTCCAGTCTCACCCCAACACCCTGTGTCGCCGGAAGTGGAGCCCCAGAGAAGAAACACCTGCATCTACTGATAAGCACCTTTATTCCTAGCACCTCCTGTTCCCAGGCACTGATCACAGTTCTGCATAACAGAATACGGACTTGGGCACAGCAACGCCAGACCCCACCCCACCCCACCCCACCCCATCATGAAAGAGAAAGACTCCGGACTCTGGTCCCTCTCCTGGCCTGCTCCTCTGCATTAGCCAGAATGCCCACACCCCGGGGCTAGCCTTCTGGCTAAGAAACGGAAAAGAGCTACAGAATGAGATCGCATTACCCGGTACGGAAGGTTAACAGTGCTGCCATTACAGCTATTTTGGAAATATCCACATTCAAAAACTCAGCACACAGGATAAATGGTTCCACACCTGATGTAAGTGATTCCATACGGCTCTTCTGAAGTCATACAACATAGCAAAAATTCCTAACAGAAAACTGCATTTTTAAGTCAAACCATTCTTTCCTTCTTCTGACTACATGAAACAGACTAATATCAAAGAGCTGGAAGAAACCCGGAGTGGCCATCGAAAGTATCTTCCTGCTTCCACATCGGCAGAACCGGGCACGTCCAGGTTAGTCTGAGGGCCTGTCTATAATTCAAGTACTCGAAATGTTCAGAATCAGAAACTTCCATCATATGTTCCAAGCTCTGTTTCGTCACTATAATAAACTTACGTCAGTAACAGAAAGCAACGTGACATGCAAACGAATAGCATGCCCCAAAATCTAAACTATGAAGTTATCTTAGAAATAATATGTACTTCCAAATTTTAGTTTATATAAATAAGCATCAATGTAAATGCAATAGAGGAAAAAAAGAAAATGCATTTAAAGTTACTCCTAATTAGGCAAAGAATGTATTTTACTTTGCCAAAATGATCAATCTGGCAGACTTCAATTAACTGAGAAATGCGAATGCTAAATTTATTTCTCCTTAATGAAACTCACATCCATACTGCAAAGAACAGACAACATGCACATTTGTAAACAAAATCCCTTCTGAGCAATAATTAAATGCTACATACATAGGCTGACAACGTTTAGACAAAAATTTTCTCTACTAAGAGATGCTTAATCACGTGCCTTTGACAAAGCTACAGGCTTCTGGAAAGACAAAACAGGGCGCTTACCAGTGAGTCACACAGACTGCCTGTAGTTTCATGGTACCACAGAATTGGTTAAGACAAAGTCTGTTTCTTTTGACTCTCAACACCGAATTTTACTTGAGTTGCTCTGCAAGCAAACTGATCAGCTAGCTGTTCTCTAGCGCACAGAGCTTCTGAGACCATCTGCAGTGAAGAACTGGTTTTCTTTCCTAATTTTGAACCCATCATAGATCAATATTTTTGTAAATTTCAATGAAAATTAACCACTAACAAAATGAAACTTATAAAGCATTACTGTTATATTATATTCAGCAGACATAACTCTCAAAACTATAGAGTTTCAGGGTGCTTACTCTCAATCTCTGTACCTAACTCACCACAACTGGCACAAGCCCACAGACCACACTGTATGTACATGCACATTGCCTCCCCAATTATATTGGAAACAGCATGGCTAAAACCAGGAAATATGTATCCTATATTCCAAAAACTAGTAGATGCATTATTGAACATTGTGATGTGACTAAATGTGCGAATTTATACAGACAACCATGAGGGGGAAAATCTTCAAAGATACACACATATCACTGGAAACATCTACCAGGTACTGACGCATGTTATCACTAATACCTTACTCCTTATATTTACTTATTAGTGTGAGAAAATCGAATGTAATTCCTTTATGACCTTACCCCCAAAAAACAACTATCGTAGTTATAACACACTGATACTATCTTCCCCAAATATATGCATAAAGAACATAAGAAATGAGTACCCACTTTGTGTCAGGTGATAAGAGTCATTTTTACACACACTGTCACTTATTAACAATCCAACAGGAGAGGAAGCTATTATTATTTTATAAAGGAAGATGCTGAGGCTTTAAAAAGTTAAGTAACTGTCACAAAATATACATCTACAAAGTGAGCAGAACTAAAAGGAACCAGAGCTCCTTGGAGAAGTGGCTGATTCTACAGCTGGAGCAGAGAAAGCAGAAGGGCCGGGAGCATCTTGTAGTGCCAGAAAGTGAGGAAGTGATGAAACAACAACAGGATGAGGGCAGGTCAAAGGGACACAGGGCACTGAGGAGCACCTGCCCCATGGCCCAAGGTGGACCAATCTGAACAACAAAGTAAATAACCTAGTATTAGACTGTAACTCAAAGTATAAAATAAACAAACATGAGTCCACACAGATAAAAGAACATAACTCAATAAATGCGAATGTAAACAGGACAAAAGAGACCTGTTTTCCTTACAGAAAAATTCCAACAGGATACACAGACACAGCCCTCTTCAAGAAGAAAGGTTATTCCTTTCCTCCCAGGATAAACCAGATTTGATAACTTCCTTCCAAAGAATAAAGTAAGAAAGGGCAGAATAATAACTGTACAGTGGAGGAAGCTGGCAAACACTACCATAACCATGTGATAACGTTTAATATCACCAGTGACACTTCATGTTGGTACCATGATGTGACAAGAAGGGCACCTGATCTCTACAGTACTCTTCCAAATCCTAAAAGCCCAGTCTAATCCTGAGAAAAACATCAGACAAATTCAAATGGAGAAGCATTCTACAGAACACCTGACCTTGACCAAGACTGCAGAAGTCACCAAAACCAGGGAAAGCCTGAGAAACTAGAACAACAGACCAAAGGAGATTAGGGAGACATAACAGCTAAATGCAATACGGTACCTCGCTGTGTGACTCACTGGTAAGCACCCTGTTTTGTCTTTCCAGAAGCCTGTAGCTTTGTCAAAGGCACGTGATTAAGCATCTCTCAGCAGGTAAAAAGAGGACATTAATGGGAAAACCGGTGACGTTCAAATAAAGTCTGGAGTTCAGTTAATAGTAATACACCAACGTTAGTTTCTTGTTTGTGACAAACGTACCACAATAATGTAAGATTTTAATAACATAAGAGATGGGGGAAGCGGGTGAGGGGTCATGGGCAACTCTGTACTATCTTCGCAACTTTTCTATAAACAAAAAGTTATCAGGACAATGAGGGGGGAGAGCGAGGGAGAGGATGTGAACCGAGGTGTGTTCAATGCCAATGTCACACAAGACTAGTAAATTACACAGTGAAAAGAGCCCCAGACCTGGAGAGTGAAGGCCATTTTCTGCCACTTGATATCAGTGTTATTTCGAGAGGGTCGCAAACTGAGTCTTAGTTTCCTCATTTATAATACAGTAAAAATATCTACCTTCCCTCCTCATGGAGTGCTGTGAAATTTAAAAACATATATAAACTATAAACCATAAAGCCCTATATACACATGGCAAAAGGAAAACTGTGAACATAAGACTGTACACAGACCTACATCGCATACAGACGTGGCTATGATTTATTTTCTTAATCAGGAGAGCAGAAAACTGCCGTGTGTTACCATAGCTTACACTCCCATGAAAACCGTTCACTGAAGAAGGGTTTTTCCTCCCATTAAACTGATGGAAGGAAAGAATCTGGATTTCAGGAAGTTCTTCTAAGCTTATTAAAAAGCTTACTGAAACAAGACCTCTATTGTATATTTAATTAGCTGCCCATAAAGTCAACCCTCAAGTCGCTCTTGATTCATCATCCAACTCTAAATTCCAGCCACATTTTATGAAAGGTGATCACAATTAATCTGGTCCTCAAAGTCGATATAGGAAGTAACTGACTGATTTTCGATAAACCTTTTCAGACTAAAATTCCTCCAATGAAAACTGGCACATGTAACAACACATGTAGAGGAGAGTGGCAAGAAAGAAAATAAACCCCCATTTCTTCTCTCCGAGCCCTAGAAAATTTATTTAATCCTTAAACCATCCTGTGAGGAGGCAGGGAGTATGTCTAGAACCAGGGTTAGAGCATTCGACACTTCTGACCGCTGACGTGCCTTTCCCCGGCCCTGAGAAACAACCCACCGCCCACCGTGCTCTCGCGGGCCTGGCTCCTGGCGGCCTTCCCACCGCAGGGCCAGGCTCGGTGTTGCAAGGCCCAGGGGCCTTGTGACTGCAGCCAGAGCTGGAGACCAGGAGGTAAGGTATCAGGATTCGTGAATTGTCTCTGCCACTGACTAGCAATTTAACTCACAGCAAATCGCTTTTCCTCCTGAGGCCCTTTCTCTTTTTTATAAAAATAAGTGGCTTGGATTAGAGAGTCAGTGAAGTCCCTTTCCAAGCTTAAACTCCTGATTTCAGTGTAATTCACTACCTAAAGTTATTTTACTTTGTATTCATCACAAAGATCAGGCCCAATGACTATGAAAATTACCAGACTGAAAACCACCAGATGACGACCCCAGAGTCCAATTTCTCGTTACTCAAGTAAGTTTTCAAAAACCCCAAACCAGTCAGAAGCAGTTTAGAAAAAAAATCCCAAATTACCTCAGGAAACAAAGCTTAATTTCTCCTCAGAGATCACTACTTGCAGAAAAGGCTCTTAGGGATCAACTTTGGCCAATTAATGGATCTTGTAGAAAAGCAGATTGTCTGAAGTACAAAATAAGAACCCTGTTTTTGGCCCTTACAAATAATAGAGCACCTATCCACAAACCAAAAGAACTAGAAGTTAGGTGACCGTCTGACACAAATCTGAAGCGGAGCTCCCTGGCTAGGTCTGCGTTCAGGAAACACACACTTCTGCTGAAGAAGTGGGTAGGAGTGGGAATCCACAGCCTGGATTCACTGTCACCTTGGTCAACATCCTCCAAATTCTTCCCTAATATTTTTATTCTCTTCTGATTCAGAAAATTTTATTGCAACTCTAGTTGTTGTAAACTTTTTCCAACGCAAACTTGCAAACCTGAATCAACATTTGTTAAGAGAAAAGGCTAACAAAAAAATTAGCCACAATAATATCCAAGTAAAATTTATCTAAAGATTACTTTCAGGAAAAGGCCTGGTGTGGAACGCTTAAAACGATGCCTAACGCATCATCACAGATTACAAATATCTGAATTGAATCAATTAAGTGAATTTAAAACGAAGAATGCTTTAATTTTCTACACTTGCTCTCTCTTTTACAGGGATTAGAATAGTTTAGCATCCTTTAAGCAAAAAAAAGTCTGTCATGTCGAATCTAGCCTTTTGGGAAAGCCACTGTATAGAAGCACACCCTCCCCGTCAATGCATGGCACTGCGCATGAGCACTACACTGTGGTGGCGCCAAGCAAAGGACACGTACGTACTCTTCTGCTAGCCCTCAAAGCCATGACCGCACACATCACAAACAAAAGCTGCCTTGTTCTACCATGGGAAAAATGTTGATCTTGGAGATTTACCTGTTTAAGACAACTGCTGTGTATCTTCTTTCCACGAAAATAATTCCACATAAAATATTGGTAAATGGAGAAGGAAAATTTGTCTCTGGTTTCTCCTTTTCTTCAATTTCTTCATCCTCATCATCATCCTCAGAATCACTCCAAGACACATAATTATCCTGATTCCTATTATTGTACCACTCCACGCTTTCAAACTGTTGTCGCTCATATGGTTTATATTTGCGTAGGATTTCAAGCAGTTTTATTACTTTAGGAGTTACAAATTTCAGGTCAAGTGAGGCAGGTGAGAAGTGCTCTTCACATAGTGCATGTATTTTCCGTAGGAAAGTGTCTGTAAACAAAAGGAATTTCCTGTGCAGCTCCTCCTGTTCGTGCTTGATGTACTTCTGCAGTTCTCTTACCATCATTCCAGCGACTTTATCTGCACACCAGGGTCCCAGAACTACCAACACCGCACGACAGTCCGACAGTATCTACAGACAAATAACAGAGCCGAATGCTAAACAACAACCAGGTAGCATTTTCCTATGCGGTTTAACTGGGGTTTACAGCGTCTTCAGTCTGCTCCTCCAAAATAAATTTACCCAACTAATATAAACACTGGGGTTAATGCCCCAGGTTTGGAGGAGTGGCCAGTGGTTTTCTCAAGCTCACTTTTTCGTGTGTGTGTGTGTGTGTCCGAAACAAACTATCCTTTCATTTTCCCCAGCAAAAATTATCAAATAATACAAATAAAAGATACAATTATATAAAGTTAATATGACTGAATTTTAGACGTGTGGTTAGTCAGAAGTACAATGAGTCATTTACTCCCAGGTAACTATGCAAGGAATTATATGGCAGAGTCATTTTATTTTAGGTATCAAAGAGCAAGACAATTTTCCTTTAACGTTTTTATGCCCAGAGAGCCACACCTTACAACCCTAGCTCAGAGCAGAATGTGAATCCACAGAGAGGCTATAACTAAGGAATCCTCTATAGGCAAGTTATAGATAGAGCTGAACATGGACTTATTGAAAATTCAAGGGCTCAGAAAAGCCTGGGCATTGCTGCTTCAGAAAAAATCAGCAGGAGAGAAATGAAGATGCAGTTTCAGTGCTAATATTAACAGATGGTCACAAAGTCCTAGGATAATGGTTTTCAAGCTTTAATGCATCAGGATAACTGGAGGGCTCGTCAAATTTCTCGGTTGGACCCCACTCCGCTGGGTCAAGGGTGAGACACATAACCTGCATGTCAGCAGCTTCCAGGGGATGCTGGTCTGGGATCCACATGTGTGAGAACCACTACCCTAAGGATCTCTTCCCCAAGCCGGATCCCACTCAGGAATGACAGGCTCACGTCCACTTACACACAAGGAAATAGCACAATTCGGTTAGCACAAGAGTTTAAGCAGGAACTAACCGATTCTGACCAAGAAATTAAAAAATTGGACTCACTCCTTTTATTTAAATAACCATAACATGAATCCTCATCTCTTACATCAGGGAGGTCTATACTTAACAGAAATGTCTGTCAGGTAACAGTAAATTTCACCCAATCTATGTTCAATGAAAAATGTCCAAAGAGACAAGAAGGCCCTAAACTACAATGTGTAGAAAACAGCCTTGCTAGGAGCATATTTTCATTTCGATACTAAAAATAAACAGAAGCCTTTTATTATACTTCCTTTACTTACTTTGTATATGCTTACCTGTTTAGAAATTAAAGTAGAATCTCTTTCTTTTGAATGAACAGAAATGTTACAGTCACTGACAAAATTAAGTGCTTCTTCTAATTCCATCAGCAGTCTTTCATAAAGCCCACTTCTGTCCATAAACGGTCCACAGTCTACCACGATCTCACAAGGCTGAGAAGTGTATCTTAAACATCGGAAACAAAAGTTGTTGATACGCAATCAATTCACTACAGCAAATGATCCATTACGTGTCTAAACCAAAACAGAAACGGCCCACGTTCAGTCTGTCCGCCTACGTGGGATGACAGGCGGGCTCGCAACGAGCCTGAGCGGCATCCCCTCGTGCTGACGCTGTGAGTGCCCGTGAGGGCTCAAGGGATGAACGACTGAGGAGGATGACGGTCAACGCACTTGGTGAATTTTCTGATGTCATTATTATCCCAGGCTGCTTATTTTGTGTTTTAGGTTTAGACTTTCATCTTGTGCCCCTCAGGAACAATGTTGGTCAAAATACTCAAGAAACTCAATAATGATCACTTCTCTGAAGCAGAAATCAGGGATTTGTAAGTCATGGGGCAAAGTGTTATTATTTATCCATTTCCATACTATTTGAGACTTTTAGCATTTGCAAATGTCAATTGTTTTTAATGTGTTTTTAACGTATCCTCCTAAGGAAAGCTCCTCCAAACTTTGAATTAATTACATATCATTCCTTGGATCTTTCGCGCCTTTCATAAAGTATGACGAGAACAGCACATGATATTGTAAAAACACATATGATGATGAATTAAGGAAAATACAGTAAGATATACTGAAATACTATAGTTTTCATTATTCTCAACCAGGATCTATACTTAACCAGAGTCACACTGGGAGAACTAGGCAATGTCAAATTCAACAGATTACTCATCAGCTTTACTTAAATGCTCTGATACCCTGTTTCTCCTGAAGACGGCAGCACTCCAGGCCTGCCAATCTAACTCAGGTCAGATAAAAGCTGACGGATGGCCTCTTACTGCGACATTGCAGATGCTTTGGCTCAGGGAAGTCAGAAACAGCATATCCAAACGGTCACGATGTCTGTATTTCCTAGGGCATTTGGATACCTAAGTTCCACAAACCTGAAACATTAGCTTTTCCTCTCATTCTACCAAGACAACTTTTCCCAAATTCTACTAAATGACAGGCACACTACAAGGTGTTTTCCATGTGTCAATGTAACTAACCATCAAAAAAGCCCCTGAAACCACTGTCAGTGCCATTTTACAGGTTTGCGGACAGTACATGACTCACTTTAAGTCACACAGCTTATAATTAACAGAGCCAGTACTCAAACTCATGTTTGATTTAACTCCCTAACTTGAGATATCAGTTTTCTCTGTTTATGATGTTTCAAGAACCACCACTTGGTATTCTGTAGCCTTATTTAAGACTACATCTAACAAGGATATAAAGGCATTTTATTATAAATTAAATTAGTTATATTTATTTAAAAATCTAATTTATACGGGCTTCCTTCCACCAACTTAAATCAAAAAAGGTGTGTGTATGGGTATTTTAATGAAACTCAAAACAGCAACCGCCTCAAAAAGAGACAAATCTAGAAATCATAAATATCTTTCTTAGACATTCATGCCCATTTTTAAAACTACAGGGTGTTTTTAATTATATAAAAGCGTATTGTAAAATACTGAATTCTCTAAACGTTCTTTCAAACTATCATGTAGGACACATTTAGGTCAGAATAAAACACACACATTGACAGAAAAGAACACAAATTTACTGTCCAAGCTCCCAGTCCTTGTCAAAATCAGCAAATATGAAAGGCCAACGTTTATGCAATCTTCTCTCTTAAGGCAGAAACACCCCCATCTACCACTCTCTGTGGAAACAGTCAGACCCTCGCATTCACAGGCAACTGCCTTGCAAAAGAACTGTCGGTCTAGCGAATTCCCTTTAACCACCATTTAAAATTAGTTACAGCCAATCTCATTAAAGCCAAGTCATCTCAGTGCATACCTGTCTAAGACCACCAAGTCAGTTGCAGTTTCAGCGTTACTCTTGAGAATTTTCTCCAGTTTCTGAATCTTTTCTTCCAATTCCTCTGGATCACACTTCCCATTTAAAATGGAAGCAGTTAGTCCCAAAATACGAGGGCATGACGGACAATTTTCACAGAGCTAACATAACAACAAAAGATACTGACAGTAAGAAATTCGATTTGCAAGGCCCTAACGAAAGACATCACCATATTAAAACATGTCAAAAAGACTGACGAATACTAAAACTATTACTTATGAAATTATTGTAGCTTGTTTAAAAGATCTATTGATCAAAAAGGCATATTTAAATATGCTAAGGCAGGTTACGTAATTCATTTATTTATATTATGTTTAAAATTTTATTACAAGTTTAGATTTGTAATGACAGATTATTATAGTTTATTATTATAGATGTAAATAAACATTAATTTCATATTCATTCATTAAATAAGTTTTAATGTACTAATTAAAACTGGAACCAAGTTCTCCAAACTGGTAACTAAAATGATTGTTTCTGATATATAAAAACACTACTTATATACTCAGTAATTCAGCCTGTGTTATTAAGCCTGGTAAAATCTAAAAACTTACCTTCATAATTTCTCGGTAGGGGTGGTCTAGGATTGCAAGATGACACTCATCAAACACCAAAAGGTTAATGTCTGACAGTGATAAGTAACCATTTTTCAAAACATTCAAGGCGACATAGCAAGTCATAACGAGAACCTATAATAAAATCAACATCAGTATACAAACGTGCCATTTACCTGCCCGACACACTTATATGAAATGAGATTACTAAGCCACTGTATTGTAGGTGAGGACTGAGAAATCCATTAACCAAAATTAAAACAAAAATTCTAACTGTGTGGTAGCTCACAGTTTGGAACCAAGAAGTAGAACTAGAAAAACATGAAAAAGACTAAGAGAAAAAATTTTCAATAATGGAGACCGTGTATTTATGATAAATCTATTAAATTTACTTCAGGTTTCCAGGCTCCTACAGTCATATTTTGACTGATGACACGTGTCAATTTAAGCAAATCACAGAACAATTCACACTGCTTTTCTCTTTTTTCTTTTGAACTGACAAGATTTTCTGGAAGATGATGCACGCTAAATGTTCTTTTTACACCTTATCATTCTGTGAACATTTAAGTGCTTTTTCAAGGAGGACTTAACCCAGTATGTGAGACATTCTAGGAGACAACAGACTGCTCAGGGGCAGCTGGGAAGCGTCTCTTCACCACTTCACATCCGCCAACGCCAGCACACAGGGGCCCTCAACGCATGCTGGCGACGCGGAAATGTTAAGGGGGAGGAAGTCGCCCCCAAAGATCTCAACCTAGAAATGTCTCCAAGACACTTAACTCAAGAGTAAATTTTCTGAAAGGCAGTGGTCATCTATAAGTTGGAAATACGTAATAGGAATTTGTGCTTTTCAAGCGAGTAAAGCCTGCTTGATAAAGCTGTTTCTTTTCTATGAAGTGAGAGCAACACAAATTAGCAATTTATGTAGTTTTAGGATGAGACTCACAGTGAGAAAAAGTGCCTAAGGGCTAGTTTTAGGCTGCCAACGTACAGGAAAGTAGTTTTCAAGCCTAACTCAGACAACCAAGGCTACAGGTCATCTCACAAACCGAGTCAAGGACTTGTAGGGATTTACAGAGTCAAATTTCTCTACAAGTCTTACCTGGTGCTTAGCAAACTCTTGGCTCCATTTCTCTTTTGTCCAAGATGCATTTACTTCTAGGTTTGAGTATTCCCCAACCTTGAGATCTGAATGAGTTCTGACAGCTGACACTTGTTGAGCAACCTGGTTTGCTGATTACAAATATAAACTCCATGTAAATATGAGGGATCTTACCTAGTTGGCTCTTGGGACTACTAGCAATTAAGACAGTTATGGAAATCCTTACTTTTAACTATTATACCTAACCACCTATTTTTTAGATAGTCCACTTAAAATCACATTTCCAAGGTTACATCTTCCAAAATGTACGTATGAGACTCACCACCCTCATTCACTTCAGAGAACCTTATATCACCTTCCTTCTTTAGAGCTGATTTTCCCCAACCTAAGAATATAACTTCTGGGCTGGAATGGTAACTACTCCAGATCCAGCCCTCCTGTTTTCTTCAATAAAATCAGATCGTTTCAGCAAGAAACAAGACAGTCTAATGGGTACTGAAAGCACATGAGAGCATCGCATGCTGAGACGATCTAAAGAAAAGGAGAGGAGTGACATGGTTATATCCGTAACCGTGCAGCTCGGGTTCACATTTCCCGCTTTTTATTTTTAATATAAAATCCCACGCACACACCAAAAAAAACACAGTATTTTAAACATACTGAATATCTATTAAGAAGCACCTAACTTTCTTTCTACAACTAGCGTAATCATAAATTAAAGTTGCATGTCTCATAATCAAGCACGTTTTGACATATTTTGTAAAGCTAAACATCGAAAACAAAAATAACGGCAGCAACTTAGATTATGTTCCGAAAGTAATCCGTTCAAAGGGAATGCAGAATCGGAATTAAACACAATCACATTTAGGAGAAAACTGAAGTTTAACGCCTGTGAGATAAAATGGCGAACATTTAAGAGAAATCTAATAAAGAAACAAGACAAGATTCCTATTTCTATCAGAGTTTCGACAAGAACATTATTCGTCAAACTCTCTACGCTTTCGATAATGTAACCTAATGCCCAAAGAGAAAATCTGCTTAACCATAAAATCTCATCCCGTTTCCTCCACACAATCCGATAAAATAATTTTGTATTACCAGAGTTGACCAAGAACACCGTCCTTTTCCCGAGTCTGCTGACGTCGCCCCTGATCTGATAGGACAGCTCTTTAGTGAGTAGCACTGCGATAAACGTCTTCCCTGAGCCAGTGTTCAGACAGACTATGGTATTATGGTCCAGAGCTGCTTCGAGCAGTTCAACCTGGAAATACAGTAGAAAGGGCGATTACACACTTCTCAGCTGAGTACAAAAGTTAGAATTCTGTTCTGCAGGAAATTCATTTCACTCTTTTCTAAAATCTTCCAATAAATTTGCCAAAAAATTTACTTGCTACATCTTCATATGATAATCAGAGGCATTAAAAGTCCTGTTTTCATGTAGCTGTGCTGTGGACCCATATGTCGAAACGCATCTACCATTTCTTTAAGAATGTTTTTTGCACGGACAGAATACTTCTTTAGAATACACGAATGACTAAATTTCTAATACCCGTGGTTCTGCCAGTTCACAGTGTTCCAACAGATCTCAATTCCGACCCAGCTCATGAGGACAGACACATCCAAATGGGGACTAAGGAACAGTGAGGTTTCCAGAGGGGAAAAATAAGGAACTTCACAAATAAGACTATCAAACCAATTACCCAGCAGATGTTAGCAGAGAAAAGGACTATTAACAACAAAGGTATTGGAATGAGACAGTTAATCAGAGAGGAAAGCTTGAAAAGGTAAATGAGTTTTATAAGTTGTGTCAACTATATGCTAATTTATTCCATTTTAGTAAAAATGCTCCAGTATTAGTGTTCTCATTAGTACCTGATATTTTCTTGGCGTATAAATGTTATCATGAATTGCTTCTTGTTGCCATGGCAGTCCAAAGAAAGGACCCATTGGTGAGGAAGCAGGGGTCATGAGCTGCAGGCCTGCCATGCTGAGGGGTTGCAAAGCAGGGCTTTTCATTCATCCAGTGTTTCTTTCATTGCATTTTTGTTCTAGCACAGCTTACTACAAAAGGGAAAAAGAAAACCATTACACAACCATGCAGGGTTAAAAACAAAAGCAAGCACAGAAACAAGAGAAACATCAGAACATCATTCAAACTCTTTCTAGAACTGTTTTAGCTTTTTCTTGATCTAAGGGGATTGTTTTAAAAGTCAAGCACTCTATACTCTCCAACTCGGCAACCCTAGACCCAGAAACCTGTCTAAAAGAATCGGACAACTGAACAAAGATGTAAGTACAAGAATAAGAAATAATAAATGTCTTAATAAAAAGTTAGCTAAGTAAATTACAGTATGGCTATATAATAGAATACTCTGAATCCATTAAGATAATATACATCTATATTTACTGACACAGAACCATGTCCATAATATATCTTTAAAAGAAAATATGTATAGCATGGTGCCTTTCAAAATATACGTATATATAAAATGTAAACATATATATTTCAAATATTATTTGTAAAATCTATGTTATTGATAAAATGAGACAATGTGCAGAAGGCACTGAGCATTGCGCCTGCACACAGGAAAGGTTCAAATGCCTGCCATCATTTATCGAAAGACCAAAAACACAGGTCTTTTTTTTCAATTAACAACCGAGTAGAGATGATCAACTATTTAAGTATATATCTTTCAAATTATACATATCCTAGATAAATGAAAACGAAGCACGCCATTCTGTGATAGCTTTTCATGGTATCTAAACACTCTTCTGTATTTCATGTATTCTTTCCCAAAGATAAATGTCATCATGTAAAACGACAATACTGGGTCTTTCTAAAATTCCTCAACTGCAGGAAGAGGGTTAAGGTTTTAAGTCTCTATGTGAAAGCCCATGACCGACTCTCCTGACTGTGCAGAATTTACACGCCCCACAGAACGGCCTTTTCTCCCTTGTACTGCTGCGGAGTGTTCACTGTTGTTACTCTACGAAACTGAAAAGAAAGAATACTGCTCTTTGTTCCTTGACGACAAAAATCTCTGAATCTCCTGACACGTGAAATTTATAACCATGGTACAACAGAGTGACTTAAGCTGTTGCATCTAATCCAACCAGAAGTCTCAAGTGTAGTCCTCTTTTCTGCATAGACACGATACCAAATTCTGATTTCGGAGATTCATTCGGCTGACCAGAATTCACCATCCAACTAATGTACGTGCAATCTCAAGTAAGTGGTACCAGGGCAAATGGCTGCAGGAGCCCAGGACCTCAGGGAGGCAGGCACATCTGGGGACCAGACCGTACAGCCATTCTCATCACGCTTCTCAGAGGAAGATGGCGAGCAAAGTCTTCCGGAGTACATTACGAAAAACTACCAAGTCATTATTTTCCCTGGATCAAAGAGACAATCTGCTGGTTCCCCAGTGAACCGCAGCCCCAACAGCCGTTCCTTTCACCCCACACTAAGGATTCACTTTTCTCAGTTCTGCAGACCCACAGGATGCACACACACGCTCAGGTTCACTGCTAAAGCTTTTTACTCAACACAGTTGCCAGGAACTCAAAATGAAAACCTGTTTTATCCGATTTCCTGAGATCCAACAAGTCACTCTAAAGGCCCAAGGCTGAGATCCATAGGCACGTTCCAAATGGCTACCATTCACGGGATCAGGATCCCTCCGTACTTCTCCTTCCTTACCCCAGGCTGCTTCCTGTCCAGGATTATTTATCCCTAACCCTGACCCTGACCCCTCACTTTTCACCCAACCCAAATGCTAATCCAAGACCAACCGCAGATACAGCAGAAGGTAATGGGAAATCCTTCTAAATCCTGGTGGCGGATGGGGAAAAATGAGAAGAAAGCAACAGCCTAAATCCCCAAATACACTTCCCTCCACCTCCAGAGACCGGGAACAGCCAGGAAGCAGGAACACCTTCCTTCTCCCTACCACCACGTCACCACTTCTCATATAGATGACATTAGTAATATTCATAACTCCGGAAAAAAACCGTCTAACAAATGAGAAGAATGTTCTATTTTCTAAAAGAGAGGACTGCATTCTTCAAAAATATATCATAAAATACAAAGAAAAACGATGGCAATGTTCCAGATTAAAGAATACTATAAAGAGACATGACAACTAAATGCAGAAAGTCATCTCAGACTGGGTGCTATAGTACAGAACAATGCCACAAAGGACATTATGAAGACCACTGATAAAACTGTAGAAAACAGCACTGTTAAATTCACTGACGTTGGTAACTGCAGTATGGCTACAGGCTACGTAAGAGAATATCCTTGTTCTCAGGAAACATACACTAAAGTACTCAGTGGTAGAGGGCCATGATGTACACAACTTATTCTCAAATGGTTCAGAAAAAGAAACCACATGTAGTTATACAGAGAGTGTGTGCAAGCGATAAAGCAAATGGGGCGAAAATGGGTAAAGCACGAATTCTTTGTCCTGTTCTTATTCTTGCAACTTTTCTATAAGGTTGAAATTATTTCCAAACGGTTTTAAAAAGTAAATAAATACGACCAACGAGACTAGGAGTTCCTTTAGTATCGGAGCTGTATGTCTCCCACATATCTGTGTCACCCACTGAACCAAACCACACCCAGGACATGGCAAACATACAATGCAGAGTTGTAGAATGCAAACGATGCTCACGTGAGTGACATAAAAATCTTCAAACGGCCTCTGCTTTTCATAATTTATATCATATTGCATACATTCACAAAGGGATACATACACACACCAAGAACAAGATATTTCTCTTATCTGCTGCAGCTCTTAAATTTCTGGTACAATGTACCATATGTGCGGTTAAATAAATATCTGATGAACTGAATCAGAGATTCATGAATGTCCACACAATAACGTACAGAACAGAATCATAGGCCGTTCAAAAGATATTTCTATTTGGTTTGGAAATCCACACCCACCCCCCTCCGACGTGCCTTTAAAGGGGGTGCAGGAGAGAGGATCTGCAAGGAAATGAGGACAGCAATTTACCTCTCCCAATTTTATTTTCCATAAGGTCATAATGTTTAAATAAATTTTCATTCATTTAGTATACAGTGGCTAGCTAGGCCCGGTAATACACTTCCCATTTAGGGAAAGCAAATCCAAGATTTAAAAATTCAACAAGTAATCTAATAATGTGAAAACAGAAAAACCTGTAATTTTGCAAATTTTTACTCTCTCTCACATGTTGAAATAGATTTTTTCCCCTTAACTTGGCCTTAATGACAAGCACTGAATCCCTGCTGGCACGTAAACGTTCTAGCTTCACAGATGAACTGACTGTAGTTAACTGCTTTAGCGGCGCCAACAGTAACCACGTGACTGTTTTTCAATCATAGATTTTAAATTTCTGGCCAATTTACACTCATCAAATTGGTGAAGTTGTTTCATATCTTCTATATATCATTCACTTAGAAATAACTTAGTAAAAGACAGGAATAAATTATTTTCCTATTTCCACACAGGATAAATCACTGATTTACCGTTTTAATGTTTGAGATCTCTGTGTTGCTGTTGTCTGAACTGCATTTTGACATTGTGATAGCAGTTTATTGGAAAATCACAGCATGCCCAAGCTTCTGCTCTAAAAATAAATGCAAAAATAGCCAATTTTAAGATTTCTTTAAACTGAATATAAACACACTTATAAGAGTCCTACTGATATGAAGAGATTAAAAAAAAAAAAAAGACCTTTATTTTTGTATGAAATTTTAAACAAAAGACATTTGGGTTATTTTAGGATCCTTAGTGTTATTCTAAAACAAGGAACAAGAGAATGAACTACAGCAATAGCATGCCTAACTCCCAGAGATCTGGGGAAAGAAAGAGAAAAGTTCAGAAAAGACTTCAAGATAAATACAAGGAAATGAAACAAAGCAAATAAATCCTAAAGATAGTGACTATAATGAAAAAATATAAAAATAAAAGGATAAGTATGTGTTATTTCCTAAATTCACATATACAAAGAAATAACGGAGGTCACCAGAAAAGGAAACTTGGCTGACAACTCCAAATCACCTGTAATAAGTCAATACGTGTATAAAATGTATGAACAATTCCAATTTGTCAAAATGAAATTAAAAAACAAAAACTCAAAGAACAGTTAAAGCCACACCATAAATTCTTATAGAATTCATTTACGAATAAAAGAATTCAGGAACACAGTTCGACAATGTTACTATTATGGGAAATTTTTAATTCAGGGGTGGTTCTAGAAGAGATTATAAATCAGAAACTAAGGAAGCATAAAAAGTAATGAGCTGAAAAGCTTAATTTAATCAACAAACGTTTGATTTCTGTTAGATGTGACATCAGTTTCATTTACGCTCATTGACTTACTGCAATGCCTGGACTAGCACAAGCTCGGGAAGGGCAGACTGACAGTGGTCTCTCTTCACTTATCTAAGTCCAATCTAGTTGTTTAAAGGACATTTCTGTGGAGGTTAAACTTTCTCACTGCATACACAAATCTGTTTTGTCAGTAAGTTAAAGCAAAACGGGGAACCTTAACGCTATTTAAGTATGTCCATATTTACCTCAAAATGCTGATTCTAAGTTCTTTCAGTTCCCAAGTCTGTATTAATTCATACCCTAGGTAACCTAAAAGCAACAGAGAGAATATTTTAGAACATATAACTCATTTTTAAAAACCAACTTTAAGAAATTTCCTACTTAACAAAATTTTCATATTTACTTATCGGAATAAGGTCTCTGATAAAATAATTTATTTTGGGGAAGTCAAGAAAGCAGGATGTGTTTGAAAGAGTTGCCCTTTGAAATTTGCATTTATTATGTTCTAATACAATTGAAAAAAATTTAAATTGTTAGTACAATCAAATAGACATAAGGGAGAATTCTTGGCAGTAAATCACATTTCCCCTCAGTAAAATCTGGCTTTAAAAATACGTGAACATTATGTTAAGTCAGCATCATGCTTTACATGAGTGTATAAGTATCTCCCTATCTCCCAGTCTGTCAGTTTGTGTTTTCTAAGGCTACCCCAGTTTTCCATTCTATATTGCCACCTAGTAAGATGCAAATTCAATACACGAACATCATACTTTACATATTTTCTAATTCATATTCGCCTCTTTTCTAGAAGCACCATAACCAAAATAAGCTGATAATCCTTTAAAATTCATTTCAACTCCACTCAAAATTATTGCTCTTATCTAAATTATTTCCCTAAGATAATTCTGTATAGATACATTAGAAAGTTAATATGCCAAGTACAATGACAACTCATTTTACGTTCACGATACAAAGCCAACAGGTCACATTTGCTAGTTTAAATTGATGACCATGACTTAAAATTCCAAATGTGCAAACTCCTGTTTCATAGGCCCTTTTAAGATAACTCTGAACAAGACACACTACATACCAGACACTATGTCAAGTGTTAGTATAAACCAACAGACTTAATCCGCATTAGCATCTCGGCCAGCCTTTCACACAAAGGTTTGTGTAACGACAGACTTAGCTTAACTCTTCTGAAGTCCAAAGGCATCTAGAGCTTCCTGGTGCACGTTTTCAAAACTGGTAACAGAAAACTTCCAACTCATTCATTTTATCGTAATGTATCTCAAATTCTGACACTATTTCTACAAATACTACTGTCCTGATTCCATTTCTACTCGTGTGAAACCACAACCACCGTAAAGTCCCATAGTGAATTAAAAAAAAGAAAAAAACATGAACTGTGTGACATTAAAACGGGGCCAAAGTACTTCTGTGAGCTAACATATAAAACTAAAAAATGTCTGAAGAGCTTTTAGCTCATCGTAATTGACAAGAAAAAGAATTGAGATGTTCTAAACTAAAATGACGGTGGCTAAAGAGCGAAAGACACAGGAAGAAAAGTTAGCGTGCTAATAGCTGTGAGCCGGCTGACAAAAGACAGCTCGCACTCCTCAGTGGATGCTGGAATTTCGGATTAATTTCCACTTGGCTACTTCCCCGATTATTCTAAAGAGAGAAAACAGCCAGGCTCCTTTGAACCCCAGGAGCCTCCGCTTCTTACTTACTCATGAACTTCCCTGACTGGCCCGCAACCCGCAACCCGCCCTCGGAAGCAAACACTTCCCTCCGGGCTCTGCTCTCCCAGGAGCAGCCGGTTCACCTTCTCTCACCCGCTCCGCCTACGGCTAATGCAAACGCCTTCAGAGCGGCTGCATCTTTCTCCCCCAAGCGATGTGTGCAAATCCCTGTAAAACCCCAGGACCACGCTGTCCTGGACAAAGACACACTGTCCTTTCGGCCTGGCCCTGCCGCTGGTGCCTTAAACTCCATGCCGCAAGACCCGTCTTCTTTTTTGCTAGCAATGGCCTAACAAACCCTTTCTTTTAAAAAGACTTTCAGCCATGGAAGTTAAAATTTTTTGTTTAACATAAACGTATGCTATGGCATCCAAGGCATTACTTAAACTCCGCCTGAGCCTAAATAGCTAAAGGCACCCTTGGCTCTGAATATAAAGTAACAAGCTTTATTTGGTTTATATGGTTGTTGGTATAAGGGTAAGTTAAAAATAAAAGGCTCAACTCTGCCAGCTGAAAATAAATGGAAGAGCCTCCTTCCCCACTCCTTACAGAATTCCTTCTCAGCCCTTTTCGGATGGATGTGCATCTTTTTAAAAGCTACAGAAACCTCCTGCATCTCCCTTCTCAGGAATATTTCCCTAAGGACCCGAGCGCCATCTCTGAAATGTAATGAGAAAGATTATGTCCAATTTGCATGTTTCCTAGGAAGAGATGGGCCTACTTTGTCACTAGATTCCAAATTGCAAAACCTATCTCTAATCATAAAGGTATAAGAAAATTAGCAATTTTATCTGGAAAACAGGGATGTAATGGGTTGTAACCACTTAGCTACAGAAAGATGTCTTCCTGTCTTTGCGGACTCTTCAGTGGCTAGCCTGTGATGCACAGCACGTGTGGGTTCAATGTTTTCTCAATGGTAAAACTGTTTTCTTTCCTTCTACCTTTGTGGAGAGTTTCTGGGTTGGGAGATTTTGTTTGTAATTATATTTCCTCAACATTGGCTTAAAAAACAGTCCAATTCTCAAGTACTAGTCATGCCAAATAACGAAATTCCTTTTTTTGGAACTTAAATACTAGAGAAACCCTAAACTATGCTGCCCAACTATACTGGGGAAAGGAGTTCTAAAATGAAGACGGAGCTAAGTGGGCGAACACTTAGCTACATTAACAAGAAATCTGCACATCGAAAGGATCCAAGTTCCTTTTCTAAATTGAAGTTAAAGGAGAAAGTCTCAACTGTTTCCAGGTAACTTCCTCAGTCAAGCTGAGGCTCGCACCTCTTAACACCTCCCACACAGTCACCCCGCTCACAGAGGCCCTCTGCTGCAGGAGGGGCACCGACCAAGGCCACTGGGGATGTGGAAAGCCAAGTCTTGTTTTTTAAATGGAAGTACCTCTCATTTAAAATCATCTGAATGCCAAAAGAGTCCAGGGTTTATCAGATTTACTACCTCTCTCTAAGGTGGTTTCCTTGCCAGTAAAACAGAACACCTGACGATGATGACGATTAAATACAATCACGTATACATGCCAGGCCTAGTGAAGAAAAGGCGCTTCTGCAACACAGAAAATGCTCGATAATGGTAGTTTTTAAAAAATAACTTTACCAACTCTATCTAGACCCATGTTTTCAAACAATTCTTAAGGCTGTAAGGAATTCCTTAAAGAAAGCCTGAAATGTTTTATTACCCTAAAATTCAGTAAGGAAAATGTATTCATATAAATTTAAAGTACACAAGATTTTATAAAGTATTTTAACCACTTAAACATGAAAACCCACAAACTCCAAACTGCCCAGTAACTACACATTTACAGTAGGATAAAAACCGTAAATTACAAAACATGGTACATAATGTGTAATATAACTAAATACTTTGTGTCCACTAGTTCTCTTTAAAAGCGAAAATCAAAAAATATTATATGCTATTTGGTTCCACAGACATCAGTGTAAACATTAATTCACTTAACTGTTTCTTAGGCACTGAAACAGTCCACAGATGGGCAATAAATCATCATCATCACCAAATGGACAAATTTTGAAAATTTAAAATTTAAAAAAAGATAAGAAATACCCAAAATTTCTACAGTATATAAAATAAACACTTCAGAGGTTTATCAACTCCTTCTTGGTGAATATAGATTATGAAAAGACTAAGGTCAAACCAAATACTGAGAGACCAGAGAAATGGGATAATAACTTCAAATTTAAATACTGGTATCTTTAGATAGTTAAATGTACAGTACAAGACAAACAGTTCCATTTTTTACTTGTCATACGTCATTATTATTTAGAAATCCCTGCATCTGAATCTAGCATACAACACACAAAAAAAACCACTTCGAACAGAAATGTTCCCTTCAACACTACCATTTACAATAGCGAAAGATGCCCCTCTTACACCCCCCTCTCCCCCACCCCCCCCCGCAAAATCTAAATGTCTAACAACGAATGAGGAAACGGTTGGTAAACCATAGTTCATTTTACATGATGCAATTCAAATGAGCCATTAAAAATGATGAGTTTATAACGAACAAAAATGCTTATGTTACGGCATTCAATGAAAACAGAACATTTTTATTGACAATAAGATGATTATGTCTGCAAGTTAAACACTAAAAAAAATGAGGGAGTGGAGGAATAGGAAGGGAGAGAAAATACACTCAAAAAGTGAGAATGGGGTTACTAGCACAAGTAATTTCTTTTTCCTTAAAACTTTTTTGCATTTTAAAATTCCCTACAATTTGAACACTTTATTTTTAGAACTGGAAGACAAATTTTCAAACTGAAAATTGTCTAAAAACAATAGTAGAGATATAATTCTGTTTTAGGTACTGAAGGAAAAAAAAACTTCTCCCTTCTTAAGCCATTAAATGTGGTAAATTTTACCCTAGTTTCTGTAACTTAAACCACAAATTCACTAGTTTCTTTTCCTGCACTGCTCTATGAACCAAGTGAATTTCTGGGTTTCTCTAAATCTGAAACATAAACATATTATGTTTACATTTCAATGTAATTATGCCTAAAATTAGATTTATCCAAAACTGAAGTTGAATGCAGGTCAAATACCATTTTAACAAATTCCACCCATCAAAATCTCCATAGAAAAATTATCTCTAGGCTGCCAGCCAATGGCCCACTTACTTGGAATATTTCTTAAAAAGACAACGTTCCAACTCATCAAATTGGACAGAGACCCACCCCTCCCCTTCAAGTTACCTATGACATTTACCCCTGCAGTTTCGTTTCAAGAAAGGTAAATACCTTAAAATGCCACTAGCTTTCAAGGTGAGTTTTAAAGTTAATGTTTGATTCCAAGTTTCTGTCCGTGACTCCAAAACACTGTTCAACAAGCACTAGAATTTTACTCAATTCATGACTACCTTCTATCTTTTACATCAAGGAAGACCACCCATGAGGAAAGGGAAGACACATTTTCTACGTCAAATGATTTTAATACAATATAACCTGGACATTTCATACTAAAGAGAGGTCAGTCCTGAGACAAAATGAGCCTAAGAGACTGCTGAGTGTGATGGAAGTTTAATCAATGTTGACTCAGGAAAGCAAACCTATTAGAATTTCCAAGCTGTGTGCGCTATGAGCAACGACTCATGTTACCTGCTCTCCCTGGAATGCCATGACAAATGTGTCCCAACCTTCTGCCCCCTGCCCCACCACCCCCAAGCTTCCCCTAAAAACCTCTATCACTTGACTCTGCTCTGTCCAGCATCCATGGGCTATCTATACCATCCAAATCAGGGCTTAATTATATCTTCTGTCTCCTATTAGATGTTATTGCTATTGCTACCCTCTCCCAGCCCAAAAGTGTAAGATCTTTGAAATGAAAGATAATCTCACACTTGACTTACACTAAATTCAAGGAAAGCTGGAAATATCCATAAATAATTTTCATTAGTTAATTCTATGTTGAAAATAAACCTTATTTATCTAAACTTAAGTTAACATGTATCTTTTTATAGGTCAAAGAAAAAATTCAATTTAGATATTTCCTACCTTTTAAAGACTTTAAACAATCCAAATGATTTTAACAAGTTTAATGCCCCATCCTTGCCCCCTGCTCCCTACAAAGACCAACTGGAACTTTAAGCAAACATCACCAATCGGCAAGGTCGACAGGAGGAGCTAGGGCTTACAGAAGCTCTGCACTCCACATAATCACGAGAGAGATCACCTACCGAAGAACTCTGGTTATAATAAAGCTCTATGGTGCTAACTTCCCTTTCTTTTTTCCTCCTCTTCCCTTCTGTAAATACCCTTCCATCTTGGCACGAAGGCCAGAGGGTGCATGTGGCCTGCCATGGCTCCATGCTCTGGGTTGCAATCCTTTCTTTTTCCCAAATAAATGCTCTTTGGTGATAAAACACCGATATCATTTTTTAGTCGACAACACTGACCCTGAAAATGTTTCGGCAACTTAAAACTAATGTTTCAAGTACAACTGGGCAAACCTAAAGGCTCAAATAATACTTCTCATTAATTTTTATTTTAGAAAGGGAATTTTACTAGGTTTAAAATCCAGATAAAATGCTATTCAATGTCAACTAATAAATGTAGAAGGAATGACCAAAACATCACCATTTTTAACCATCGCATTAGTAAAACTGAGGCAAGAATCATTTACAGATGCTAAGTCTCAAAGTATCTCTGCAAAGATTATCTACTAATTCAAACAAAAAGTGAAATTTTTCATTGGAAAAACCTAATAAATATCACTTTAACTTACTCTAAGTGACAAAGTTTTAACATCACCAATATTGGGACAAACTGACATGTACCTCCTAATACGATGAAGTGAGATATGATACCATTTATGTAGTTTTCCTGCCAAAAGTATAAAACCTGAATCTAATCACGAGTAAACTTGAAAACCAAACCTGAGATTTATTTACAAAACAACTAGCTCATGCTCTTCAAAAATGTCAGTATCATTAAAGATAAAAGCTGAGAAACCATCAGATTAAGAGAGAAAGAGACATGACAACTAAACATATTGCTTGCTCCTGGATTGACTCCTGTATTAAGGAAGGAAACTGGCTAAAAAGGACATCATTGGAATGAAGGAGGATCAGAATACACCACCTCAAAATATGCCACTTGGCATAAAGATAATTTTTGAGCTGAAGGCAAACGGGAAGCAGCGAACAGGTGGAATTCTCTGCCCTCCCGCTTTCTGCCTAAAGGCAGGCCACAAATTTCCCTTTGTGAAGGTGTCCCTTCGCCCCACTCCAGTTCGGGAAGAGGAGATGACGCCTATCACTAGAGACCCTATCTGACTTGACTCTGCACACACAAACCTGACCGAAAGAACCCTTTCTTACCATCCATTAGTTTCCCGCACAGGTTTACCACCCAGAAGCCCAAACTCTTTTCCTTTGTCTTACCACTTCTCCACGATTTATCACCCTTTAATAAAACGGTATATGAGCTCTCAGGCCCAACCACTTCTTTGGGTTTTCGCTTCTTCCAGTGACTCACTCCTCTCGTTAACCTGTCCTTCATCTGTTTCATTCAGTCCCCAGCCACTGAACTAGAACACAGAAGAAGAGTTTTTCCCCTCCCCCGTAGGAACTCAGGTAAAATTGAAATATCATTATCAATGTTAAATTCCCTGACAGTAATAACTATAATGTAGTTATGTACGAGAATGTTTCTGTTCTTAGAAACATTTGGTAGTGAAGAGTATGATGCCTGCAACTTATTTAAAAATTTTTCAGAAAAAAAAAAAAAAAACAATGACATGCAGAAAGAAAGAGAACGCAAATATGGCAAATGTTAACTATTGGTAAATGCAGGGAATTCTATTCATAAGCTTGAAATATTGTGAAACAAAGTTAGAAACAAAACACTACTAAATACCGATATATATGTTTGGCTATCAGTAGAATACAGAAAATTGGAACTTACCCAATTTTACTTAAGAGTAGTATAAAAAGTAATATTGAAGTTGGCTTCCCCATTTAAAAACCTTTGTTTTACTTCCTGCCCCTTATTCATTCATTCGACAAATATTTAGTGAGAAAGGCATCCCTAATGCAAATCTGTACTTTGGAGAAAGTAAGAACTGGACTAGAGGTCAGTTTTGTAGACTGAGTTAGTCAGGGAGGGGACAGTACAGGGCACAGTGGGGCAAAGAGACAGCCCGTGTAAAAGTAACAGACACCATGCAGGTCAAGCTGAGGGAAGTACCAGCGGCCCGGAGCACTGGTCCACGGAATGGTCAAACAACGAAACTGGTGAGAAGCTGGAGCTACGCAGATCATAAAGGACCTTATGTATAGCTCTACAGGGATCTGAACCTCGAACTGCTGGCTTCATGCTCACCGAGTTAACCTCAGGCCCAAACAACTCACTCCACAGGCCAGCCCAGGACAAGAACATCTGAACACAACAAAGAAGAAACTTCAGGCTTTACTTTTCCCTTTAGAGAACATTTCTTTTCCTGGTTACAAACACTGCCTCTACTCATCCTGGCTTGCCTGGACCTGTCCCCGTTAGTGCACTGAAAGTCCCTGTCACAGGAACCACCCACACATGTCCTCCGACTCGGGATGAGCCAGGATGGTTGGGGACCCCATCTCTAGCTCCAGTTCTCTAACCTTGCCTGCCTACTTCCCATTTCTACTTGGGAGAGCCACGCTTAGCTGCCGAGGGAATTTGTGGTTGTTCTAAAAATTAAACTAATCTAAAAAGATGAAGATTTGCTACTGCTAAATATAAATTTTTAAAAAAAATGTTAAACCCTCCATTACAGGAATTCTGGAAATATTTCAAAAAAGCAGCAGCATCAGAATAAATGCAGCCTTCTAGGGTAACAACCCTTATCTTGGTCAACTGTGTTACAATTAAAGCCAACATACATATATTACAGAGACAGAAAAGGAGGCGGGCGCAAAGTCCGAGTGGTGACTGAATCCATTTGTAAGACCTGGGGCTAATGGCCTCACCTTCCAGTGTCAACCTCATTTCTATAATGGAACCTACAAAGCTGTCCACCTGAGGCTCCTCTTGCTCCCCTACATAAACCACAACACATACATGTAACTCATTAGCCAAGTCAAATATGCAAATCATAAAAAACAGGTAAGATGTCTGCTGTAGAAAAAAGAACTGCATGTCTTGGAGGGAGGAGGTTAGACACGGCAGGAGTCTTACAAAAGAACATTCTCTGAGAGCCTCAGCTTGAAGGTCAACTGAGACCACGCTACTTTGCTACCAAATTTGGGGACTACAAAGAATGAGAAGAGGAGCAAGAACCAAAACTACAACTGCAGAACATTTCTACCCCTCTTAAAAAAAAAAAGAAAGAATCCATACTGGACTGAAGGACAAAACTGGCAGCCACCGTATCCTGCAAGCTAGCATGTTTTTAACATCCTATACTGCCTGAACATGAGCAAAGCCACTAGGACACTCAATACGTACTTTAGAATTTTCCACATCTGCTTACGCCTTATCACAGAGATTAAAGTCTGGCACCCTAGGGGACTTAGTAACTGTCGGAGTGGCAAACACACAATGTGATACACACAGGATGCAATACTAAAAGCACAAGTATATATACATGTTACTAGCCAGACTCAACCTCTTGCCAAGGACTACGAACAAACATCGGTCTCAGAAAAAAAGAGAAGAGATTAAAAACAAGAGTACTAATGGAGCTCAAAGTATCATGTAACTCTAGGTATGAGAAAAATAATGAATCAAACCGGTACAGCAAGATGGCTCAAAACCATCAATGGATTCCCTTTGCACTTAGGATAAAATCCAAAATCCTTACTACGCACGTCCCTGCATCCACCTCTCTAACTGGGGCTTGTGTAACTCCACCACCTCTTCCCAGTCACAGGATTTCTCAGAACCTCCACCAAGCTCTTGCCTATCCCAAAGCCTCTGCACTTCCCATCCCCTGAGTAACTGCTCCTCAATCATTGAGGCCATTTGAATATTGATTGTCCCTCTCTCAAAATGTTAGGATACTCCTATTTTATACTTATTTTTACTATTACTTAGAAAAACTCCTTCAAAGAATAATAAAGAATATGTTAAATTATAATTCACTAGTTGGATTAATCCAAAGTGAATTTTGGTCAAAGATTAAAAATTTAGCTTCCAATCTAATTAGATTTCACATACCAACAGCTTTTGAATACCATTAGTTTTCAGGGAACTAACTTTGTCCACATAAATCACACTTGTGCCTAACTTCTAAGAATGTAAAAAACCTAATTCAAGTAGCATTTACCATTGTCTATTCTTCCATGTACCACAACAGAGTATTCTTTATATTACTTAATGATCTCTTAAAAAGTTGTAATTTTTTTCAAGTGGAGCAAAATTAATGTGGTTATTTTTGGTATCAATTACTTCTTAGGAAATACTTTAAATGAAGTGGACAAATTCCTTGAAAAAGCATAATTTACCAACGTTAACATCCAAAGAAACAAAAATGTAAAGAGGCCTATAGCTTTTAAAGAAAACAGATTATTAAAAATTGATTATTAAAAACTCCAAGCCCAGATCCTTCACTAGTGAATTCTTCTAAATAAAGAATAACTGCAATCTTAAAAAACAAACTCTTCAGAAAGACAAAAATGAGAGAATACTTCTCAACTTTTCCCCTGAGACCCGCAAAACTTGACACCAAAACCTGACAACGACAGTACAGGAAAATAAAATTACAGACCTAGCTCTCAAACAAAAAATGTAAAAATCCTAAACAAAATATCAGCAACCAAGTACAAGAATATATAAAAAGGAAAATGCATCATGACCGGTTGTGGTTTGTCACAAGGAATGCAAAGATGGCTTAACAAAAAAAAAAAAAATCAATTTATTATGACTTAGTACAATAATTAACACAGTGTAGGTGCTGGCACAAGAAAAGACAATGAAACAATAAAATATGAAAACAGACCCAGACATATAAGGTTAGTTAATGGCAAAAACAATACTGCAGGAACGTAGGGAAAAGAATGGCCCTTCCAAACACAAGCTGCGTTAACCATGTGTCCAGATGGAAACAGTAAATCTTGACTCCTGCCTCGTAGCACACACAAAAATCAATGCCAGTCAGATTACAGATCTATAAATGTACAAAATCAAACAAAAAAGTTATTAGGAAAAAAACACAGGCAAATACCTTCATGTTCTTGGGGTGAGCAGAAATTTCTTAGACAAGATGTAAAAAGCACTAATTATAAAAAAAAAAAAATTGACAAACTGGATTACATTAAAATTAGAACTGTTCATTAAATGATCTGATTAAGAGAGTGAAGATAGGCCAGAGCAGGAGATAAACACCTACAGATCAATAAGAAAACGGCAGACAAGCAAATAGAAAGCAGGCACAAAGGATTTCACAGCACAGGATATCAAAATGGCCAACAAACTTAAAAAATTAGAGCAATACAAATTAAACCACAATGAGCTACTACCACACACCCATCAGAATAGTTAAAATGAAGACAGACAATATCAAGTCTGGGGGAGAATGTGGAGCTTAGAGAATTTTCATACACTGTTGGTAGAACTGTAAATTTGGAAGTAACTGCTGTAGCTGAATGTACACATACCCTATATCCCAAGTAGCTCCATTCTTAAGTGTATGCCCAACTGAAATATGTGCTTATATTCATCAGAAAAATATGCCCAAAACTGCATTGTTCATAATAACCAAAACTGAAAACGAGCCTAATACTCATGAACAAAATACAATACTGACATATTCATATTACAGAATACTTACTAGACGGACGATTCAACATGAAATCTCACAAACTAAAAATTTTAAGTGAAAGAAACCCAACACAAAACTCCAACACAAAATCATACTGTATGATTTCCATTATAAAAGTTAAAAGTAAGAGAAAGTTGGCATGGTGTTTACCCTTTTTGGTGGGGGGGCCTTTGGGAGGGAGCAGAGAGGAGCTTATAAAATACTGGGCAGAATTAAGATAGCAGAGTAGAAAATAATATTGAATGTCAACTGTAATTAATAATGTAATTTAAAAAAAATTTTTTTAAAGTACTGGGCATATTTGTTCCTTAAGCTGGCGCTTGCTTACAGGTTGTTCACTGTGTATATCCTTGCGATTTATGTACTTTCCTGTATATCAAGAGAAACTGATTTCATTTAAAGATTTTTAAAAAAGAAAACAATCCTTTACACAATGCATAAAAATTCTTCATTTACCATGGTGAGTATGAAATACCAAAAGCTCCCAGAATAAGAAGGGAAGGGAGACATTTTACGTTTTTTGAGCACTTAAGTTCCATTGTCTGGTTTAATGTTATCCTCAAAACAACACTAAAATGAGGATCTCCATTTTACAGGCATTCGAAATAACTTATCCAAGGCCATTTGACTAATAAATGAGAGAAGTGGAATTCTACCTAAAATTGTATCTGACTCCAAACTTTTATTTCCACAATATACAGTTCACTATGATCCCAAAGGAGGTATCTATTTACACTGATCTGCCACTCAAAATAAGCTGCATCCTGATACGCTCCTTTTGATCTCCCCAAGGGGTTGAATAAGAGGGGACCCAATTTCACATAAACAGAAGCAAAATAACTGAATATTCTATTTTTAACTGAACCTGCACCTAAGTAAATATTGCTTTCATTGTAAAACCTTAGCGACTGAAGTCAGTCCTGCCCACTGGCGTTTCGCCAGACCTGTCTCGTCTGGGAACATAGGTGCTCAATAGATACACAGTAACTGACTATATGACTCACCGCTTTTTCCAGCATCTTTATTCCATTCAGCTGAAGACTAAACAAGACTTCCTGCTTACATAAACACTACAAGATGACTTCTTTCTCTAGTGAAAAGTGCTACCTTAGGAGAGATTACTATCACAAAGGGGATTCAGACATAGCGAAACAAACTATATTATAGAAAATAAAATGTACTGTGTATCTTTTTCTCCACTCCAGACAGACAATGCGGGTAAGCACTTTACCAGAACATTTGCTGCTGAGGCCAGACACAGAGTTCACATATGCATAGATGCGTGTATAAGTGCGTGTGTGTACTGTATGTGCATATGTGTGTGCATATGCTGAAGGGGCTGTAAGAAAATTATTTCTTTTCCTACTCTTGGCCAAACTATGGGCCAACTCAGCTCCTAAGTAAAAAAATTTCTGGAATTCCCCTAATTTTCAGAAACGGGAAAAGTTATAGGTTTACAAAGATTGAGTGTAAAAACAATTTTCTCCTTCAGAATTCTGTTCACGTCAATGGAAAGGTTTTACGAACATATCCAAAATGGAAAGCACCTTTTGGCAATGCCTTATTTCCCATATTTATTGAAGAAATGTTAGAAACCAAAGTCTATGTGTTATATAAGCAATAAAGAATTACTCCTTTTAATACAGTAGTGTATAGAAATTATAGCTCGACTTAACTCCAGTTCAATTTACACGCTACATTTAAATGCCTAATTTACGTTGTTCTTTATTTTTTTATCAACGAAATTAAGCATGGTCCTTAAAACACCCAAAATTATATTTGATCTATGGTTAATAAATCACTTAAGTTTATTATATTTAGCAGATACATATAAAGATTTAAAAATTGGAGTTTTCTTTTCAATGTTTAGGTAAAAAAGATAGGTCATCTCAATACAGTTATAAATAAAAGGTTTCAAAATTAAAACACCGGGGTTCCTGTTAGACACTTTTCTCATTAACAGCGCCAGGGCCTCTATGGGTTACCTGTACTTCGCCATACGGATCAGGTAGAAAGCTTTAAACAGTTTGTCAGATTCTCAAGCATTAACATTTACTAACCTGTACCAGATGCAGAGGTAGAAAATGAAGGAACTCAACTGTCTCTGAAAGATTCTGCCATCCATTCATTCAAGGCAAAATCTGACTTGACTTGTTAAGACTGCTTCCCCGTTTTCATCTTACAGTTCCTCCTCAGAACACCTCACAATCCCATCATGTCCTTTCATATCCAAACCTTCACGCTCAGCGAACGCGGTCTCTCTTTTCCACGCCTCACATTTAGTTTATTCTCAGCGTGAAATGGAGAGGTACCCGAATTACATGGGTGCTTCAAAGATGACTGACTGTAAGATATCCTGAGGACTTGTGAATGTTCTCACTTTACTAGTGAGAAAATTAAAACTAAGTCTAGAAAAGCCAAGGTAACCTTCCCTTAAAATGCGGCTAGTTATTCAGAAGTAAAAGCAAACCGGAACACAGGTTTCTTAGCCACTCATGATTCTGCACTATTCAGTCAGTTTCACCAGTCACGTGGAACCCATGCTTTGATCATCTGGAATTTTGTTGCTGTCCCTTAGTTAACTATTACTTGTCTTTCTATGTGTAGACACAGCCTAAATCAAGCAACTATGGGTGGTGTTCAGGCAGAGTCACTGTAGCTACTATAATTTTACATAACATTATGAATATGCACATTATTCTAGGGATAAGATTCATCTCTTTCATCAAATCAGAAGCCTCCAAGAGCAAAAACCATTGGCCCGCATCAAGTCTATGTGACACATATGTAAAAAGTTTAGGCTGGTTCAAAAGACAGATTCAAAGATGGTGCATTCATTCATGCACGATAGAAGAATGGTTATTTAGAGAAAGTCAGCAATATTTAAGGTACTATTACACTTGGTATCACTAAAATAGTTGAACCATTTGATCCAGTATAGACAATTCTCAACAGAGAAAATCTGTGGAATACTGCTCTCAAAGCCCTCTTTTCTTCAACATCTCCATTACAAATGTATTGCATATACATCTAAATATTAATGATTGGGGGGATCATAATAAAATCTAGTCACATCAAGAAGGTAGCATAATTTTCTCTAACATACATATTTAAATTAAAAATATCAACTAAAATTTATCCAATAATAGCTATGTGTCAGAATTCGTCTAAGAGCTTCAGGAATTTATTTTTTTCTCACAACCTCAAGAAGTAGATAAGATTATTATGAGCAGTTTACCAACGATGAGACTCAGAGAGGCTGCCGTACACCCATGTTCCTCAGCTATAAACCGGAGGAATCTGAATTTGAACCCTGGTCTCTCTGACGCCAACAACTTACTCTTAAACATCCCTGTAATGCTATAATAAGATATTAATATTTAATTTTGCAAAGTTAAAAAGCTTAAAATACCATTAACTGGAGCCACCAGTGAGTGATGGCCGTGTAGCAGGACGGCTCAGAGGCAGAGAGGCCACTCCCGCCTTTGGGGTCACCACCTGCCCTTGCCCTCCCTAAGTGGCTAACAGCGAAGGGACGCCAGAAATCCTAGAATCTCAAAAAAGCAGGCAATTCTACTGCCTTTTTCTCTCTTCAAGGAGAGTTACTGACCTAACTCCTTCATCGAAGACGCTTTCTACATCAAGATCAGTTTCTAAACTGAAATCCTCCTCTCATTATGCTTTACTGACATCTTCTAATCCCCCAAAGAATTTGCAAGTCTATTTTTTTAAATCCCTACTTTACTGCACATATTGAGCTGTCGCCTAAAACAGAACAACCCCAACTATCAGGGTTAACCCGCTTCAACAATGAGAAAGCCTACCGTACCTGTAAAACTCCCAATTTTTATAGCAGTTTTCTTCTATGAAGTTCTTACAACTTCTCTTAGTCCACAATGTTTCTATGCAGCTAATCACATGTACCTCACAAATGGAGAGGAACCAGGCACATTGGTCCAAAATCAAAAGTTACGAACTTTTTAAAAGCTTAACGTACAAGCAATGTTATTCTCCATAACCCTGTGTTAGCTTCTAAGTACTTAATCAAATCACTAAAACCAAAATTTAAGTCTTTCATGTCTTATTTCTAGTCTTACTGACATCTTACTGACATGTTTTCTTGAGGCATCTTCTTAATCACTTATTTAAAATGCATAGGAACTTTGCATATTAAAGGAGAACCAACAGTTCTGACAGTTTTAGATAAATAAGAAAGCCATTTTGTACTAAGAATTTATTTTAACAAAGGTCTTCCAACATGACTGAAAATTTCAATTTCATCAGGTACACCTCAAAAGTACAGGTGAGCCTCGAACAACGCGGGTCCCTTTATACGCACATTTTTTTCAATAAATACCTGTACTGTTTTCGATCCATGGTTGGGAGTCCACAGATGCGGAGAGCCTGCTGTATGCATTGACCTATGCCATTTTATATAGGGAACCTGAGCATCTAAGGATTTTGGTATTCACGGGGGTCCTGGAACCAGACCTCTGAGGATAGAGAGGGACAACCTAAGTTTTGGGGGAGTCAAGTTATACAGATTTTGACTGAGCAGGTGTCGTGCCCCTTAACCCCCTCATCATTCAAGGGTCAACTGTAACACTTTCTCTCTGTATTCATTCACTGAGTATACACCGCCACCCAAACAGTCCTACTTTTAGGCCAACACACATTTCTAAGATGGACAGAGAGAAATTGGGAAATCTATATTGTCGAGAAAAGAGTTAAGCTGTGAATGGATGAACTGTCATTTGGCAATTGTCAAAAGCCTGTGACAAGTGATATTTCGGGGACGTGATCTGAATGATAAATTAACTAAACTCTAATAAATTAAATTACCAGAACAATGTACACGTATATTAAAGCTTGTCTATTATGCCTGAGGCTTTTATCCAGTTTCTCCAAAATGGCATGTGAAAAATGTTTCTCTATCACTTGTAAAGTGTAAAACATTTTCTCTATGTATTGTTAACGTCATTCACGTAAGAATTCAATTATCTATTCTTCATACAAAAGCCTGCTCCTGATTAATTGGTATACTTCCTTCCATTAATCAATGCCAAGTATAATTTGTACTTTTGCTTTGACTAATTAAAAAAAAACAAAACCCTTAGTTAGTTACATGAAGATGGCTGAGCTCTCCTTGCCCTAAGCTTCTCATCTAATTCCCTCTATCCCCCTCCACACTGTACTCCTCAACTTTTACCATTTTCACAGTCCTCTCAAACATTATTTTAAGACAATCACAAATCCTTTCTCAAAGCAGACAAATAATAAAACATGCACCCACTGGGCTTTCAGAATGAGCTAAACTCCTGAATGTCCAAAAAGCTGAGCACAAGGTAAACAAGATAAATCACTCGGCTCCAACTTAATATTTACACAAGTTAAACACAGACCTTACCCGTATCCTTCTGGCATCAAAACGAGCACAACATAGCTCCGTGATGGATTAATTGAGTAAATTGTTATTTGAATATCCAATTGCCAGACTCTGATAAGAACTCATAAAAAGGAGTCAATCCTGGGCCTCAGGAGGAGAAAAAGTCTGTAACTGACAGAGGGAACTGTTTGTAGTATAACTGTCTTATTGCAATAACTTCTGAGTCTAGTGTTTTGATGATCCCGAAACAATTTGACCACTTTTGGCCATGCACCTAAAAGAAGTGAAAGCTGGGACTCAAACAAACAGGTATTGGGACACCTATGTTCCCAGCAGCATTATTCACAAAGCCAAAAGGTAGAAGCAACCCAGGTATCCATCTACAAAAGACTGCATACATAAATGTGGTCCATACGTACACAATGAACTTAAAAAGTTCAACCTTAATAAGGAAGACAATCCTGACACATGCTACAAGATGAATGAATCCTGAATGAATGAACCCTGAAGATGTTATGCCAAACAAAATATGCCAGTCATTAAAGGACAAATATTGTATGATTCCACTTATATGAGATTCCAAGAGTAGTCAGAGTCATAGAAAGAAGTAGTAGAAGGATGGTTGCTTGGGGCTGGGAGGAATGGGATTTAGAGTTTAATGGATACAGAGTTTAATGGATATAGAGTTTAATGGGATTTAGAGTTTAATGGATACAGAGTTGCAGCTGAGGAAGAGGAAAAAGTTCTGGAGATAGATGGTGGTGATCCTTGCAAAATAATGTGTGTACTTAATGCCACAAAATTGTACACTTAAAAATGGTTAAACCGATAAATTTTGTTATGTATATTCCACCACAAAAAAAGGAAAAAAGTCTGAAATAGTCACATAATAAGAAGTCAGCTGAACATTTAAGGTTAGTTTCATTCATTCAACAAGTGTTAAGTAACAACTTACCTACAAGTTATACAGGTTTTTTCCCAAGCACCTACTTGGAACAGCAACGCAACACGAAGAGAGCCCACGTGCAAGGACTCTGAAATCACACCGCGAAGGTCCTGGCTCTGCCACTCACAAACTCGGGGCAACGGTCTCTGAGTCTCAATCTCCTTGCATTAAAATAAGGACACTATCTATAAGGACAGGGTCACAGTGCAGATCAAGTGAGTATATATGTAAGCACCTGAAACATCCTGGCACATAAGAAGGCACTTCTTATTAATAAATGTTTCCCTTGTATCCTTTGCCACAAGTAATGACCACGGGATCTTAAGGTCACAAGTGAGAGAATATCAATGAGGTATTTGCTTTCTCAAATGAAACAAGCATCTCACCTGTCAGTAGCAGGGAATAAATATCTCAATGCCATAAAAGTCATCCTTCCTAGAAGGTGGCTCTACACTAAGAGTACTACCCACCAGATACCACCACAAAATCACTATCAAATAAAGTCATGAGCCACATCAAAATAAAACATCTTCTAAAACCAAGACAATAAAACTCAGCAATGGCAAAACCACCTCACTATAAAATTCACACACATAAGACAGAACTTTTATACAGAAGACAGAACTTTTAACCTTTAATAATGATACGGTAGGGTAAAAAGTAAAGCAAGACCTTATTCAAATAATTGCAGAAAGAGACTTTTCTCTCCAAATAAAATTTGACTAATACATCTTTTCTTAAAACAGCATTTTGATGCCACAAATCCATAAACTGTTATCATTTAAATACTTAAAGTGAACATATTAAGAGCAATCTTTAGTATTTCTAAACCACAGAATAAGTTTTGTAAAAGATGGCCTAAAATGAAGTTTTGAAAATATCTACATGTCTGTAATATATGTACACGGCATATATTACATTTAATATTCACGTGCCACAGGTAGCTAGTTTTAAAGGCACTTGGCAAAATAAACTGATTATTCCAGAACCTAGTTTCTAAAGATATTAGTAATACAAAATGACTATACGCTAGCAGCCACATCCAAAATCCTGTACCATCATCCATCCTGTAAATTATTGGAGCTCTTGGTTAAGATGGGTATTTTTATTTAGAAAGTTTAATGTTTGCACCAATACAGTTTTCAACTTAACCTCTTATTAAAACACATTAAAATATATACACATATATTTTCCAAGTTACTTAACTCCTAACTTTTGCACTTTTCCATTTGGTTGCTGCACTAGGAGACCAAACACGAAGACAACTGAAAATGGTAACTGTAAAGATTCAGAAAATTCAAAGCATCCTCAAGAAGCAGACTTCAAAGGAATATTCTTTAATTAGATGAACGTTTTAAACCGCACTAATCATAAGAACACTTAGACTTATATGATCAGTAACGCGTCCCTCTTAAACATGACTTTCTTCACAAAAGCACTGACAACACTATAGAGCAAGGACTCCCCACTCATCTCTGTTTTTACAAATCTTCAGGCTACTAAAGATACGTTAAGTGGTTGCAGCTCTGCATTGTGAGCAAAGCAGCTCAGCTTTTCCAAATCATCTACATAAATCTGATGTGCTAACTTAAAATATAACACTGATATCCCAAAGATTAAAAACCACGGAGAAAGGCTCCTTTGCAGAGTCCAGATGTTCTGGCACACAACATCGGTGGGGAGGGGAGGGGCGGAAAGATGGCCTCGGCCACCCGCCCCCTGGGACCCAGACCTGGTCACCTGCCAACACACACGAACAATCCTCCCCGGGCGGGCCCCCTAAGGCTCGCGCTTTCCTGCCAACAGCGGCTTCCTTCCCTCCCGGCCCTTGCGAAGGTGTCCACTGAGGCCCAGCGCAGGGACCGCCACCGCCGCAGGTCCCCAGGATGCTCCCCCGACGCCGCTGCCGACCCGCACCCCTCCGCGCGCGTACCCGGACCTGTCAAAGCCCTGCTCCCGTCCGGC
>NW_006494609.1:17664096-17685507 GCF_000325575.1 Pteropus alecto
CTCCGCAGACCCTCCTGCCCCGGAACTCGCCCGCCTCCATTGTTGCCCTTCCTGGCACCCACCGCCCCCTAAAACGTGGCCCTGCCCCACGGCCCTGATTGTTCCCCGCAGGGCTTGGCGTCCTTTTTCCACTTCCCTCCCCTTTTTAAAGTACCGTCCCACTCGCCTGCTTTTCCCACGCGTTAGTGCTGCAGCGGCCTCTGTATTTGGGGAGACAGCAGAGCCCACCTCCCTCCCCTCACCCCAACACCCCGGAACTGGGATAACCAGATACTGAGATGGGGGCAATGGCCCCACTTATGTAAATTGTTCATTTGCATAGGTCGTAACCGTGTACCGTAGCTGTGAGCTAAAATATGGAGGCTAGGTGACCGGCTTAAAGAAAATCCTGTTAATTTATTTCAAAATGTAGACATCTCTCCCAGGGGACTCACCCGATAGGTTAAATCCAGATGAGGAGGTATGGTAACAGCGACCATGCTGCTTCTGCTCGCAGGAGTTAGCACTTAGCACCTACTACGTGCTAGACACTGGCCTGGGCTGCACTGGTCAATGCAGCGGCCACCAGCCCTTGTGGCTACTGAGCACTTAAAAAATGGCTAGTCCAGTTTGAGGTGTACTAGTTAAACTCGGATGTATGTGTTCTTTACCAAAAAAGAATGTAAAACATCTAATTATTGATTACATGTTGAAGTGGTAATATTTTTGATATTTTGAAATAAACATTAGTTTCATTGTTTCTTTTTACTTTTCTAATGTGAGTGATAGAAGAATTTTAATGTTTCTTAACAGCTCGCATCGTATTGCTTTTGCACAGGCTGGTGTGTAAGCTTGCTATCTTCACATGGACCCTTAGGTGCTTAATTGCCTTCCCCCAAAATCATTAAGATGAAAATAACCTCCAGCAAGTAAGTAGCTAATAGTGAACTGAGATTTGAACCCAGGTATTCTGGCTTTGAAGCAGGTGTGCTCAATCACTGCTCAAATTTTTATCATATATTTAGTGTAAATTGGCTTGAGGGTTTCATTTAAACAAAATGTTCATGGCGAAAATGAAGAAATAGTCAAAATGCTCTTTGCAGACTTCCATTAAAAAAAAAAAAGTTTCTTGTATTGCAAGCGCTGTGGGCAATAGACCTCCGCAGTAACATTGGGAAAGGCTTTGGGGAGATAATCCTCTATGAGAAGGATGGCATCTCAGGATGGGAATAGGCTAGGGTCCACTAGCATGGGGAATTTGTGGGCAGGCAAATCAGCCTTTCCTGCTGTCTTCTCAATATGTCAAAACTTGCTGGGCTTCTCCATCAGAGGTTTGTCTGATTTTCATTAATTAAAAAAAAAAAAAAGTAGTATGTATATATGGTTCATCCATCAGAAAGCATTAAAAGGTATACAGTAAAAAGACTCTCTTCCCCAACACCTGTCCCCATGCCCAAACATGTAATCACTATTCTTTGTTCATTCTTCTAGAGAATTTTTTATGCATATGCAATCCAAGACATTGCTCAATTTACAAAAATGGTAGCATGCCATACACATTTACTACACCTTGCTTTTTATTACATAATACATCAAGAAGCTATGTCTATGGAAATATATACAGAGCTCCTCACTACTTTATTTTCAATTCCTGTAACATTCTGTTGCAGAGATATGCCAGAATTTATTTAACCAATTCTTTATTGATGGGTATTTAGACTTCCAGTCTCTTGCAATTAAACATTGATCCTTTTAGAATAGATTCAGTATATAAGGTGAGATATGGATCCAAATTCATAGTTTTTTCCAGATGGCTGCAGTTTCCCAGTTATTGGCTATTTGTTGAAGAATTCACTTTTAGACTATTTTGTTCCAATGTTCTATCTATTCATCCTCCAGTCGCTAGTTTGTTTTAAATCTGGAGACATAAAATCTTGTAAGGGATAGTGTTTCATGCTTTGTTTAGATCACTAGAAACCTTAGAGCTAATATTTCAGCCCATATTAAGCAACAGTATAGTACCATGTGGTATGCATTTACTGCAGGCTAATTTTTATTTTTCCTTTGCCCTGATTATATTCCACAATTTGTTTTATTTTTTTGTAGAACAGTCCAAGATATAAATATACCTTTGTTTAAGACTCTGTTTGCAAGTAACAGAAACCATCCTGAAGTAGCTTAACCAAACGGAAAAGTCCTTATAATAAGGATGTAGGAGTTCCTCACAAAAGCCAGGAGCAAGATAACAGTTGCATCTTAGCAAAGGACTAGAACCACGAATTTGGAAGCTTCCAGGAACCCAAAAGATACTCTGTGTCCTTCTTCCGTGACTTTTTGCTGTGTATCTGCTTCATCTGTGTATCTCTCTCCACTAACTTGTTCTTTCTGCTTTTCTATCGACAGGAGAGTATAGCCAAGCCACCCCATATTGAGCTAGAAAGTCAGGCCATTGTGAGGGTCAGAGCCCAGAGAAGAAATAGGTTGGCTGTCCTGTAAAGTCAGGTGCTGATTGTACACAGGGGACTACACAAAGAAAAAAAAACATATTGAGGATAAGAGGACCCAGATTTCTCTCCTTTGGAGGAGTTAAAAATACAGAAAGGAGAAAAGCAAGAAGGCGGTGTAACTGGGTTGGAATTAGAGGTATCGATGTGAATTCAAAGTTTTCGATATACATAGCTATAAATATAAATGTAAAAGTATCACATAGAGGAGCCTAGAATATCTTGTGCCAGAAAGTATAAAAATACTCAGAGAATGATGAAGACATTTCAAAATGATAAAGCAGTCATCTTGAAAGAGCTCCTATTGGCCAAATCTGGGACAATTTTTGAGCATCAAAATAAATTATGATAGTAAGAGACTATATCCCATGGATATACCCGATGGTCCACACTGATTTTTTTAATGAATAAATGGGAAAAAAGAGATAGCTCTTCCTTAGAGTAGAATGAAACTAACAAATTTGGAAGGAATAATGGAATTAGAAAATCACCATTTGGCAATCATCAGACAAGAAATATCAGTGTTTACTAAATCTAGTGGGTAAAAGTTGGACAAGGAATATTAACAGGTTCAAAGCATCTCCTCATAAAATTTTTATTTTAAAAATGAGTACTTTATAAAAGAGAATGTAGCAGATACACCACCTTATTCAAGTATTCAAAGTCAACTGTCATACAAGGGGTCACAGACACACACTCCCTAAGGCCACATGGTCCAGCTATAACATGGGGGTTTGGAAACGTCCATGCAGAGAAATGGCAAAGTGCATGCTGTCCCTTGAACTTTCATTATTACACAGCACAGGCCAAGCACAGCTATTGTATGTGCACCATGGTCAAGGTTCCAGCAGGGCAAGGGCCAGGAGCCAGGTGTACGACAGACAGCCAGAGCTGAAGTCAGAAAGAAGTGGGGCCCATCTCCACACTGCATTTCATATTTACATGTTGGCCTAATGGGGGTTAGAGAATTCCTAGTTCCTCTAAGGAATGACTACATCAAGAAAACCTTCAGGCACAGCGCTAGGAAGTAAGTATACCAAGGCCAGAGGTCTGCTCAGCGGTTCACCAGGAAGGTTAACTGGCCTGAGGTTTTATCTTTCCACAGACCCGCACAGTCCAGCTTTGCAGCCTCTCAGCTTCGCTATGCGAAGAAGGAAGGAAATGAGCTTCCGGGGCCAGCCAGATTTGTCTCTGGTCATTAGTATCACCAGTAATAGGATAAATCAACATCAGGTGCTACAGCATCACTTTCTCTTCAAAATGCTTATCTTGAATATTATGAGGAAACATCAGACAAACCTAAATTAAGGGACAGTCTACAGAATGACTGGCCTGGAATCTCCAAAGTTTTTAAGATCATGAATTTCAAAGAAGGACTAAAAATACAGTTTCAGAATGAAGGAATCTAAAGGTACATGACTAGTACGTGTGTAATCCTAGTTAGGAGCTTTTTGCCCTAAACGATATTATTGGTATAATTGGAGAAAAGTGAAAGGAGTTTGAGACTTCTTTGTGTACTTGCGTATGGAAGGGTCTCCAGAGAAACAGAACCAATAGGATGTGTATAGTTAAATAAAAGAGATTTGTGATAGGAATTGGCTCATGCCATAATGGAGGCTGAAAATTCCCACAATCTCCATCTGCAAGGCAGAGAATAGGAAAGTTAGGTGTAGAATTCAGCCTGAGTCCACAAGCCTGAGACCCAGGGTACCCGATGCTATAACTTTCAGCCTGAGGTCAAAAGCCTGAGAACGAGGAGTCCATTTGTGTAAGTGACCGAAGAGTGACCAGGAGCTCCAGTGTTCAAGGGCAGGAGAAGATGGACATCCCAACTCAAGAAAAGAGAGAGAATTTACCCTTCTCTGCCTTTTTGTTCCACTCAGGCCCGTCAGCAGATTGGATGATGCCAGTCCAGCGAGGAGAGAATGCCAATATCGATAAAGTTTGATGACTGCTATGATGGCAGATGCATATGGATGGATACTGGACCATCAAAGAAGGGGAGCCAGCTTAGTCCATGGGGTCAAGGAAGTTCTTCCTAAGCAAGGAACCTATACAAGCTGAGACCTGAAGTACTAGTAACCAGATAACGGATAGGGAACGTACCAGGTAAAAGAACAGGATGCCCAAGCCCAGAGGCTCAAGTGTGGCTCGTTGAAGAAAATGGAAGAAGCCCAGTTCTGACCCAACCGTAGAGCAAGAGGTGAGGAGAGACAGGAAGATGCACCGAACAGACACGTGTGTCACGTTAAGGATTTACTGTTTCATCTCAGAGACAGAGAAGCCGTGCAAAGTTTTGTAAGCCAGAGGTAATATGATCAGATAAACATTTTTAAAAGTTAACTCCAGTCGTTGTAGAAAATGGAGAGGAACAAAATTCAGCTGCTCATTCACAATAGTATAAACGCTGTGGTAGCTTTGATGAGAATAGTCTTAATGGGAGAGAGATGTAGTTGAATCTGAGATATTCGGGAGGTAAACATGTGACTTTTACTCTTCTCTTTGATAATTGTGGTTTCAAGGCGACCGAGGCTCTATTTCCTAGAAGACAGGAGATGCAATTAGTGTAGAACATTGTCAGGCGGTAGAGCTTTGCTGTCTGACCAAAGGGCCATGTTATGTGCGATTAAGATCAGGTGTCTTTACCACAGGGTGACGCTTCTTTTGTTGTTAATGCGCCCTGTTTGTAACAAAATAATGTAGCCTTTCGGTTAGAATAAAATGAAGAAAAAAAAATACACCAATCGAGCACCTTCAACCTTTTTCACTGTCCCAGGTTATACCACGTCTCTCTTTAGGCTTGAGTAAAATTAACTCAGTATTTCTTGGCATCTCCTTTTTTGGCGGGGAGAGGGGGCTGACTTTTTAATTCAATCATGTCTTTCGCCCTCACATCAGTACTGAACCCCCGAAGCTTGTTTAATTTAGAGCTAAAGAATCCTGACCTTTAGATTATGTGGTATTTTACCAGGAAAAAGTTATCTAAAACTGCTTTCTGCTTTTCCTAGTTCCCTGAAGAGAGCTTCAGTATCTTTTCACTCCTACAGGGGAAAATAAAACAACGGAAAGATCACAGCCGTGTGGTAACCACATCGGTGTCGCAGTATTTGACGGACTTTCCTCCCGCCCCCAATTGGAATAAAACAATTTTCTTGTAATTTAGTATCACCAGTAATAGGATAAATCAACATCAGCTCTTTTTTATTTGGAAAAAAGAAATAGCGTAATCTTAACTTATATTGAATTGTTACCCAGTAAACGGTATTTGGGTAGAATTAGTACTTCTGCTAAACAAGTTTCTAAAGAAGCTTGGAATTACAAAATCAGGTTTTCCAGATTTTTTTTTTAATGCGGTTAAACAGAATGATAGACTTTTAAAATGACTTTAAGCGGGTTTATCGTCCATTCCTTCTCTCTTTGCTGCATTCACCAACCCGCTTTCCTAGGTAAATGAAACTTCTTATGATTTTTTTTCTCTTAGTTCTCACACTCCAGATTTTCTTCCATCCAATTCTCTGACATCTTCCCCATGTGATCTGAGCCGAGCAAATCTAAATAAGACAACTACCGGCATAGCTCCTGGCAATGGCCTGAACTTTTGTGTCCCCCATAGAGTCTGTTGAAAACATATTGCAATCCCAAGGATGGTATTAGGAGGTGGGGCGTTGGCGAAGTGATTCCCTCATGAATTTAGTGCTCCCCCTTTTTAACATAAAAAAAGATACATATTCTTTACTCAACTACACAAGGAACACACCAAATTTCAAGATAATGCTATCATACCTCCCCCCAAAACAGAAACTTTATTTTTGGTTTTTCAGAGGGTTCTAGTTCTAGGCTCTGTTGTACCATCCTCATCTCTGCTTTAAAGATTTTAACTCTCAATCAGGGACACGTTGGGGAGGAAAATATGAAATAGGCTGAGCAACAAGACAGAAGGAACCTGGGCCTGGACAGCATGGCCCCCCTGCCTGCCTCTGGACTGTTACGTGGAGAGAAATAAAACACAGCCGTTGTCCTTCTGGGTTTCTTTGTCGCCACAGCTTAGACTAACAGCAGCACTCTGAAATATCTCCGCAGGCAGGGAAGGAAGCTACGCTGACCCAGGGCGCTGGTTTCCCGTTCCAGAATGTCTCTGATCAATGTGCTTCTTTCAGATTCTGATTACAACTCATCATGCAGGAGCTCACCAGTGGAGAGATGTATAAATCCACATTTCCCACCAGCTTTTCACGCTGCGTGCCTTTGCCAGAGCCAGGGCCACCTAGAAAAGAAGCCGTGTATCAGACATGCATCCCATAGTCACCACGGTGGCCGAGCCTCAGCGCTTCATTCACCAAGCATATGTTGAGCACTTACGATTTACTGGGAGCTGTGTTAGGAGATGTGGGTACAGTGGAGAGGGGGATACTGTCCTTGCCCTTACGGAGCTTATTGTCCATGGTGGGGGGCAGAAGCGGGGAGGGGTAAGCGTTACAGACAAATGACAAGCAGTTACTACAGCTGGTCTAGTGGGGAGGGGTTCGGGCTGCTACAGGGGGCAGGGAAGGGGCAGGGGAGGGGTGCAGGACTCCTGGTTGAAAGAGATGCAAGTCAGAAGCAAGTTTCCTGGGGAACCGAATCTGCTTAAGTGCAAAGCACTAACCCCAATGCCTCATACGGAATGAGTACTCAACAAACGCCAGCTGTTAACTTTTAAAACAAATTTAAAATCACAAACTCACAGAACACTTAGAAGTAGAGTATAATAACACTTTCTGGGACATTTGAGAATAAGGAGTCCCAGAGAGCTCGTTTGTCCCTTTCACAGTGTCAGGACACGGTGAGAAGTCAGCGGTCTGCAACCCAGAGAGGGCCTTCCCCGGAACCTGCCCCAACTGATGCTCTGATTTGGACTTCCAACCTCCAGAAACTGTGAGAAATAAATTTATTTTATTAATGCCAGTCTGCGGCATCTCGTTACAACAGCCCGCACAGACTGAGACACTCTCTGTGTACATCTAGAACCTGGGAGCGCTTTGTCATCTTGTATGTGTTAGCTTGCTCGGGCTGCCGCAGCAAAATACTACAGACAGGGTGCTTTAAACAACGGAAATTTATTTTCTCACAGTTCAGGAGGCCGGAAGTCCAGGATCTGGGGGTCGGCAGGGTTGGTTTCTTCCGAGGCCTCTCTTCTTGGCTTCCAGGGGGGTCACCTTCTCCCCGTGTTTTCACATGGCCTTTCCTCTGTACATTCTTCCTCTCGTGTCTCTTTTTGTGTGTCCAGATTTCCCCTTCTTACGATGGCACCAATCATATTGGATTAAGACCCACTCACATTTACGAGTGTTACCCTAATCACCTCTTTAAAAGCTCTGTCTCCAAATACCTTCTGAAGTACTAGGGTTAAGATTTGACGTAGGAATTTGCAAAGACATAATCCAGCTCACAGCACCATACAATGCTTCTATCATCAATGGGGCCACAGGACGCATGCAACTGAGCCCTGGAATGCCATCCCAGTCTCAGCATTGGTGGAAGCCACTTCCCTGGTTTGCTCACTCCCAGTTAGGACCTTCCCTCTTCCGTAATAGTTCAAAGGGCAAAAAAAAAGGCTATTAAGTGTGAATTCCTGAAATCTCTTTAACCTCAAGATTCAGCTCTTCCCAGATCTTGGATCATCTCTCTCCATCTCATACCAGCTTCTAGACTGGTTTTTCTAACAGAGGCGTGATTGGATTATTTTCCTACTTACCATCTTCAATTGCACCTCCTGCAAACTCTTCCGTGTGGCATTCAATGTCCCTGGAACCCCAGCTGCTACATAGGATTCGGGCCTCATGACCTGCTTCCCTGATCTCCCCGCTCTCTGTCTTCAGGCGACACGGACCTACTCGTGCTGCTCTGAAAACACTCTGCTTTCCAGAGACCTCTGGGTCCCTATGTTTTGACTTGTTAAGGTAGTTATTCTACAGGTATTTGCTGGAGAGCCTTCTTGCCCTTGTCGCTGTCTGCAGAGCTCCTTGTCCTTGGAAACTTCCCGCGGATACCACCTCACCACGCAGCCTTACTGACTGCCCTCCCTGAAGAGAGTCGGTGCTCCCTCCTTGGTCCTTCCACAGCAACTTCACCCCTGATTGTAGCACTGACCACACCGTGTTGGCTCTTCTCTCTGCCTCCCCACTCCCCCCACCCGGCCCACCTCCGCACTAAGCAGAGCTCCTCAAGGGCACAAACAGTGGTGTCTTACTCATCTCTATATCTCAGAGTCCACCCATAGCAAAAGTAAAAAGAAAGAGACTGAAGAAGGAGGGATGGAGAGAGGACAAAACCCAAGTCTTCGTGTGATTCCCTGTGACTTAAACACACATTCATTCATCATACCACGGGTATGAAGATCCCCTCCTCTGTTTAAAGTTTAGCTAAAACACCTCCTTCGCGCAGTTTCAAGGCAAGTTATACAGTACCCTAACCACACAGAAGACAGTGGCCGGTGCTTTAGTGTAAGCCACACAATCATTGTTTCGTCCTGGTACAGCACACACTTTCATAAGTGAGAATTCGCTTCCCACCTCTGAAAATTCTGATCCCACCTCTGAAAGTGTAGTTCTATGGGACTGCCGGTCACAGACCCTATCCCTAACCTCAGAGCTGGACATTGGACCAGTGAAGGCTGCAGCGATCACTGTTTACCTTTCTCCTGGCCACATGACCCCAGCCTGGCCAATCAGAAACCTTCCCTAGGATTTTCTGTCCAGAATTAGTGAAGACGACTCTCTTTACCTCATTGGTTTGGATGTTGTAAGCATGGTCCTGGCACCACGTTCCCCAAGTGTAAGCTGCTGGCTCCATGTTCCCCAAGTGTAGAGAGAGCTCATTCCAGTAGAAGCGAGTGATGTCAATTAACAGAAAAAGCAGAGATGAGGGCTGGAGGCAGGGAGGAGAGGAGGAAGAACAAGAGAGAGAGCCTCTGAAACATCACATTTATCTAAGTCCGATTCAAGGTGTCCTTAAAGCTGGCTTTACCCCTTCTTGTCCCCATTATTTTTTAAGCTATTTAAAGTATATCTCTGTTCTTGCAAGTAAAATGATTATAAATAATAGTAAGCTTGCATTTCCATTCATTCTTGGCAAGTTGCTATAGACTGTGGTCGTGGGACAGTATATCTGGTGGGAAAGAAGTCAGGCTCTGTAGTCAGATAATCTAGGTTGGAATCCAACTCCATTTCATGCTAGATCACCTTACTAACTTCAGTTCCCTCTTTTATAAGGTGGGGAGAATAATAGTCCCCATGACATGATATTCAGAGAATTCAATGAAACAATGTACACTTAAAGTGATTAGCACATGATAAGCATTCCATAAGTTGTCATTATTAATGATATGTAGCAAGAATAGCTGAAATCAATTAAATAAGAGTAGCGACAAGTACTTGAACACCTCTGAAGGATAGGGGTTCTCTACCCTTACGACCCTGAGCTGGACGGTCAGGGCAATTGAGAAGTAGCACATGGTGTTTGCCCTGAAGATGCTGCAGTCCCGTAGGGAAAAAAGACTTTCAAAATGTATGAGATATCACCAGGTCGGCCAAGATTATTTGCCAAAGAAGAATTATATACAGGAATTTAAAAGAAAAATTTGCTTCAGAATCACTGAGAGACATTGCCTCGATTTCAAAGAGCAGGTGGAATTTGCAGACGTGAAGAGTCTGGACTTGAATTTCCAGTGACAGGCAAAGGGTGTTACAAAATTAAGGAGCTGGACGTTAGGGTAGGGTCCCGCAAATCCAACCCATCATGAGATACCATTTCATACACATCAGAATAACTCTCCTCAAAGAGTTATCCTAACATAGGGTAGGAGAAAGAAAAGAAAGAAAATAATAAGCGTTGGCAAGGATGTGGAGACGTTGGAAGCTTGTGCGCTGCTGGTGGAAATGTAAAATGGCACAGCCGCTGTTTGGAAACCAGTTTGGCGCTTCCTTAAAAAGTTAAACGTAGGCTGACCACACGATCCAGCAGTTCCCCTTCTCGGGATATACCTAAAAGAAACGACAGCAAGACTCAAACAGACACTGCCACGTCAACGTTCTCAGCAGCATTATTCGCAGTAGCCAAAAGATGGGAACAGCCCAATGTCCATGGACAGATAAACGGATGAACAAAATGTGGTATATATATAAATGGAATATTATTTAGCCTTGAAAAAGAAGGAAATTCTGGTACGTACTTCAATGTGGATGAACCTCGTAAACATTATGCTGAGTGAAATAAGCCACTCACGCAAAAGAAAAAAATGTTGTATGATTCCACTTACATGGGGCATCTGGACAGGCAAATTCATAGAGACTGAACGTAGAATTGAGGGTACCTGGGTCTGGGGTGGGAAGAGAGAAATGGGGAGTCATTATTTCATGGGTATACTTTCTGTTTGAGATGATGATGAAGTTCTGGAGAGGACTGTACGCTTAAAAATGGTTACCTTTAAAAAGGGTAAATTTTATGTTATGTATATTTTACCACAAGTAAAAAAAAATTATAATAATAAGGAGCTGGAAAGCACCAGGCGTCTGTGGGGAGACAGGTGGATGAGTTTGGCCTTAGCAGAAGGTTCATGAAGGGCTGGATGCCACCACCTGTGTGAAGAGAGCTGCTGGGCAGACTGAGGGAGGTCATCTAAGAAAGAACCTGTAACTACAACGGTGATTCCCGGTGGTCATGGGAGAAGGAACGCTTTTTTTTAGCTAGAGACCCCAGTGAGCAGACTGAGTGTACATCAGAAGCAACTATCTCAATGACTTCTGCAGAGAAGCCTTGTGTGGTGAGGAGCGGGAGGTAAGGATGAGACCTGAGTGTGGAGGAATTCACTGGAAAGTCACAAAGCTGGTTTGGAAGAGTAGATGGCATCTCCTCTCCTGGCCACCCATTGTCAAGGCTAAGTGCTTCCTTGGGCTCCACGCTTCAGCTGCCTTATTCCACTGCGTCTGCAGAAACCCCCGGCTGTTATAACTATCATTATCCCATTGTACAGAAGAGGTATTTGAAATCTAGAGATGACTTTTTAGTGTCCCCAAGTTTAGACAGCCAATAAGTGGGAACATTGGGTTTCATCTTCTTAGGGACCATTGCTGCCTGCTTTAAAGCCACATGAGCCTGAACTGGTGCTGCCAGCGAGGCTGAGGTCCAGTGGCTTGTTGCAGTCGAGCCGTTTTCTTAGGCGATTGTTCATTACAGCTTGTCTGTATCGATCAATTTTGGGGGACGGCAATGAACAAAAACCCAAGCTAGCAACCTGAATTGCCCAAGGGACTTTGTTGGAAGGATCCCGTTGAATCTCGCATTATAGCCCTGTTCTCTGAAAGGGAGAGTTGAAAAACATAGCGGGCGGCGGGGGGGCGGGCCAGGAAGCAGGACGCGTGTAAGAACCTCAGCCTCAGAAGCTCATGCTCCGTCTGCGCATTCGACCATTTCTACAACTCAACACCCATAAGTCCAAGCTCAAAATTCCAAGCACCAGAAAGAATCTGATTGGCCCAGCTTAGGTCCCTTAGATCACGCGAAAGATAGATGGCCGTTGAGAGTCTCCCATTATAGATGAATGTCTTAGCTTCCTGTGTCTGCCTGTAAAAAAAATTACCATAAGCCTAGTGGCTTCTAACCATGGAAATGGATTCTTTTACAGTTCTAGAGGTCAGAAGTCTGAACTCAGTTTCATTGGGCTAAAGTCGAGGTGTTGGCAGGGCCAGTTCCTTCGGGAGCCTCGGAGCGGGAATCCATTCCTTGCCTTTCCTCACTTCTAGTGGCTGCCTGTATTCTTCGGCTCATGGCCTCTTCCTACATCTTCGAAGCACACCGTTCTGCTTCCAACATTTCATCACTCCTTCTGTAGTTAACTCTCTCTCTGCGCCCCCTTCCCGCTCCCGGATGCTGGTAAGCACCGTTAGTGTTTACTTGGCGAATCTAGGACAATCTCTCCATCTCAGGATCCTTAACTTAATCTCATCTGCAAAGTCCTTTTTGCCACATAAAGTAACCTTTATAGGTTCCAGAGATTAGGACACAGATATCTTTGGGGGCCATTATCCAGCCTCCCACAGTGGGGTAGGAAGTGTTCACCTAAGGACAAGTGGACGAAAAATCCCAAAGATATCTGAGGATACCCGGTTCTGTGACAGCAATTGATGACATCCAGTGACTGCTGTGCCCCAAGTGTCATGCTAAATACCCTGCATTAATTCGTTTAATCTTTAGTGCCGCTTTAAGACTGGTGGTTGACATTATCTCAATTTTGGAAATAAAAATAAAGACTCAATAGAAAAGGGACACAGATTATCAGTGTAAGATCCAATAAACAAGGGACACAGCCACTTACGAGTTAGAGTTGACTTGGGATTTAAGCCCATGACTGACTTCCAGGCCTGCGTCACCAGGCTTTTCATCACGAGGGAGGTGATGCTTCCCAAAAGCCAGGCTGCCTGTTGCCTGTTTCCAAGTCCACTGACTGGACGAGGCCTGACAGATGCTGGGAGGTAGTCGAGGCAGATTCTGACTCTGGCAGATTCGCCTTCAGCACTCTGTGGCGGTTTCTCCTCTCTGACAACCTTTCCTCCTTACTTCATGCAGCTTCCCGGTAAATTCTGTCCTGCTCCCAGATTTCCCTTCCCCAAATAAAAATACACGCTCCAGACCCATCGCCCTTAGGAAAAGTGACCATTTAATTTCTTGTCCGAACCTGGGCAATAGTGAAATGAGACACTATTAAAAATAACATCGGTACAACACACATTAACTGGGCAAGCCAGATGTAGAGACATTCTGCAACTCATCTCCTTGCAGCTCCATTTGCAGACAGCTTATTGAAAGTAAAGAGTAAGTACAACACCGTAAGGTGGTACTAGAGGGTCATGACTTATGATCCCTCTCAGGGGTATATATTAGTATTCTGAAAGAGATTTCTAGCATCACAATGATTTAACTCCAAAAGGAAAAATCGTAGTGTGGAGAGAGCCTGGGGCAAGGTGTGTGTTGGAGGTGGGTGACTAGAAGAAGGAAATAGGAATATTTCAGGCTTTCTAGAGTCCCCATAGAAAACTCCGCATCAGGGGAGACCACCTAGGCCTGTCCCTAAGATTAGTCGTAGGTCTTCCCACTTTTGCTATAGGTTGTCTGATGGCCTTAGCTGCGAGTTGTCATGAATCTCAGCAGCGGACCAGAAGGAAGGGGCAGAAAATAGGAACGAGAAGTGGTCACGGTTGGGGAGACCGCCGCCCTTGCAAGCCGGAATCAGCAAGGTTCCCAGGATCCAAAAGAGATGGGTGGGTCTGGGCTTGGTCCCAGAACACTCGGTCTGTTGGGTAGGGCCCAGTAGCAGATGAGGGTCTCAGAAAGCATCATGACTTGACATAATTTTTCAGATGGTGACAAGAGTCTAACTGATAAGTGAAGATGTTTGGATAATAGTTTTGGGCTCTAAGGAATGAGCTAGAAAAGGCTGAGCAAAGTATCCAAGCTTCAGCCTAACCAGCAGGGTTCAGGGCTGTTCTTGAATCTTCGCCCAGGGAACTAGGGGACAACTAAGAACTTGGGTAGAAGCCCAGAATCATAGTTTTGGCAAACGAAGCTGGAGTATGGAGGAAAATATCAAACTGGTGACCAAAAACAGCCATCAAGCTTAGAGCATCACCAGTTACAGCCGTGCTGGCAGGTCCCCCAACATCCCCCTGTCACAGTGCTGGTGGCTTCCCCAGTGCCCAGTCTGGCACTTGTAGAGAAGGAAAAACAATTTTCTTTTTACCTTTCTGAGTTCCTGGCTGTTATCCCTGTAATAAAAAAAAAAACAAGAGAAAAACAAACAGTTTATTAACACATGCAGCACATATCACGTGGGAGAGCCCTAAACCAAAAGTAACTCAAAACGGTGGCTTAGCATTCCAGCTACATCACGTTTTCGACAAGGAACAATAAATTTATAGAGAAATGACAGGACACGGCGAAGCAGTTTTAGGTTTCTGAGGCAGGCTAACTTGGAAGGTGGGAAAGTAAACATCTTTGAGGAAATTCACAGGGCAAGGTTTGTTTGCAGATTCCTCTGTGCTAACTCTGGGCTGATAAGAATGTCTTCCTTCCTCTTGGTACAGGGAGGGTACCTTTCACGTGGGAATTTCATCTCCCGCTTTCAGGAAGAAAATGGAAGGGCACAGTGTTTTTCTTGTGTCTGCTGTTTTCTTAAGTGCCTTTAATTCAAAATAATGAATATGCCAAAGTGGCATATTTTGAAGTGACATATTCTAGTTTCCTTCACAGTGTAGGTAGGATATCCTGAGGGCGGCATCGTCATGTTAATTATGTTTCTAATCCTCACAGTCTAGCAAAAATGCTCTGAGCATGACATCACTTACGAAACTCCTGAATTAAATCCATTGTAGAAATAGACTGAGATCTATGAAGCACCAAACGCAGAGACGTCCAATTCAAAGTATTTACAGTAGATGGAGCTATGTATTTCACTGCGATCTCCTCTATTTCATATATCATGTGAAATTATTAACATTTTGGCAGTTATTATACTTTTTGCTTAAACATGTTAAAAGCCATGGGACTCACTTGCCCCGTTTATGCTTATTACTTCTAAGTTGCTAGAACATGATATTAGGAAGTTTCCCTGAAGATGATGACACTGCGGTTAAAGTCAATTAGTACAAATAATAGACATTATTAAAACCCAGAGGTAAACCCTAATTTGGTGATGGTGACGTGTCAATGTAGGTTCACCAGTTGTAACAAATGTCAACAAATATTGATAATGGGGAAGGCTATGCTTGTGTGGGGCCCGAGGGTGGGGGGGTGTGCAGGAAACCTCAGTACGTTCCCCTTCAGTTTTGCTGTGGGTATAAAACTGCTCCAAAAAAATAAAAGTCTTAAGGAAAAAGAACCAGAGATACAATGACATTGTCGAGACCCCAATCCATGAATTGATTCTGCCCCTTCGTGTCAAACCTCAGTTGTTGGAACATTGCCGTCCACGGCCAGAGAGAACTGTAGTGTCGAAATGCTTCCGTCTTTCTAGAACATTCAAGGCTGTCAGGACATTTCAAGGGGTATGACCCTGGCACCAGAAAAGTCTGCAAATGAGGGATATTGGGTAGGAGGGGGTTGAATTCTAAAAAAAATAATAATTGGAGGCTTAAGACTGTTGTTTAAGAGGAAAAGAAATGCAGATGATGGGCTAATACTATGGACATTTGTCGTTGGGTTATTTCTTGGGTGTTTTCACAGGCAGCAGCTCATTTCGATCCTCACAGTGAGGCTGTTGGCTGTTGTTATTTCCGGCTCACGTGCGAGGGAACCTAGGCGTGGGAAAGTGGAGACTTACCTGAGGTAAGTCTGGGATCTGCCTCTGGCACGCAGGTGGCAGGGGGAGTGTTCCTGTCTGGCTTTCTTCCCGATGGCAGGAGAGGACCTCAGACCAGAGCCCTGGCAGCCTCTCCTTCCACGTGGGTCTCCGTGAGCCCCGTCTGGGGAGCAGCCGTGAAGCCCAGGGCCCCGGTCGTGTTCTCTTGATGGGGGTGTGGGGGTGGGGCTCTTCTGCGGGCAGGCCGATGTGACAGTAAAGGTCTGGTGGCCCCAGGGTTCTTATTCTAGTCTGCGGGGCACCATGTGAATGCATTCATTTTTCTCACCTTTAACCTTCTCGTGGGCGGTACAAGGCCGCCTGCCTCCTGGGATGTTGGGAGCGTTTTATGGTCACGTGATGGGTCTCTAGTCTAGCATCTGGGAGAATGTCACAGAAGTAGTTGCTACGCTCCACATACACTGCTTTCCTCTCTGGCTACTCATGAGCTCCTTCAGGGGACAGACTTCATCTTATTCCTCTGTCACCAACACCTAGCCCCAGGCACCCAGTAGGTCTTCCATATAAGTGTTCGATGCACATCCAGCCCAGCCTGACAGCCAGGACTTAGGCAAGTGTCACCACAGCTACTTGTTGCCTGTCCCACCTACATCCCTCCCCATTGGTAGTTCAGCCAAAGGACACATTTCCTGACCCCCGAGCAGCTGTGGTCAGCGATGGAGCTTCGGTGACGAGATGCAAGCTGATGTGCTGTGTGGTTCTCGAGAAGTCTTTAAGGCAGGGCAGCCTATTCTTGCCTCTTTCCTGCAGCACAGTGCATGGGAGGGTGGTTTGGGTGGACAGATACCATTCTGGACCCCAAGGACAAGGACGGCCATCTAGGGACGATGCAGCTAGAATGGCACCAGGAGCCGTGGGAAGGACAGGGAAGCTGCCAACCCCACCCCAGGTAGATAGATGGCTTCTCTCTTGAGAGACAAAACTAAAACTTTTATTGTGTTGAAGCCATTGCTTTTGTGAGTTTTCTGTCAGAGGCAGCTAGCTGAAACTCATCCTAAATGTTACAACAACTCCTGGAAAGAACATCACCCATCTTCACATTTGAGCTTTTTATGGCATGGCCACCCAGTCCAAGAGAAGGCTCGAGCCACCAAGTTGAAACACGATCACGCGCAGCTGGTTTCAGGGGAGGCTAGCGCAGGCTCTATCTTCCTATAATGTTACCCGCCCCTCCCCCCACCAATGTGTTCTGATAGTTTGATATCTTTTCACCCCATATTTTTTCTTCTTTCCCCCATTCAAGCAGGGAGCAGGCTCTGTACCAGAACCTCGGCTGTGACCCAGCAGCAGAGCAGCTAAGGGGCCATCCCGGCTGGGCCATTCCCTGTGTTGACGGCTGATCAGTCATCCCCACGGCATTGCCATACCATGGGACCACGTACCCTTGGACTTGGAGAGGGAAAGGAGACAACTAACAGCATCTCAGCTTAACAAGCTCAAGGTCAAACTCCCAGCTACTCTTCCCAGGTCTCCCCGCCAGCCCTCTATCCTTCCAGCTGCTCAGGCCAAACCTTGGACTGTCCTGACCCTTCCCTTTCTCACCCCCACACCCACACCATTAGCGAATCCAGAGGGTCTGCTTTCGAAATGCAACCAAAGGCAACCACTGCTCGCCCCGTCTCCACCCCGACCCTGGTCTGCGCCATCGCCATCTCCTTCCTGCCCTGTTGAGATGGCCTCCTAACTGGCCTCTCCGTGCTCTGCCCCTGTTCCCCGCAGTCTGCGCTCCTCGTGGCAGCCAGGGTTCGCCTGCCAAACTGCAAGTCAGCACGTGCTCAAAACCCTCCCGTGGATCCCGGCTCACTCAGGATAAAGGCCCAAGTGCTCCCAGGGCCCTCCGAGACCCGACCCGCCTGGCTCGCGGCTCTTCCCTACTTCTCCCTTCCTCATTCGCTGTGCTTGAGCCACACTGGACCCTCTGTCATCCTTGAAAACACCAGCCGCGGTCCTGCCACGGTGCCTTTGCACCTGCTGCTCCCTCTGCTTGGAAAACTGTCCCCCAGATAGTCGAGTGATTGTCCCTGTGTCTCAGGGCTTTAGTCAAGTATCTCCTCAAAGAGGTCTCTCCCCTCCGCCACTATCCAGCAACACTGTCACCTCCCCGCCCGCCTGCGGTCTGATCCTCCTTCCCTGATCTTCCTCACAGCACTTGTTGATAGCATCCGGCATACTATACATTTCACTTATTTCGTTTGTCCCCCCCCCGCACTGGAATGTACGCTCTCTGAGCACGAGGACTTTGGCTTCATTGATGATTCCGTTCTCAGCCACTGGAACAGTGTCTGGGACCCCGCAGATGTGGAACAGCTCTTCGTCGTACCGCCCTCTATTGCTTTCCCTCCTTCCTTGCCTCCCTCCTACTGCCCTGGGATTGCTCTCACCCCCAGTGATGCATTAGCGCAGAAGCACACGACTCAGGCTGTTTTCCGGGGAAGCCACATGACTACAGTTACTTGCTGTAGGTCACGCAGCTGGTAAGAGCCAGATCCAGGATTCATTCAGACCCAGGCTTGGAGCTTCATGTGCAAAGGCTCAAGGCAAGTTAACAGTTCAAAAGGGCACATTCCCCACAATCTCTACAACCAGGTGTTTTCCCTTTTACCCGGCAATGGTACCCTTTGCTGGGACAAAGGAAAGTGTAATTTCTGCCTAGCAAAGGCACAAACGCACATGGAAATAAGAATTGTCAATGAGACAGTTGGTTCATGAAATGTACACTCAAAAATTTTCTTAGGAATACATGTAATTTTACAAGACCATTCATCGTAGCACCAAGCCTAAAATTCCTTGATAGAAAACAGTCAAATAACAAATACTCCAGTTAACGTCCCACAGGTATAAATTATGCAAATACTCATTTATATCGTCATTTATAATAATAAATAAGAGTGCACGTTCATACAATTTTGTTTACAAAGATCCCTTTTAACAAAGCTACAGCTATGTATATACTAGACAAAATAATCCTTGTACTACAAAATAACATTTCACTGTTTTTTCAATAGTTTTCTTAGAGCTCTCAGTAAAAATTTTCACACATCGTCCATTAAGTCTTTAAGTCTTGTCATGACGTTAAAAGATACGATAGCATTAAATCTGATAAACATATTACAGATCTTGAAAAAATAAACGCCTATCATGATCCAATACAATGTGCTCTGAGCAAACTCCTGTTTCCAGGTTTAGTCATTTGTCCTGACGATGTACAGTAGGGAACAACCATTTTTCTACCTGTACTATTTGTCTTTGGCTGACATTACCAGCGCCAACGCAAGTGCTGCAGACACTATCTTCTGGTGCAATTTCTAGGGCAAAGGGCTGGTCTCTTTTTCCCTGGGACCCCTACCCCACTACGCCCACCTCGGGGACATTCTGCACAAATGCGCCAGCCTTTGGCTTAAGGGATCTAATGCAAAAAATGCCAAGGGCCTCTGATTCCAAGTGGAATTTCTGTGCCTGTGTATTTTGAGTCTGCTAGGGGGAGGGGAACAAGTTGGGAGGAGTAGACAGGTCCAGTTGGTGACAGCTATTTATTTCTGCCCCTCAGCTTCTCAATTTGCAAGAAATTCCCCTGGGGAACTACCCCCCCATCCCCCATGCTGACTTAAGTTAAGGAGACTAAACCCAGTTTGGTTCTGGGAGCCCCACGAAGCAAATAGCCCACATTCTATGCCAAACTTTCATTCCCACACCTTTAACCAGCTACTTTTTATTTTACCAAAACTTTTCTGAAACGAAGGCACCTTTCTTGGATACGAAAGCCGGAAGCAATGCTCTAAGCTCTGGGGTTCATATAGAATATAGAGGGGCATTTATTTTAAGCAAATAGGCCCGTTACTGAGATTAAAAAAAAAAATAATCTAACTTGCTAACCTTTGGATTTTAAAATTTAGGACTTTTCAAAATATGTCCTCCAACTTCCAACCCAGAGAGGTAAATGAATTATTCAAGGTGTCACAGCAGGGAGCCACAGCTAGGAGGTGGGTTCCTGATTCCCAGGACAGCTTGTCCTACTTTGAAACAAAGTCAGTTCTCTAGGTCAAAGGCATTCCTAGAGTTTCTAAACTTTAAACAAGCGTTTCAACCTTTGCGTGACATTTCAGGACACAGGCATTCTGTGGCCGTCCTTTCTCATGGCATAATATTGCAGAGACTATATTCTCGTGGACTTTTGGTGGGACTAAGACGAGTCATGGCTGCTGCAAAAGGAATAAAACTATTATGTTTTTTTCCTATTTGTTTTTGCATTAATGCAAAAATCATGGCTTTTAGACTTAAAACAAAGGAAAAATAATGATCCTTATTTCAAAACCAACCAATTATGACTTCATCCAAGTAATCCATGTTCTCCATCTCCATTTTAATCATGCTTCGGCCCAAAACGATGAAATTAATTTGTTTCTTGAAGGAGAAAGCCTAACTTCCTACACTGAAAAGCATGTGTCAAGTGGTGGAGAGGGATTGGGGGGAGGGGGGAGATGCAGAGTTAACTAAAGTCCCTGAAATCTTCAATGTTAGGCAGATCTTTTACTGCTAAAGGCCCTTTAGAGTAGGGGTCCCTAACCCCTGGGCCAAAGACCACAGACTGATACTGGTCCATGGCCTGTTAGGAACCAGGCCACACAGCAGGAGGTGAGCGGCAGGCGAGCCAGTGAAGATTCACCTGTATCTGCAGCTGCTCCCTAGCGCTAGCATCACCACCTCAGCTCTACCACCGATGCTCAGGCATTTGAGTCTCATAGGAGCACCAGTTCCTGGTGCCAAAAAAGTTGGGGGCCACTGCTTTGGCGGCATTTTGGTTGCAAACTGGCGACCACAGGCTAAAACCTGTCATTTTTATGTGACTATTGAAGCAGTTTTGATATAGGGTTGGGCGTCAGTCTACAGAAACATGGGAAGGGGAAGGTGGGGGATGGCAATGTGACTAACGAAGTTTGCCACCTTCCCAACTCTGAGAATTTCCATCCACACCTTGCCAACTAGGCCCGTCACCAAGAATCAGAATCTCATTAGGGTGTAACTTTACTTTCTAGGCAGTGAAGTCGAGGCTGAAAATCAGCGTCCGAAAATGCGTCCTGCGTTCCTGGTCCGCCACGTACTATCGCTGTGACCGTGTTCCTTTTCCTTCCTGTGCTCCAGTTTCCTCTCTGGAATAACCTCCTCCCGTGACTGTTGTAGGGGTCAGACGACTTAAGGGTACACAGTGGCTTCGACTTCCTCTTGTAATAGGCATGAGTTAGAGATGAGGCAGAGCAGCCGGCCAGATGAGGGCGGATTGGAAAGAGGTTGGAAGAAGCCATGGGAAACTGAATGCCAAGAAAGGAGGTATACGCAAAGCCTGGAGAGGAGGGAACCGGAAAATGAGGATTTGCATTTGACATCATCCTAACAAACCTGCAAAGAAGTTATAAGGCATTCAGCAAAGACGTACTGGATGTCCACTCTGCACAGAAGATGCTCAGAGAGCTTGATCTGCCCAAGGTCATCCAGATACCTGGTGACAAACCTGGGACCCAAACCCGGATTCGGCGGATTCCC
>NW_006494609.1:17685526-17705048 GCF_000325575.1 Pteropus alecto
TTCCCTGTCCCACAATACACCCCAGAGGAGGAGGGAGGGAGTTTTTAAAAAATGGGTCCAATGTAAGAGAGGCCTGCTGGAAGAAAACTAGACTTGGCATCTGTGTGTCACAGATTTTTAAAAGTTAGCAGTGGGGTCAGGGCTGCTGACTGTTGAGTTGTGTGTGTATTTAAACAGTACCACGTGGGCAAACTGCACACAATACTGGCTCTCTTTGTTTTGTGGCTTGTTGATGCCTGAGCCCCGGGCTGGGAAGAGCTGTTCGCCTGATGTATTTTCATCAAGGTTCTAAGAAAAAGTTGTAAACACAGACAGGTCAGTCTTCCCAGCACTGCGGGGTCTGGCAATGTAGCAGAGGAGCCCCGAGTCTCCAGGCTTTCACCCCATTACTCAACTGGGTTCATCCCAAGCCCGGTCCTGTGCACACTGGTGGAGGCAGAGAAGTGACAAGGCCAGAAGGTCACTGTGGAGCTCTTAAAAATCAGCGCAAGTGGGGCTGAGTGCTCACATGGAGCCTGAAGACGCGGTCTGCACACGACGGAAATGGGGAATTGGGGGCGCATCTCACGTAAAGCCCATGCTTCTCATGTGTCGGGCTCACTCCCCTGATGCTGACGGCCATTCCTCAAGAAAGTGCCTGGCAAGAGTCAAACAGAGCTGAGGAGCTCAGTGCCCAGCAGAGAAGTTACGTCTCATTTCTTGGCTAACCGTTAAGGCAACCGCCACAGCACTTTTCTGCAAATGAGCATGATATCACCCGTGCCAGCTCTCAGCCTTTAACCACCCACCCCAGCATCTGGCCCTTGTCACCAGAGCAGCCCTGCTCACCAGCCGGATGGGCCAGAACAGTGACCTGCTATTCAGCGAGGGCTCCAGACGGCAGCGCAGACTCAAGACATTAAATCTCCCCCAAGGCGGTTCCGGTGGAGATTATGCAACGTCGGGGGAGGAGAAACAGCACATCTGGACCCACGCTCTGGTTCCTGGCAAGGGCATCGCTGAGAAGGTTCCGAGAAGCCACGCTGGCCTGCGGCTCCGACACAGCCCCCTCTGGAACTTCAGATTATGACGCCGAGTACAGGCCGGCCATCTGCCTGAGGTCCCTGAGCAAGGTCTCCAAGGCGAGAGGACAAAGAGGCCACGTTTCCAAACTCCAGTGGGGTTTCTGGAGTCCTTCTGACATCTGAGAAAAATCAAACTCGTGTGAAAGAGTTCATGTCACATGACCACGCTCCAATGACACAATCACAGAGGAAACATTTCTCGCCAAAGAAGCCATGACGAATTCTGACAGTGAGTAAGACACACTCTTCACTTGTTTACTCTGACGTGTGTCGGAGAAATTAGCTCCACGATGCCGAGTCCTTGGCGAGGAGGGCAGCACAGATTCGCTTCGGGGGCCGGAGGCTGCAGCTTTGGAGAAAACCTAACTGGGGAGCAAGGTGTCCATCCCGAGGCCACTGACCAGCTGTGCGACTGACTAGTCCTCCCTCCCTCCTGATCTTCCGTTTTCTCATTTCCCACGTAAGGGGTGATGGACCCTAACACGATCCCTAAGGCTATCAAATAAAAATAACCTATATAACAATCGATGAAGACGGACTGTACAGGCAGCCTCCGCATGCTCCTGCCTCCTTACAAAGAGGAGTCAAGTCCCTCACGGGAAAAGTCTGAACTCCAGAAGGGGAGAAAGGCGCAGCGTGTGTCCTGGGCAGCTGTCCAGGGGGCAGTAGGGGTGCACTTTCTGGTTCCCAGTCCTGGTGGGAGCCCGTCTTCCTGTACAGACCAGGTTTGGATAGAGGAAGTGCTTGCCAAGTCCAAAAACCCACTGACAAGGGGACCACCCTGTTCGTTCTCCGGCAAACACCAGTGTGGATGGACTACTGGTTTACAAATAAAGTGAGGGTGGCGGAGAAAACCTAGACGTGTATGGACTCCGCAGGCGGGAGCTTGTGGGGAGGTGGGGGATCTAAGTTTCATGGAGGCAAGAGAGAAAAAAAGTGGGAAGGAAGGAGAATCACTATTCTGTGGGATTCGAGCAGAGCTTCCACTGCGCGTTCGCCCTCTCCCACACAGCATGATTAGAAGGTGCTCAGCGGACCACAGCTCAGCAGGGCGGATGTGGCCACAGCCCCAGCTGGACTCAGGACAAGTTCACAGACAAGTCCACAGAGCACTGAGCCAGCTAACAGTGGTGAGGAAGCTCAAATGGGGTCTGTGGTTCGAGATGGCAGAGTGAACACAGGACTCATGTCTTCCTTCCCTCATAAAATCCCATAAAAATAAAAGCAATGGAATGGAAGTTGTACGATCTTGAAGACAAACGGACAAAGAATGCCGACCCATGTCCGGCAGGGGCAGAGCCATCAGAGAAGTGAGCACCACGCCCTGTGGAGGCGCCACTGAGCGGCCGGCGGCAGCGGCACCACTCCACGGACAAACTAGAGGGGCTGCACCCCAAGGACACGAGGCCCAGCCAGGCGGGAGCAACTCAGCGAGTCTAAATACTCAGAGGTCAGGACCTCTGGTCTGTGGCTGCGCAAAGGCGCTTGGCTAAGGGGCAATTAGGAGTTAAAGTCGCCCTTGCTCTGTGCCTCAAGCCTTGCCCGAGCTCAGGGCTTGCATCTTCCTGAAGGAATGGCAATAGGCACCCTGTGCCAGTCCAGCTAAGTGTCCATGGGTGGCTTCTACTCAGAGGAGGCACCTTTTCCTAAGTCATCCACTCAGAGGAGACGCCTCTTTTGAAGCGGCACAAAGGCACTGCATAGGCTTGTAGCAGCCTCGTGCGCGTGAGAGAAGCGGAAATATCTCTAAAGAAACAAAATGAGCCCCAGAGAAAGAACCGCCTATATTGAATATTTGGGGGCCTCCCATGAAGAGTCCAGGTGCCCACCTGGTGACCCTACAGCAAAGCCAACGAGTTGGCGCACAGAGCTTCCAATTTGTTTTTTGATGCGTGACTCAAACATGAACAGGTCCCCAGGATCACCGGATATTTGAAAAAACTAGTAACACGAAAGACAGCGACTGAGACCGAGAGAAAGGAAACTTAGAGGAGGCAAAGGCAACAATGGGCGGGGCGGGGGGCGGGACGAAAATAACTTCCAAACCCCACGACCATGAACACCCAGAGAGATATGCCTGCATCCATGAAACAAGAGCAGGACACTATAAAAAGGAAGCAAGAGACAAAAGAACAGAAAGGTCTGGAAATTAAAATGAAATAAAACATTCATCAAGTATATTGAGAAGATAAAGCTGAATAACTCTCCCCGAAAGCAGATCAAAACAATAAAGACAAGAAATAGAAAAGATGAAAACTATTAGAGGGTTAATCTGGGAAGTCCAACATTGGAACGACAGGTGATCCAGAAAGAAAGAAGGTGAACGACTGTCAGAAAATTTAAGATATTTCCCATGAGACCCCAGCGTGAGGTACGACAAGGGTACGACACCATCGGGACAGTTCAGAACACAAACAGTGAAGGGATCTTAAATGTTTCCTGGGATGGGGAGACATGTGAGCCACACCTAAAGGCCTGGGAATCAGAATGGCATCGGAATCTCAAAAACCACGTTGGGGAGTAGGGAGAGGGCATCATTTTCTCCCCCATAATTCTATACCAAGCCACACCTGGGTAAGGGCAGAATAAAAACATTTTAAGTTATGCAAAAACCTCAAAATATTTTCAACATTTACTACCCATGTTCCTTTTCTATGGAAGTTACTAAAGAGTGTGCCACCCCCTCCCCCCCAAATCAAACTAAGCGTGGGGAAATCTAACAAAAAAAGACATGTAACCACAGACACTCCTTGGCTCAGGAGTAAACAGTCCTTATACATCTACACTGAATAGAGATGCACCAAACACATAATCCAACCATACTCAAAAAACAAAGCGGGGGAAGGGTAAGAGCGAGGGCCTCATCTGCCATAACAGCAAGTCACTAGATGCCTCTAAATTAATTTAAAAAATAAAAGTATATGTATATTACGTACAAATGCAAAGGTAAATATTAGAAGAAACAGCAAAATGAGTTGAAAGTGTTATATCTGAGGAGCAAGACTCGGGAGGCTGCCAGTTTTCATTAAAAACCTTATAGTGTTTGTTGCTTTTTAAATTATGAAGATGTATTACTTGGATAAGAGTTTACAATGAATTCTTTTTTAAAAAAATTACAAGCCACGGGGCAATGTGCCCTGTAGGCTTCTACATCCGTCCTCTACATCCAGCTTCTTCCATATAAGCCTATACTCAAATGAGAAATTTTTTTTTTCCTTAAAAAAAGTCAGTTTGCTGCCAACCTGAACCAAATGACTTCTAGGCATTTTGCCAGTAGACAGTTTTAAACAATATTACAAGTTGTAATGGGTGAGAGAAGAAGCCTGCCGAGGTTTTTCTGAACCAAGTCTAGACCCATAAATGAAACGATTTAACGTGTGGGTCAGCTCTTCAAGCCCCTAATTTAGGCGAGCACGGCATGGTGTCGAGGGCTCTAAAATATCACACACGTAATCTTTATTATCTGTACCTTTGAGCTTTGCATGACGCCAGGGCGCTCATTAATTAGCTCATTTTCCAGGGGACACTCAGCATTCAAGATGGAACCACTCCAAGCTCCCAACAGCTTTCGGCTGAGAGGGCTTCGGTTCGTTTGTGGAGGGAAGGCGGGCTGTAAACTGCGTGGGTTAGAGGCCAGATTTTGGCTGTCATCGACTCAAATGTGCTATGTGAATTCTTTCGGCCATGCTGGATTCTGTAAACTTGAGTCGCGCTGCTTGTCATAAGCGACTCGTTGGCTTGCTAAGAGAGAGACGTGATTCCTGGAGTGAGAACAATGCTGGTATGTCAACTGACAAGCCGTTAGAGCTGTCAAGGGTCCCCCAGAAGTAATAGGGGACGAGCTTGAAAGTGAAGAAAACTTCCTTGAAAGAAAAATACGAGAACAAAACGAAGGCTGAAAGTTGGCCCAGAAGTTCTGGTTTTGTTTAAACGAGGTCATTTGTATCTAATCATTTTATCTTTTTTTTTCAAGACACTCATGGGCACAATGGAAATTCCCTAAAAGAGGGGACAGCTGTGGATTGGCCTAGGTGGCCTGGGTGTGCTTGCAAGTCTGCTCCTGGTGGGCCGGGTGACCTTGGACCACCTGCTCTGCCTCTCTGGGTTCGACTGGACGAGACGCTGTCTGAGGGCCCCTCCTGACCTGATTTTGTGTGATTTTGTTTCTTCTGGGAGACGATCACGGGAGGAGGAAGCAATACCGAGTCGTAGTGACCTGCGTCTCCCCAGGAAACGTGGAGTGAGGGGAGCCCAGTGTGGAAAACGAAAAGGAGGGGTGGGTGCCTCTGTCCTCTGCAAACTGCCCGCCCGTTCCGGTCTGCTTCTCAGGGCGCTTTCCAGAGGGCCTTTTCCAGAAACACATCATGAAGGGCCGCAAAGTTTGCCCGAGCCGACACAGGTGTGCACAAGGCTTCAGGGAGGAACCTGCTGGACCTCGTCCAGGCCGAACATCGGTGGGAGCTCGTGCCTAGCCCATCCTCTTCTGCATTCCTCAGGCTTGGAAAGGCTTTTTGCAGCGCCTGGCGGGGCCTTGAGGACTGGCGTGGATGCCTCAGGAGTCACCGATGGAAGCCAGGGCGCTGCCGAGGTGAGGTGGGAGGGACCCCAGGCCTGCCCTGTGTCAGCCAGAGTGTGGCTTTGAATCTATCGTCTGGCCTGCCCCCTCCTCCGAGAATTCACTTCAAAGGAGGATTCCTTTGATGGAAACAATTTGAAAATCACAGCTCTACCTCAATTCGGTCAATGCAAAAGTAAATTTAAAATGCATCCCACTCACCCTCTCATTCAAAAACAATCAAACAAAAAAACAGGGGTGAAAAAGAGTGCATTGCAGCTCACGGAACAGCCTTCCCTGTCCTCGTTGGATTTCGCCATTCCTGGATGCCCTGTCCTTGAGCTGGCAGCTGTGTGCTGCTCAGAGAGTCCCTCAATCGCCAGACCACACAGGTGCGTGGACACCAGGTACCTTTACGCAAACATCCCCTCCGGGATAAAAACATGGCGGTTTTCTTCCCACCGGAGGCTCTGCCTAGGGCATCAACTCTCTCTCTCTCATCAGGAGGATGCTCCTCTAAGAGGTAAGGAACCTGAGTCCATCCAAGACCTCGAAAACCTGCGTGTGGGAGACCTAAGACCCGGATTATGGCTAAATATTAGTAACGGACACAGCAAGGCACACAAGGACGAAGCCCACCCAGGGATCCGGCACAGCCCTGAGTGTCGAGGACACAGCCAGAGAGAGAGCATGCTTAGGCTGCACAGGAGGAAAAGGGAACACGAAGAAGAAGCAGGGCGTCCAAGTTTCCTGGGAGGTTCTCAACTACCTGCAGAGGTGCCCTGTCCAGACCCGAAATAAAATCAAGTGTCAAGAAGTCCCACCCCGTCGGGGTCCTGTCTTTATTACGCAGACACATGCATCAGAGTCTGTTGATGTCCAGCTGTGGGAAGAGCAGCAGGCAGTATACTAGGAGCCAGAGGAAAAGGATGAAATACATCATGTCCGGCTGCTGGACAAACTGGGTCAGCGAGTCGCTGTGCAGGCCACCGCCCTCCCGCAGTATGGCTTCTCCAGAGTGGGTGGCCTTCCTGCAGAAGGAAGACACAGGCGGGGCAGTTACAAGTGGGTCTCCAGTTTAGAGGGCCCCGCTCGCACCCCTTACTCCGACCTCACTGCCCAACTGGAGAGCGGAGGAGGGCTGCCCAGGGCGGCATCCAAGGGCCCCCGCGTCGCGTGTGCAGACCCAAGGCGGGGGGCTGTGGTCCAGGCCGCCCTCTGAGCTTTCGCACACCCACGACATGAAGAGGGAGGAGCTGTCAGCCTCTTCCACGGATGGGCACACTGAGACTCAAGGGGTGCCGTGGCTTGCCCCAGGCCACACCATTAACTACTTTGTGACAGAGCTGGACCCTGGGCCAGGTCTAACGCCCGGTCCGGTCTGGTCCACCTTCCTTTCCACCACAGTGCCCTTATCAGAGTTAGAGGCTGACAGCTCTGTTATCGGTAAGTAACTTCCTAAGGGACTTCCTCAGTAATCGAAAGGAATAGAGGGTTCTCAGATTACAGATAATTTTTAAAAAAGCATCAGAAACGAAGACACATCCTACCACCTCCAACTTTGGGTTCTGGCTGTGGAATATAACCTTTAAAATAATTACTAGACTTGGTTCTGGTCAGATTTGTCATCTTTTATTTTACAGAAGGTTGTGTTAAAGTGACATTTAGCTTTCACGGGGCAGATAAAGCCCAGAAGTGTGCTGTGGGGTGCACACCAACCACAGCTCCAAATTTCCACCAGGGAAAGGGCTGGGGGCCATACTATGATTGGAGGGGGGTTAGGGGGCCTCCGCTTATAGCTGTATTTACAGAGAAGCCCAGAGTGCACACTTCTCAGGGTAATTAGGGGCGTGTGACGGAGAAGATGAGAAGGAAAATTCACTTCACCCCTGAACCACATCTCCTGACACAGTGACAGGCCAGGCCAAGAGGGGAGCAAACGTTCACCTTGGTCTGGAAATTGAGTGATTCATATGTAGATAATGGACAACTGACAGAATTTCTTTCTCTTTCTTAAAACTGTTTTAGAGAAACTTTAAACTACATTTTTTTTTTATTGAAAAGGTAATAAATGCTCAAAAACATGGAAAACATGACAGCTTCTTCAACCTTGCAGGTTCGATTTTTGAAGTCTCTAGCTCATAAAAGCTAAAAGTACTGTTTTCCTATGAGCCTGTCAAGCCTAACGGAAAATTTGAATTAATATTTCCATTTTGTGGCAGGGGAGGGAACTAGGTCTTGCTTCTTTTTAAGGAGCCAGAGAGGTAGAGTTATAGGGATTACACTCCTGGGCGTTGAGCGATATTCACAGGGTTTTCATTCCAATAATTTAACTCCTGCCAAGCCGATTCAAATCCGTGGCAAATATATATATATAAATCAATAAAATAAAATGATTCAATAACTTTAAGAGGGACAGGGGCATTTCAGACTTGTCGATTTTAGAGATTTCTCTGGTTTCCTATGTCCTAAGTATGCAGTTTTACAGAAATTCAGCCATCTCAGACTAGGTCATCTAGTTCTCCAATAGTAAGAAATACTTTCATAGACATCCTGGCATGTTTGCATTCCCTCTTCATGTCTGCTCTGATGCCATAAAACTGTAAAATCAGCTCAGTGAGCTTCTGAGTATTGTACCTGCAGTGGCGACACAGAATGAACATGGTTGTCAGGCACCGTAGCATTCAGAACACACTCAGCAACCCAGCACCGCTTCTCCTGCCTGGCTTGTCCCCAGACAGCCAATTTATGCCACCGCGTTATTTAAATGCAGCTACGTGACCCAGACCCGTCTTTCAACTGAGTCATCTTCCGTTAATTAATATCCACTTTTCCCTCCCACTCTTAGTTAATTTACATTCGTTTTCTCTGAAACAGGTATTTTCTTGCATTATCTCAGACTCTTAATCTCGCTATCAACAAAGCGCGGTTGGAGAATAGCCACCCCCAGAAGGTAGTCCGTCTAATTAAAAACGATGATGCTTTTTAAACCCCACAGAGCTCGGAGTAGAGTACGGCCACTGACCTGGTTAGCATTCGGTTTCTTCTGTCATCCAGATCGGCTGCGTTCCTCGTTTGAACATAGCTAAAATGGTCCTACAGTGAAATTTATAAACAAAACCCCCGCAACCCAATTAGTAAAGATGAAATCTCTGAAACAGAAAATAAAATGATTTTAAATATACAAAGCCGAGCATGCCACGCTTTTTTTTCAATATTGCAAACAACTAGTTCCTAAATCAAACTGCTAAACAACATTCTACATTGATCTACCCTCCCCTCCCACTGCCCTCGCTGGAGGCCCCACTACCCGCCCACCTGAATCAGAGCTGTGGACCATCATGCTCTGGGCCCAACACATCCAGAGTTAAGCTGTTATGAACGTGAAGCCAACCCTCCACTTCCTCTGTACCCATCTTTGAATGTGGTCATTCTGGGTGGGTGTGCAGGGAAGAGGGTGGTGTCTTGGATTTTAATTTTTTTTTTTTAATAACATAGAGGCCTTCGGGCTTTAAAATCATCACTTTATTTATACCCCCTATTGTCCCAACCGGACATCAGATTGGCCTGTGCTTAATGACAAGGTTGCGACTTGCTAGTCTTCTATCCAAAAGTATAGTCGCTATGCATCAGAAATCTCAAAGTTCTGGGCCAGGGAGGAGGAAGGACGAAAGAAATCGATTAGCGGGGATGCACGGAAGAAGAGAAATTCACATACTAACCGTTTCCAAAGACCTATTAGAATGGCGTCGAATGTAAATGCTGGAGTCGCTGTGGCTAGTCCTGAAAAACAAACACACGTTTTGATTTGGTGCCACCGAGAGCTCCTCGTGGCTCGGCTGGACTCGCCCCCCTCCCGAGGCGTCCACGCGTGGACTTAGGCAAACTACAATTTCAGACTCAGGGGCGGAAATGAGATGTTTTACCCGATACACCCACTTAGGCTGGACTGTGCTTACAAAAAGTAGTTTGGATATTAGAGGGACACACGGGGCCCTCGTCAACAAGAAAAAACAGAAGGGACTTTAGATGGAAAGCAGACCATGTGGGATTTCGCAGGAGGAAGGGATCTCTTTCTCTAAGCATCCCGAAGCTCGGGGCCTTGCCGGACGTCCTCTAAGTAAGGTCAGGCCAGGGCCGAGACATGGTGCCCTGGACTCCTTTTCCAGTGCTCTGTCCTGTGTCCGATGCTGCTCTCTGCTCGCCTAGCTCTCGGATGTACCGCTTCTTCTGCTTTTGTGCACGAGGAGGCTAACTTTACGACCATGTCTTTTAGGCAGATGTGAAATGCATCTCTGACTTTCTAATAAAGCTGGTCTGCCTAGGGCTAAGGAGAACGAGGCCCAGCCAGAGGCCTGGGCTGCTGTCTTGGCTCCTGGTTGATGAACCGGCAACTTTAGCCACGAACTTTGTCTCTGATCAGTTTCCGTCCTTTGTTAAATGGATCAACATCTCCCCCTGCCCCCTATGCCACCGACTTCACGGAGCTGGTGGGGATGACAGCATACTGTAGATCAAAGTGGCCTGTCTTGCTGCCCAACAGGAGGACAAGGAGTTGGGTGTCGATACGGTCTGGTGCAGAAACGGCCATCCAGGGAAAACTACTATGTGGTATCCTGGGGTCCAGAAAAAAGGCATTTGACGCAAGATATCTCCAGGGAATTCATCGTTGGCAGCCTCGGTTTTCCTACTCACTGCTGTCCTGAAACCGTCTCTTGAATTTGGCATGCTTGCAACTAATAGTGCTCGGGCACCTACTATGTGCCAGGTGCTGGGCTAGGCCCAGGGCAAACTTCAATCCTTGTCCTCAGTCCAAAGCCTGTGCTAGTTTTTCCTGGCTGGCATCACAGCACAGAAATGAAACAAAATGGACCCACAGAGAACAAAGAGCTCCAGGCACCTGGAAGCCACAGCCCGCGGTGTCCATCGGGGCTGACTCGGCACACCTGAGTTCCCAGCTGGGGCATCGGAGATGCAGGCTCTTCCCCTGTGCTTGAAATGTTTTCTAGTAAAAAGCGCATCCCCGTGGGAAGGCGACTCCGGCTCTTTCCTCTCCCTGCCTTTCCAGCATGCTTTCTTTTAGGTGGTTTTTGTTTTACAGTATAATCAACATGAGACTGACTCTGGTTTATATCCCGAAGTTTATTCTCTCAGCAAGCACTCTTAAGAGCCTACTGTGTGTCAGGCACTGGGCTAGGAGCCAAGGACTCAGCTGCCCCACGAGCCAACTGCAGGCTGACAGCACACATTCATTCATTCATTCACTCACTCAAAGAATCTGTACTGAGGCCAACGGCAAGCTGGGTGCTGTGCTAAATGCTGGGGCGATGCTGGTGTGCCCTCCCCGCCTCCAGGGGGCTGGCTCACCATCTAGGGGGAGAGCAGAGGACAAACACATCCTTACACAAATGATTCTAGCAATTACTCTTTCGATAAGCGTAGAGGCTATGAGAACATAGAAAGGTGGATCAAAAATAGCCTGGAGGAATCCAAGAAGGCTGCTTGGAGGAAGTGGTAGTGAAGCTGGGACCCAAGGGAGTAAAGCAGGAGGCAGGCAGGGGACGGAGGGTCCTCAGAGGTGAAGGAGCTTGTGTGAGGGGTGGGCATTCAAGGACCTCAATCAAGGCCAGGGGGTAAAGTGGGAGGGGCTCGAGGGTAGATAGATGAAGCTGGGAGACGGGTCACGAGGGGTGCAGAAGGCTCTAGAACAATGGGCCTTTCTGCCTAGATCGATGGGACGCCGAAGGAGGTGACCGAGTCAAGGCACAGCTGGGAAAACATCCCGGGCCTGGGAAGAGAGATGCCCATGGCTCTGTCCCATTCAATAACCTTAGGCCAGGTGTTGACTTTAAATTCAGTTTTCTCGAGTACAAAAGTGGGCAGTGGCACCTCCTACACTTCAGGGAGGTGAGATGGCCTGGCACACCGGAGGGCTCCAAGGGTCCTCATTCATTCACACGAGCACATCTTGGCGCTGTCTGCCGCCGGTTACCATGGAGCTTTCACCTCGGCTGACCTGCTTCACGATAATTCCAGCTTTTCCAGAGGTGAGACGGGGAGGAGGAGCTGGGCGGGTAACCGCTGCCTACTCTTCGCAGAGACATCAGAGTAAAACCTTTGCACTGAAAAGTCGACCAGGCGTCCTTCCCACACGTGCCAAAATAACGGATTACTTTTCAGTACCTATCCCCGCTTGGCCTCATCTTCACAGAGACGGGTTTGGGGGTGCTTCTCGACGGAGCGCGCATCCAAGATGCTCACTGTCCCCTAAGACTCCGGTTTCTTCTCCCGTCCCCTCACATCCCGCAAATATTTTCTGAGGCGCCTGCTACGTGCCAGCGGCCTGCTCAGGCTGCTTCTTTCACCTGGAACGCCTTCTCTCTCCCTCTCCCGAATCAAAACCCCACTTATTCCTAGATACTCGGCGAATGACATCTCAGTCCCCAGGCTGTCCCAACCCTCTCCACCTGCCTCTGAGGTCCAAACCATGAAATCTCCACTTGTCTGTTAACACCTCAGTTGTCCCACCCAGTCCTAGTAGACTAGATGGGGCACATCTTATCTGTGTCCAGCTAGGAGCTCCCGGAGGACGACAGAGCTGTGCCTGAGTCACTTCTGTGCCTGAACTCTTCTGAAGTCCTCATCTCTAGAAGACTCCACCACACAGTGGCTGCTCAGAGATTACTGAGAACTGACCTGCTTAGGGAGAAGCTGAGCAGACTGGCAAATGACCAATGGCCCCTCCCCAGGGTGTAGGGGAGTAGATGACAGACTTGGGCCATTTGTAAATGTTCACAGGCACCCAGAGCAAAGTCCAGCTACACGCCAAGACATAGATGTCTGCTGGATAGTCCTGCCAGGGCAGGAGAGGACTCTGGCAATCACAGGCACAGTTGGCAGTGGCCTTCTGGTGTGCCTTGCCCCTCCTCACCCGGCTCCCAACTGCTCTCCCTTTGTCCCCCACAGCCCAGGCAGGGAAGCAGGGCAGAGGGGGGATGGCAAGCCAGGCACTGCCAGTCCCTTCTCGGCTTCTCCCCAAACGCGTATCTCGACAATTTCCAGTTGCAGCCAGTATGGCTCACCCACCACAGGCAATGAGGGGTCATGGAAAGAATGTGGGCTGCGGAGTCCGACAGGTCTGAGTCCAAGACTCCAGCTCTGCCATCTCCTGAGAGGTGTCCCCAAGCTTCCTTGTCTGCCATAATGATATACAATCCCAGCCACCTGCCTACGACGGGTGCCCTGCCTTGGAAGGGGAGCCTACCCCAGCACCTCCCCTCCCTCGTACAGAATTCATGAGGAAATGTAAGGAAAATGCCAGAACTCAGAGGGCATGTAATCAGTGACTACTGTGATGATGAGTGATAACGGGAGTCACCGAGGTGTTCTGAAATTCAGCAGTGAAATATTTTCCCTGGGACAAATCCGGCTCATCCGGTGGCCTTCGAGTGAGAGCAGATGTGTGCTACAAGCTTCCGGTAGATCAGCGAAAGTTCATTATCCTCCCTGAGATACACGAACCATCCTACTTCTTTGAAACCAAATTCATAGGTGAAGCCATAATATTAAAGTCCACTTCCACCTGACAGCAATTAAAGGTCCCCTGAGCACATACACAGCACGTCTTTTTCAATTCTGTAAAAAGCTTATACATGGCTAAGTGTGATCTCTAACTAGCCCCATGAGCAACTAGTTACCTAGGGGCTGGGGGAGACCGGCAGAGACCCCAAGTGTGCTGCTTTCACACCCCACACCTGCCTACGGTTCAGCCATGTCTCCGCTCACTGCTAGTTTCCACCCAAGGGTACTCGGAGTGAGGACAGAAGGTAAACTTTGGGTCTTCTCGCTTTGCTGCTTATCGGCAGGTCTGGTGACGGTGAGGCGGGTGGGGGACCCCAGGTTAGAGGACGAGAACGAAGCTGTGTTTCTGAGTCTGGCACGTGACCAACTTGCCAGATGAATTTTGTATGAATCCACGATTCTCCTGCCGTCAGTCCCACCCCGGTAACCCCCAGTACGTCAGAAACCGGACAGCGGTAGCCCCCTAGCTGGGTCTCCGGGGCGAGGAGATAGTAATGACATACCTGGAAAGGACTCTGTAGTCACCAGTGTCGTCTTCCAGGTCATCTGAGGAGCGAACAGTTCCGGGTGTTACGAATACTGAACTTTCTACGTGGTCCACGTGTTTCCGTTTTTCCTTTTTTTTACTGCTGATTGATTCCTCCATTACCTTTTCTTCTAGAGGGTTTGCTAAGTTTTCCGAACGTGGGGATTCCTGGGACTGAAGGACAAGACAACCAAATACAAGTCAGCATCTCACGCTGAGAGGCTGAGAGTCACGCCACCCAGCAGCGCTGTTTCGCCTCGGTCCCAAGGCCCAGCTAGAGCGACCCTCTGACTCCACATCCCCCAGGAATTCCAGCACGGCCTGCCTTGGAAGAGGAGCCTACCCCAGCACCTCCCCTCCCTCGTACAGAGTTCAAATGCTCCAGACTCGTGCAGTGAAACTGGTCAGTAGGATCTGTTTTAAAATTCTCCATCAGTCAGCCATCTGACCTTGAGCCATCTGACCTTGAGACTTCATCTCTCTGACCCTCAGTTCCCTTGCCTGTCAAATGGGTAGGACAATTATCAACATCCCCCCACGATACCACAGCGCTTCCTACAAAGGATGTCGCCTACGGCGGGCATCAGCTGGACCCCTTCACACAGCCCTGATCCGCTTAAACAGAGACACGCGTCCTGGAAGCCAGGTGAGCCAAAGGGTACAAAGGTGGCCCCTGTGTTTGGCGAGGTGTACGCAGAGGCAAAGGTGGAGCTGGTGGGATGACACCCACTGTGCCTTGTGAGGAAGGTGGATCATCGTGCGCCTGTAGCATTTGTTTGATAAGATAATGTGACTACTGTCCCACCAGGCACCGTGAAACCCATTGGCAGACGCTCCGGAGTGAAACCAAGGAGCGTGGCAATTGTCGGAGCCACCTCTCAAGAACCTGCTCAACAGGTGTCGGAATAAGAGGATTACGGGGGCCGGGCCCATGAACCCCACAGAACAAAGCTCCGTGCAGAAATCAAAAGCTCTCTCAGCAGTTTGAGACTCCGGCCCCTCCTCCATCATCAATGGTAACTTTTCGGAAAGGTGGAATGAAGAGAGGACATTTTTTAAAGACTAGAAGAACAACTTGCCATTTTCTAGTCTCTTTTCTCTTTTTCTTTTTTAAAGGGCCGAGAATCAGAGTGATGCTCCATCCTGTGTCGTATTGTCCACCAGGAGGCAAGACTCACAGACCCCGCCTGTCATCCCCAGCTGCCCTCCCTCCCTCCGTCCATCCACAGGGATCAAGGCCAGGGCTACACTCGAGAGCCAATTACAGGGTGGGCTTGAGCGCAGTGGGCACCTGCTCGCTGGACAGGTGAGGGCCAGAGCAGAGCTGAGAGACGCACACGGCACCCTGTACCGGGGATCAAGCTTTTACCCCCTAGCTCAGTGTGAGATAGATTCAAACCTCGGTCTCCCGGTTCCCTTCCCAGCCCGGGGCTCTTTCGGCCCCGCCTCAAGTCATCCGTCCACATGCTGGACACACGCAGGTGCACACCTTGCTTTTGGCAATGACTGGAGGGAAAGCAGAAGAGCATGAAGTGCCACGTCGGCAGTTCCAAAGGCCGCATTCAGTCAGCCGAGGAGAGGGACAAGCCCCTAACGAGCCGTTTCAAGTAACAGAGAAGGGCAGAGATGCAGCTCTGGTTTTCTTCCCACCGCCCAGCTCCCCGCAACACTATTTTTTTTTTGTCTGTAAAGAGCTTGTGGGCCCCTAACAATCCAGAGGATCACTCCAGTTGCTGCCATGGTCCCCCGACCTGGGGATCCCAAGGCCTGATCTCACCGAGCGACATTTCTAACCCTGCTGGATCTTGGGGTCTCCCGCAGGAAGAGCCTTCTGGGGCAGAGCTGGCTTCCGACAAGTCAGCAGACAGCAGGCGGGAGGGGACTGGGGGGCCAGGACTCGGTTCCTCTATGTGGGGGCCCAGGGGAAGATGGCAGGCAGGTCCCTGGCACCTGCGGAACCAGCCAACCTTCTTGTCCATCCAAATATGAACAGAGGGTGAGTGTCCCCCACGCCAAAGGGCCTATCGGTCCTGCCACATTTGCCTTCTAGGTCATTCCCACCCGAGAATTCTGTCCCCACAGTGCTCCGGGCAGCTGTTCCCCACTGTCCGGAGTTGGCAAACCGATGAAAGCAAGCTACCACTTCCAGCCCATCTAAGTCCTAGGTGTCCCCTGTAAGGCTACTCAGATTCCACTTTCTCCTGTGCCTCCTGGGTTGCAAGCCCTCATTCCTCTGAGCACCTTTGGGCCCCTCCCTCAACCTTGCATCTCCATTGCCATGAGCCAGAGTATTGTCATTTATCCTGGTATTTAATTTACCCAACCTTCACCTTACGCCCCCAAATCATCACGTAAGACACCTCTGCTTCCTGCATTGCAGGCCCTCCTCACAGGCTGGTCTCTAGAGTCCAGAGAATAATACGCTAACACTCACTGTGCTGGGAGAGAAAATCACAATCCACGAAACCGGGCCAAGCACTCGAGGAGAGCAGCCTGGCAGTGCTTTTATTATCAGGTGTAGATGAGAGAACTGTTCTGCGCGGGGAGGAGCCAGCCATCTGCGTGGGGCTTCGAAGGCGAGAAAGTGCTTGCCGAGGAAAGGGTGGGGAAGGGCATTGCAGGTGGTGGGGCCAGATCAAGCAAAGCCTGGAGGCGGAGGAGACATCGTAACCGGGAGCCAGGGAGGAGGCTGGCATGGCTGGAAGGAGGAAGAGAAGGGGAACCAGAGGGGTGGATGGCCAGGCTAGAGACGGAAGAGTCTCAAAGGTCAAGGTAAGGAATGTGGACTCTCTCCTGGAGGTAGGGGCGGGGAGTGATGAGATTTGTGTGCCTACCGTGGCGGGGGCTGACCTGGGGAGCAGAGATGGGAAAGGCCAGGGAAGAGACCATGCGATGGCTTTAGGAGCCATCGCAGAGGTCGTCAAGGTGATCTGGAGTAACCAGCCGAGCGATGTCCTCAGCAGGGCCCTGCACCTTCCCACCTCTGTCCCTGCGCTCAGGCTGGAACTCCCTCCCCGGCTCCGGAGGCCCTGACACAGGCAGCCTTTCCGGACCCGGGCAGGGGTCTCTCTCTGGAGAACTCCTGGATGCCTTTGCTGGGCCCTGTCTCTTATGTCTGATGCCAGGCTCCCTCGCAGCACAGCTACTGGGGACTGGGACTCCCGAGCGTCCGACACCGGAGGCAGGCTCTCCTTTTCGCTCTGTTCTCCCTGCCAGGACCTGCACCCCGCCTTCCACAGCCTGGACCACGTGGGCCGGGGAGCTAGCGTGGGGCCCCCTCCCCTCCCAGGCTGTCTCATTCGGGGCACCCTGTCTGCACTGCACCCACAGGGGCCCGGTCGGTGTGGTGGTCGGTGTGGCTTCAGATCCGCTCCCGGATTCCCAGTGCTGCAGTGAGCAGTCTTATTAACAAGGTGCCTGCAGGGGGGCCCCTCCCTGTGGCACCCCTGCAGCGTCACACCAGGGCCCCAGTACTGCTCACTCCAATGACTCCTCTTGAGCTGCTGGGCCAGATGAAATGGGAACCCCAAGTAGCAGATAAGTGGGTACCCAGCTGCTCAAGCTCAGGGGTGCACATCCCCCACTTGCTGTGTTTACACAACCCGCTTCAAACCACGGGGGCCAAATAATAATAAAGAACAGGCAGAAGGCCTTTCAAAATCAAGGCTGGAATCAAATGTGAGGTCTCCCTTTGGTTTTCCCAAGCTGCTGCAGGGGGCGGGGGCGGGGGCAGCTACCATTTTTTAAAACAATTACTGTTACTACTAAGCTGGACCCTCAAAAATGACCTCGTTTGATCTTCTTGACAGCCAGGACTAAGGGGAGGCCACTGAGGCATCCAGAGTGCAAAATTTAAGGAGCGATCACTCTCGGGTGCCAGCCCTGCCCTTGCCCGAGCATGACTGGCATCTGGGACGCCAGTGCGGGGGGCTTCCGGTTCCCTCATTTATGAAGGAAGAAGCCGAGCTTCAGAGAAGGGCAGGATCCCCAGGGTAGGACAAGCGAGTACCTGGTGGCTCTCCCCAGGGACGCTGTCTTCGGCCTCCCTCTGCTGGGGGTCCTCTTGGGCGGCTGGGGCAGCGGGTTCGGAGGCTGGTTGGGCACCCTCCGCACCCTCGTCCAGATAGAGCTCATGGACGGTGGCCTGAGGGAGGTTCTTGCTGGGCCCCGAGAAGCTGCAGCTGCTCTGGGAGGCCTCGGCCTCCTCCTCCCCCTCTCCGGGCCCCCGGTCACACAGGTAGCCCTCTGGTTCTTCGAAGTCCAACTCTTCATTTTTCAAATCCTCCGAGCCTTCTGCGTACGCCTCCAACACGGCGGCCAGGGGAACCTCGTAATGTGGGTAGTAGAAAAGGTCGTGCGGGATGACGGAAATCTTGGAGAGGGGTGGGGAGGGTCTGAAGTCCAGGCCTTCTTCGCTGTGACTCCTAAGGGTCTCCAAGCTGACGCTGCTGCTCGGTGGGCTGGAAGGCAACTCTCGGCCAAGCCCCTGGGGGCTTTCAGCCTCCGCTTCTTCCTCGCCAGCCGGGTGACGCAGGGACTTCCGCTTTGCCTTTTCATATACCTCTGGCTTTTTATCCGCCGGTGCATCCTCTAGGGCCAAAGAATAGCCTTGGTCTTCTTGTTCGAGACCCGTGGAAGGCCCGTGGCTGCCAGGCGCCGCTGGGGGCTCGTCTGGCTCTTTGTTTTTGTGGGTAGATTTACTCCTTCTTTTACCCAGTTTCTCAGCGTGTTCTTCCACAACCTCATCCTCAGCAGGTTTTTTCTTGGGAGGTGAAGAAAGCTCATTGAAAGCCTGGCTGGTCGAGGCAAAGTCTACCAGGTCGCTGCTAAGTTTAGAGGCTTTTAATGGTATACATTCAAAATAGTCTTCTTTATCCATAACTTGTACAGTCAGCAACTTAACCTTGATCTCTAAGGACTCGGCCATAACGGTGTCCTCCCCAAGGGGTGAAAGGGGACGACTTTCTTCCCCTTGGCTGGCTGCCCTCTCCAATGTCCCATCCCAGGAGGGAGAACTCTGGGATGTCTGAGAATTATTGATCTTACCACCTGCCACGGAAACATCACCTAGGGCCTCGTCAGAGGCTACTTCCAGGATCTTTAGGGCTTCCTCTTTTGGCTTTTCCTCGGCAGTCGTGACAGCCAGATCATGTTCATCTTGCTTTGACAACTCCTTTGTTTGTCTCGGACTCCCTTCAAAGCCAAAGTCTGGACTATAGAAAGGGTCTTTACTGCAGGAAGCATCCTTGTATGTGTCAGACTCAAAGTGCACAGTTTTCTTGATTGGCAGGGAGTTGGACCTCCGGCTGTCCTTCCTGGATGATAAGATGGAATATTCTGGAGATGGCTCACTGATGCTGCTGGTCTTACCTGAGACCCCCTGAAGGACCTGGTCAATGACCTGGTGGATGACCTCGGTGGAACTGTCTGACAGCTCATGGCTGGAAACGCCATCCAGATGGGATTCCTTCATGCTCTCAGATTTGTCACAGACAAAGACTTTGGAGGGCGGCGGGTGGCTGGTTTCGTGGTTCATGGTGTAGGCACGCTCCCCGTTTTCAGTGAGGAAGAAGACTGTGCTTTCCTGTTCAGAAGGTGTTTCTTTGATGCGGACAAAGGTGGATTCAATCGGGGCTTCTTTACTTGAATCCACAAAATCCTCCTGCAAAGAAACACAGGGCAACATAAAATCAGAAGAACGTTTAAGTATAACATGTATTCCCCTCCCCAAAAAATAAAAACTGAAGAAGAGCCATTTCAGAACTAACGCCAAGTGTTCTGATTAAGACGTAGATG
>NW_006494609.1:17705074-17740480 GCF_000325575.1 Pteropus alecto
TGCTGAAGCATGAAAACACCAGATAAATTAAAAATATGATTTAAAAAACACTATGGATGCAAAGAAATCTCAATGAACTAAACTCTAGAGAAGGTCAAGCCCTTCTTAAGTGAGCAGAGATTGGCAGCCACTTCGTCCCTGGAGGGCACTGCCTAGTCTGGGTATGGGTGGCAGGAGAGCTGACCTACCTGAAATAAGGCAAACCCAGCCAAATCTGTATTGATTGTGTAGGCTGGTAGGAGGTTGAATCTAGAAGGGCCCCAAATGCAAAACCAATTCTCTTTATACGCTAAACCTCCCCCACGGGGACTTCTGTTGAGTTAGAAGCAGCTGTGGGCAGGGCTGCAAAGCAGAGAGTGATCTTGGTGGTATTGCAGTAGTTAGCTCCCAATGCATAGGTGAAGAAAGTGGGTTGATCTTATCCGAATATTACTTGAAACCAGAAAGCTGAAATTTAAAAACGCTGCAACATATCCCTTATTAACTCCTCATTGTAAGTCCCTGCTTCACAAAGGGCTACATTCTCAGAGGAAAAAATGTCATCTACCTTAGTCTCTACTGTTCATTTGTACACCAGGTCTGGCATAAAACAAAAAAAAATTTCAAGATATCAAGAAGCAGTAGAATGAGTCCCATAATCAAGAGAAACAATAGTCATTAGAAGTAGATCCAACTAAGACCCAGGGTTAGAACAAGCAAACAAAGACTCTAAAATAACTATTTAACCCACATTACAAGAAATATAAAGGTAGTTCTTTAGGCTGAAGGGAAATGATGACAGATGGAAGCCTGGGTCTGAAGGAGGAAATGAAAAGTACCCGAAATGGTCAATATATCGTCAATACAAAATGCTTTAAAGTTTTCTTAAAAAGCCTCCTGACTGTTTAAAGCCAAAATAATAACAAAGTGTTGGAGATTAAAACATACATAGAAGTAAATTAAATGATAATGATAGAACAAAAGATTGGAAAGGAAATTAGAATTAAATTATTGCACATATAAAAATATATAAAATTTGCATTTTACTTGAAGTGATATTATAGTAATTCAAGGTAGATGGCAGTTTGTTTAAGACGAGTATTATAATCCCTAGAACAACTACTGAAAAGATAAAACAAGGAGATGTGGCTAAAAAGTCGGTAGAAGAGCTAAAATGGAAACCAAAGAATAATTGAATAATCCAAAAAAAGTTATGAAGGACAAAGGAGCATGATATAGATAGGATCAATGGAAAATAATAATTGAGATGGTAGATTAAATCTCTGTAAATGGATGAAAAACACACTAATTAAATGATACGTTAATTCTTATCAGAATGGATAAAAAACATGACCCGCCTATATACTGTGTATAAGAGACGTGTTTAAATATTAGCCCACGCATACTGAGAGGAAAAAAATGGAAAAAGATATATCATGCAAACATCATGAGGAAGCTTATAGTAGTATAGCTACATTCCTATCAGACAAAGTACATGGCAAGACAAAAAAAATTGCAAAAAAATAAAACAAGTCATCAGAAAGATACAACAATCCTAAACGTTAATGCATTTACAGCATAGCTTCAACAACGGAAGACGAAAACTGACAGAACTGAGAAATAAATCCACAGTCATAAGTTGAAGATTTTTAACATTCTCCCTCATACTAATTGATAAGAAAAGCAGAAAAAAAAATCAGTATGTTTACAGAATATGAGAACAGCATATTAACCAACTCAACTCTTAATTGATATTTAAAGAATGTTAATTCCTTCATTGCATAAGAGACATTCTTTTCAAGTGCATATGGTACATTTAACCAAAATAAGCCATATGTTGGGCCAGAAGACTAGGCATAGTGTCTGTTACACAGATGGCCAGGGCTTAACGGATGTTCATTGAAATGAACTCAATTCTGCTAAATTGTTAAGGAACAGTTCAATGGGTGTCTAGATTATTTGTCATCTGTAGTCCCCTAGGGATGTGAATAAACTGTTCTGCAGTGACACACCGCATTCTGTGAATCAGGATGCCTTTCTCCAGGTATCATACTTTGCTCATGCTCTCATTTCCCTGCCCTAGTCTCTGATCTCATTATTGGGGAGATCCAAGTGTCGGATTTGCTGAATCCTGGCTGTGACCTTGACTTACATATATACCATAAGTTTTAGTTGACTTCAAACTCTGTCTTCGTTTTAAGGGCTTAGGGCTAATAAAAGCTGTGGTACCTAGTATCTCAGAATTTAGTACTGGGCTAGGAAAATTAAAAATGTTATTACATGATATTATATATTACATCACATAATATCATGTAATAGTATATAAAACATATTATTATTACAAAATAATAACAATCATCGCCATTTGCTGAGCATAGCTATTGTGCCAGGCACAGGACTAGGTACTTTACACATATATTTATTCTTCATACAACTCTGAAATGTGGGTAATACTTCCATTTTACAGATGACAACTCATACAAACATGTATCAGAGAGATTAAGTAAGCAGCTCGAGGTCCCACAGCTCCAAGCGGCAGAACTGACATCCCAGCCCATGGAATTCCTGCTTCTAAATCACCCTGGGAAGTGATCTGTGGTACAGGGACAGGTGGGAAACACACACACACACACACACGCACACGCACACGCACACGCACACGCACACACACACACACACACACACACACGTAGGGACTGGAATGAAACCACAGCATGAGAGGACCCAGCCTGAGTCTCAGTTTTATATGGGGTCTCGGTTTCAGCCGCATGTTTGTAAGGGATCTAAGAGCCGGAACTTTGGAACCACAGAGACCTGGAGTCACAGAGCTCTGTCCTCGGTGGCTGTGTGACCCTGGAGAGGGCTTTAAGTCTCTGAGCACCTGTATTCTCATCTATAAAATGCGGACCATGATCCTGAGCCACGTCGGACCGTAGGAGTGGCGGTCAGCCCAGAGACACACACAGGGCAGTTACCCTACCACCTCCAGCTGAAACAGCAGCCCCCCGTTCCTTCAGTTAGCGTTAGCGCTTATGCTTACTTTTTTCTGTCCATTACTCATAACTACTTGAAATTATAATGTGTTTGCTGGGTATTAACTGTTTTCTCCATTAGAACAAAGCTGCATAGGTTAGGGAACTCATCCACCTAGTTTATTGCTGAGACCCGCCCCCAGCCAGCAATAGGTGTTCCATAAATTACCTATGAATCTAGTGAAGGGCTTTTGTTATTGTTGTTGCTATTATTACTATTATCATCTCGGGGGTGTGCATGGGTTGGGTGGAGGTTCAACGGAGCCATGACGACCCCTCGAAAAGTCTGATTCTGCTCAAAAAAACAAACAAACCAACAAAAAAGCTGTCACCAAGTACAGTCTGGGATTCCAAAAATAAAAAGGTGTGTTCTGAAAGGTCATGATCTTTTATTATTTTTTTTGCACTCTGATAAAATCCAGTAAATTACTAAAAGGTTCTATCTGGCATCTAAAAAATCATGTAGCCTATCCCTATTACACGTGAGCATCTTTTACAATCTTAATAAAGTTTGGTATGGGAATTGGTTTGCCAGAAACGTGGCTGTCCAACTTCCCATCTTGCTTTTAAATGTAAGACACGCTGTATACGATTCTGAAACTAACCTGTGGCAAGACAACGCTTAAGGGACTTGAGATAAGTTTTGATATTTATTGCTCATCATATGGAGCAAACCCAGCTTTGTCTGATGGCCAGCTAAGGAAAATGTAGTTTCCGAATGAAAGGTTAGAAAAACAAACATACGGCTTCCAACTCCGGGAAATGTTCTAGAAACTGTGCCACGTAGGTCACGATGGATTGCTCGTCCGGCGTGTCGACCATGATGTCTGTTAAGAGAGACGCAGGCATTAGAAGGGCACACAAACACGCCATCCTTAAATAGGATCATGGGATGCTCGATGGTGAAGGAGTCCATGGACCATTGAGATTTTTTTCTCTTTATTTTACACTTGAGGAAATGTAGGCCCAGAGAGGGGAATCATTTGATTGAAGGCTCACAGCTGGCTGATGAATAGAGGAGCTGGGATATCGGGATGTAGAACCCAAACCCCTGATTCTCAAGATTGTTCATTATTCTGTCTTAGTCCCTCCACGGTTAGCAGCCAGCTAGCTCCCTGTCAGCTCCATTGGTGAGACTGTTGAACCAGGACCCTTATTCACTGCTGGAGAGAGTCCCAAACTGGCCTAATCCACGTGGAAAAGCAATTTAACAGAGATAGCCAAGTGCCTTAAAAAGGTGTGTCCTTTCCGACTCTGTCATTCCACTGATGGGACCTGGTCTCGAAGGCAATAACCCGAGAAGCACACTGATATTTCTTCAATAAGATGGTCAGTGCGGTGTTATATATAAACATGATTATTTCAGAAACAACCTCAGTGTCCACCAGTAGCAGAAGAGCTAACTAAATCTTGGTATGCCCACGAGATGGGCCATTCTGCAGCCAATAAAAATATCTAATGATGACATTACAGCAACATGCAAAATATCTATGTCATAATTATAACATTAAATCTTTAAAAAAGTAAGAGACAAAACTATACATACACCAAATGATCCCAAATGTAAAAAATTTGTAATTAGATGCACAGGAAAATACTGGAAAAATGATCTCCGTGGTAGGAATATAGGAGATATAAAAACGTCTTCATTGGATTTTTCTGGATTTTCCAAATTTTCTACCTGGACGGCATATATTACACACGTAATAAAAATTCTTAACCAGGAAGAAAGAGGGACCCCCACGCTACCTTCAGGTTCCAGCAGCCTGGGAATGTGAAGGGCGTCGTGTGCGATGCTGAAAGCCTTCTCCAGGTTCTCCCTCATGGAGTCCTGCAGGGCCTGCTTCATGTCCACCAGGCTGGGGTCAATGGCCTTGATGACAGCCAGGAAAGCCAGCCCGCTCCTCCAGCTGCCGGCGAAGTCCTGCACCGCCACGCCATACCTGAGGAAAAGCAGCAGAGGCGGCCACAGTGCCACTCGGTAACGATACTTGGTGACAAGGACGTCTGTGGGGAGCAGCCTCGCGGGCCTCTGAGCGGGGCCAGGGCTGCTGACCTCGCAGGGGGCGGACACCCTGGGCCCTGAGACCGAGGAAAGCTACACTGAACCGCCATATTTCCATTTCTGGACAGACAGAAGAGGAAGGTATGCATTGTACAAGGAGGCAAAATAGGACCCTGTCTTCCCTCATTCCCAGATATAGAAAGGAGCAATTTTTCACACTGTTCGTCTTATCAGTGATACTCAGAACATAGCAAACAAGGATGTGCCGTGCAATGCAATGGAGCCAGGAAGACCTGGGTTCGCACCCGGCTGCCACTCTGGACTCTGGCCCTGTGGCCTTGGGCAAGTCACGCACCCCTCTATGCCTCAAACTCCTCAACGACACAACAGGGATCCTCGTGCTGGGACCTCTCGGCGGCTGTTATGGAGAAGTATTAGGTTGAACCCAGGAGAACGACTAATGTCCAACGTAGACAGCGCTGACGCTGGCGTAGGGCTAGTAATTGAGCTGCAGAACTGATCCGGATCTCACCAGTTTCATTTTCACGGGGTGGGAGGGTGTATGGTACCGGGATGTTTTATCACAAGTACAGAATCCTGTAGCCACCATCACAACAGACAACAGAACTGTTGCAGCACCCCAAAGACACCTCCTCTTCTTTGGTGACCCTCCCTCCCGGCAACGAGCTCCCTTTTGGTCGATTTCTCTTAAATGCATGATGACCCTTCAGGTTAATCGATTCTATCGGGCTCCACCCCTCAGTCAAAACTCCAAAGATCCGGCCTCTCTTCCCTCTTTCATTCTCATATACCAGGGAGAAGGGATCTGATTTTTCCTAAGTGCTTTTCAGGCGCTGGTACCGTGCCAGGCACTTTTGCGGGGTTTATATCATTGCATCCCGACCATCCCGTAAGGCAGAGAATGGTAAGTTATGTGGCCGGCGGGGAAAGTGAGTCCCTAGGACCTCACCCAGTCTGTACGTGGCAGAGCTGAGGTGGCCCTGAGTTTGTGTGGCTCTTACCACCGACGGCCTGGCTTTCTACCCAGGGGCTGTCGGCCACTGCCGGTAAGGGGCCCGGGACCAAATGCTGAAAGGCCTCGCCTGCTGGCACAGGCTCAAACAGGCGGCCAGGAACTTCGCTGCAGCTCAACCATCTGCTAGGGAAAGGCCTGACTCTGATATGTTACAGCCTTTATTATTATTCGTTTTTAAGTAGGTACAGGCTAAAAGAAACCCTGACCCTTCATGATAAATATGTATATGTTACTAGCATCCGAGAGACAACCGCGCTGGGGGGTTCCACATGGTGGCAGCCCCTTCAATTTTTATTCAGATCCCCTCATTGGCTTTCTGCAAACCAAACATTCTGGGAACACAGTTTTCTATGCCCGAACACTGAAAAGTGTAGTGTCCCCTGTCCTGATAGTCTACGCGAAGTGACAGGCACATAACCGGCAAGTGACTCAACAAGTGTTAAGGCCCCTTTCCTTCGCCTCCTCCCTCCTCCTGGCGACGGGATGGGGCTGCGGGGAGAGGGCGCTGTGCCTTACTTCCTCGTTCTCCTCTGCACCCACGCCAGCAGGGTCCTGATGGCCCTCCTCTGGTCTTTCACAGACACTGCCGCGCTCGGCTCTGCGGTGGGCGTTGGGGGGAAGGAGGAGTCTGAGTCTGTGCCTCCCGAGCCGGGTGACAGGCTGGAAGACGGAGAGTTTCTGCTGAGGTTGCCCGTGAGCTCCTTAATCTGGAAAACAAAACAAAACGGCATTTCAGATCCCAGAGGCAGACCCATCTGACCCACATGGACCGCGACTGGACGGACCAACTCATGTAGAATTGGTTCTGTAGATAGGGAGAATCCGCTTTTCCATGGCTGTGTGTCAGGGGACCAGGCAGTGCCCACGATGGCCTGACTGCTTTATGCGGCTTGACACTTCGCAGGGAAGTTCATCTCTTCCAGGAGTCTCTCCAGCTCTGGCCAGACGAGGTCTTCAGGACCCGATCGCACCTACCCTTCCCCTCTCCATATCTCTCCCAGAATGCATCGCACTGTTCAAGCCCCACTGCCTACGCTCATCCTGGTCCTGCTGCCCAGATGTCACACCCTTCCATCGCTGAATTCCTGGCTACTCAAAATGTAGCTCCTCTCATGGGGCACTTGTGAGAAATGCAGAAGCCCAGGCCCCGCCCCAGACCTACTGGAATCAGAATCTGCATTTTAGTACCACCCCAGGCGATTCAGATGCACGGTCAAGTCCGAGAAGCACTGCTGTAGTGCGCTCCTACTCATCCTTCAAAACCCAGCTCTGGTGTCACTTCCTACAGGAAGTTCTCCAAACTCCCCTCATGCCCAGAGGGAGCTGCCTTCTTGGTGCTGTTACGACACTCTGCTCACACCTGGATCATGGCCTGTGCCAGAGTTCTGTAACGTGGGACTGACTGGTCTGTGACCCAGAGAGTCACGAGCACAGGCCTTGGTGTGGCCAGAACCTGGCACAGGGGAGAAACTCAGCAGACATTTGCTAAATGAATGAATGAAGATTTGGGGTGGATTTCAGGCCTTGACTTTGTACACATTTCCAGCATCTATCAGGGACTTTAATGATAAACATCAGCGACTGAAGCCTGTCTGTAACCGTCCAGTCGACCAAGGGCTTTCCCACATGGCATCTCTTGGTGCTCACTGCACATTCTGCACAGATGTAGGAGCTGAGGCTCAGAGAGCCTTTGGTTTCTTAAGTTCAAGGCTCCCATAGGACTGGATCTGCTGTGTCTGAACCTCGTTTGTGCTCATTCTTCTCTGAAACACAAGCACTGAGCCCTAAACCCTGGCAGATCATGTCCACAAAGGCCATTTTCACTCTTGGCAATGAAATAATGAGCCGCAATGTTCTATTTCGAAAGAAGGGGGTTTTAGAGGATGAATGTCATTCAGCTCACTCCCTCTTATTCAAGGAAAACAACTGAAAATAAAAATGCAATTTTAAATGCCACCTTCATACGCCAGCCACAGATCCCATCCTTCCTCTGTAAAATTTGTATTTCTAAATAGAGGCTGAAGTCGCTAAGGATGGAAAAAGAAGGTCTCACCTGTCACATATGCCTCTTCCCAGAGCTATCTTTTGTACAAGCTTTTCAATCGTCTCTAGAGAACATGAGTCGTTTTAGGAAAGTAACTCTACCACGTTCAATTTTTCGTGGAAGTATTTCCCCAGTTCTGGTGACACTTTAGAATAAAATAATTTTTCCAAGTAAACATTGAACTCTTTAAGTCCCGAGAGGATGGATAGACTCTTCTGGAGAATAGAGCTCCCATCATGTTTTAAATCACAGAGACTCAAATCTCTAGCATCCGGAGTCCTCACGTTTTTTTTTCACAAAACAGAAAAGTCAGAATCGGTCAGAAACTAAATCTCACTGTTTCCCTCGATCTGGCCCCAGTCTGTTCTGCTGGCCCTAAGCAGATGCCAGGAGACCGTTACCGTGTCACAGAAAGGAAGTGATTTTACCTGGAAAAAGAGGATTATGTTCCATATCAGCCCAAGAACCAAGGAGGGGTTGCCATCTGCTATTTCCGCGGCGTCGATGCTAACCAGCTTCACCTGCAGAGATGCAATTTACGAGCTTAATGAGGGTAGTCGAGTAGGTTGGAACTTGTTTCTGATGCCCTCATGGGCCTGTTCCTCTTTCTTACCTGTGCCGGCCAGTGTTGCCAAAGGCCACCTCTTGGGGGCTCTTAGTATGCAAAAGTGTTTTTAATAAGCACATACATAGCACCTACCACACAGACACCGGGCTGAGCTCCCTACAAGTACTAACTCAGTCTGTGCTCACAACAATCCACAGTGTCAGTACTTCTAGCAGGTGTATAATTCAGGTGAGGACGTGCCAGAGGAGTCAAAGGTAACATGACCAGAGTGACACACTAGTCGGGTCTTAGGCGTTCTTTTCCAAAGACAGGTTATACGTGCCTACCAGATTGGTCTGCACGCTGCACTAACATCACCGAACCTGCAGATGTAACACCTCTTTGGACAAACACAGAGCACCGATGTCTGGACCGTGATGAGAAAGATAATTATCCATTGCCGATAAGAAATGCCATGAAGGGAGAAGGCTGATACCCAGAGTTTCTGCCTCATTACAAAATATCCCACTGATTGGTTAAAATGTGCCTATTTGAGAAACCTCCTTAGGAGATTATCTGCTTATTTAACTAGGTTCTGACCACAGGATGATGCTCTGAGCAAATCCCTAAGGCACTAGCTCTCAAAGTGTGGTCCCTGGATTGATCTCCTGGGAACTCTTTAGAAAGGCGAATTCTCCCCCAGACCTACTACATCAGCAACTCTGGGAGTGGGGCCATAATCTGCATTTTAAGGAGCACTCAGGTTTGAGGACCATTGCCCTAAGTCATTTTATTCTGCAAACAAAATCTGAGCACAGAGATCTGGGGTCTGCAAACTTCTATAAAGGGACAGAGAGTAAATATTTAAGACTTTGCAGGCCACAGCTGTCTGAGCCACATTTTCTTCTTCTTTGTTCTTTACGACCATTTACAAATATAAAATCCATTCTTCAGGGAGGAGAGGAGAAACACAGTTAGTTACAGTAAGCTTTCAAATTCACCCTGCAGAATCGGGCAGGGAGACTTGAGAAAGAAAACTGCAGGCCTCACATGAACACCCGCCTCTCCCCCGCCTCTCCCACTCCGTCAGGGCTTTTAAAAATGTTCGACGCTGGTCTCTGATCCTATCGGTTCTTTGGGGGTTTCTGACAACAGAAATCAGCAGAGCCTGGGCTTTCCTAATGGAATGAGAGAGCGACAGGAGTTCCCTGGCTCGGAGTGTTTTGCAGGCTGATGCCAAGAGCATAATTCAGACAGCAGAGCTCATCGCAGGCAGGCTGGAGCCAGGAAGGAAGCTGTCAATACTGTGAATGACATGGCCAATCAAATTCAGGTCCAATATTCTGTCCACGTTCATCATAGCCACATGTCCCACTGATGAATCACCTGTGACGCGTGCCCTGCTGGCCTCTGCTCTGACAGCCCCTCTGTCACTGTAGCTCACTAGACACATCCCAGCGCGGGGAATTGGAGCGGTTAGCCAAGCCGATCACCCCTGGAGGGGAAGCCCAGCACAGCTCCCTGAGCTGAGGTTCCCGGAAAGCGTCCCGAAGTGAGAGAATATGACAGAGCTGCCTTGTAGATGCAATGAGCAGGATGCTGCACTGTCCCGGGAGAGGAGAGGGACAGAGCACCTGGCTGAGGGAAGGCGGTGACTGCAGGTGCTCCTGGGCGCCAGGGAGCAGGTATTCCCAAAGACCCTGCCTTGGGTGCCCAGCCACTGTGGGGTTCTCCACGGCGAACAGACAATGAAACAGCCAGACATCAGCCAGAAGCTTCGGGGACACTGTTCTCCTCCTCCTCTTGCTCCTAACTCAGTTGTTTTTGTCACACTGATGGCGAGTGGACCAAGTGACTTAGGGGAGTGGTTCCTTCTCCCCCTCTGGCTGCCACATCGAGCATGGGGCAGTGATAATGGTCATCACAGTAATATCTGTGGAGCCTGACTTCCTGCCTAGTGGTTTTCACAGGTTAGTTCATTTAATGCTCACGACATATCCATTTCACAGAAGAGGAAGCTGAGGCTCAGAGGTGGGAGGTCACAGCATTGGTCCTGTGGGGTAGCCAGTCTCTGCAGATGGAGGGAACGCTATGCTGGGACGCGCATGGCCGGCCCTACCTAACAGCACCTGAATCCTGGAGCAAACGAGACCTGGACTGCTGCCCCTCCTGGCACCTGCTTGGCAGTGATCACCTAGTTCTGGGCACTTCTTTGGCTCAGCACAGCAACTGTGGTCCATCCACCCTCGAACTGGGACAGAGGACATGAAGGGACCAGCAGGGAGTGGGACAGAGACTGCATCTGAAACTCCTGTTTCCCATTTAAAGCATACAATTCAGTGGTTTTTAGTGTATTCACAGATATGCACAAGCGTCACCTCAGTCAATGTTAGAACTTTTTTATTACTTCACAAAGAGACGCCAGACTCTGTAGCTATCACTCCCCCCGACCCCCCACCTCCACAACCCTAAGCCACCACTAATCTATTGTCAGGCTCTAGAGATCTCCTCGTCCTGGACATCTCACAGGAAAAGAACCATAGAATAAATGGTCCCTCGTGTTGGCATCTCTGACAATGTAGGCGAGGCTTATCGTGTTGTAGGCTGCACTTCCTCCTTTTTCATGGCTGAATAACATTCCATTTTGTAAACGTACTGCATGCGGATTATCCATCTGGGTGGCTTCTACCCTTTGGCTGTTACAAACGACACTGCTAGGAACCATTTTATCCTTTTTGGCCACCGCCATCTGAAGTCCTTCCTACGTGTGGAGCTTCCCCCGCATATGGGAGGCAGAGCCCAGCTCCCTCTTCAAAACCCCAAAGTGCTCCCCGCCCGGCCCCCGCAGCTGAGACGTGGGCGGAGACCCAGGCCTGGCAGCCCAGACCATTGAATCTAAACGGGTGATACTGAGTTCATTCCAGGGGCTGTGGGTGTGGACCTCAGAGGCAGTGGTGACAGTGTAGTGGGGACAGTGTAGTGGTGGCTATGCCCACATGGGTCCTTGGATTAGGAGTGTGGGGTGCTCTGTGGTGATCCTGGCATCTCTGGGCTCCAACCCCGATTCCCAGCTTTTAAGTCACCCTGTGTGCTACTCAGCATCCTTTTAACAGATCCTTTTTCTGCTTAAATCGGCCAATCTCAGCTTCTGTTGCTTACCACCAAGACCCCCCAATGAATCGCATTTTACAGCAAAGTTTTACAGTACTTGCCGACGCGCCAGGCAAGCTGCCGCGTATTCACCCAGACTGACTGGTGAAGCTTAACGCAAGGGGCGAGCTGGACATCTCACCCCTCTGGGGCCACCCATTCCTATTTCTGAAGGACATGAAGCAGAGTTCAAAACACAGAAAAAGCTGATTTAAGCCTAGAAAGTGATGGCAAAGAGTACTTTTCCCTGACTCATTTAACCGCCTTCTCTGCTTTGCTTCTCCCATATTCTGAGTTCGAAGAGAAAGTCTCACACTCTGACTCGTCAGATCCTAAGATCTGACAGCCAGCCAACTGCCCTGCCTTTCTCACGACTGGGCGTCCACTGGAGTTTTTTGTCCTGATGGAGACGGAAGGTGGGACAGCTGTGCTACCAACCGATGGATTAGCTGAGCGACTTGCGTTAAGTTTAAACTTAGTTTAATTTGACCATTTTAGCAGGGTCCTCTTCACACGCTTGTCTTGTGGCCAGCACTCAACTTCAAAGGACACCTTTTTCGTCACAGGAGAGGCCTGTGTGAACGAGATGTGTGCTTCAAATACTTACATTGCTATCTTCCAAAAACTTGAGTGCTTTCGCTATGTTGTTCAACCGAAAAATACGGTGGGACGAGGATTTGTACTCATGCAGCTGTGACATAAAACAGAGCAAAACAAGAAGTTAACCCGACACAGGCCCTCAGACTCCCCGGGGTGCCGCGGGCTGGCTTATCTTCTTCTTCTCCATTTTCACATTAATCTCAAGAGAAAGGGGTTCACAGCTGAAACCCACCCCTTATTTACGGTTCCCGGGACTTCGCTCAGTTGAGCTGGTGAACGGGGGACCCAGGGGTTAAACAAGGGACAGATTTGTCAGGTTTTTCTCTCTGACCCAGCTCCTGGCGTTTGATAGTCCTCCCTCCCCCAGAGCCCTCAGTGACATGTTCTCCTCGCTGTGCCGATGGTTTCTGTCAGGGCAGGGAGCCTCGGCTGGGAGCATCACCGCACAGCTGCTAAATCATCTGTCAGGGCCCTCCCTGGGGCAGCAGACGCTCCTGCTGTGCAAAAGCTCTGTGAACAGTCAGCCCAGAAAGAGAGAGAGAGATGGACAGACACAGACAGGCAGAGAGACAGACACGGAGAGGGATAGAGATATTAAAACAGACAGAGGAAGAGAGAGACAGACAGAGAGACAGAGAGAGACAAAGAGAGAGATAGAAATACTAAAACAGACAGAGGAAGAGAGAGAGACCAGAGATATTAAAACAGACAGAGGAAGAGAGAGAGACAGAGAGACAGAGAGAGACAAAGAGAGAGACAGAAATACTAAAACAGACAGAGGAAGAGAGAGAGACAGACAGACAGAGAGACAGACCCAGAGAGGGACAGAGATATTAAGACAGACAGAGAGACAGACAGACAGACAAAGAGAGGGCAGAGCGGGATGTGCTTGCAGAAGCTAAACCCTGACACTAGCGGCTGTACACACTGGGGGCACCATCGGAATGAACATCCTGCACTGAAGCTCATGGTACCCCTCTGGGTGGGTGGTTTACATCACACGGTGAACCAGTGGGTGTCAGTCCCACCTGGTGTGAGCTGCTGGCCAAGCTCATGGGTCACTCAGGCAAGTCGGACACTGCCTCCAGAGCAGGCTTTCTCAACAGTGACAGGGCTGGCATTTTGGCCAGGTCACTGCACCGCCCAGGGGACATTTGGTAATGTCTAGAGATATGTTTGGGTGTCACACCTGGGGGTACTACTGGCATCCAGTGGGTAGAGACCAAGGACGCCGTTAAACGTCCTGCAGTGCACAGGACAGCCCTCACCACAAAAAACTACCCGACCCGAAATGTCAACAGTGCCGAGGCTGAGAAGCCCTGCTCTGCGGGAGGACAAGCTGAGCACCACAGACACACGCATGTGACGAGGTTTGGCCAAGATCCAAGTGAAACGAACCTCGAGATCAACTGGTTCAATTCGATTTCCATCATACTTATAAGAAGTTTCTAGAAGCCACCAGAGTTCTAGTTTAGCCTCAGGAGGGATGATAGAATGTGGCTGTGCAGTGCTTTCTCCCGCACCTTCCCGATTCTTAGCTACCTTCTGGTTGATATAATGGCCGGCCCGCTAAACTCGAATGTTCTAGTTGCCACCTTTAGCCTAACAGACTCACAGAAAACACTGCTCATGGATCCATTTACTTCCTAGAGCATATTTTCTAAAACAAACAAAAAACAAAAAACAAAAAAAAACTGCTTAGTTACACATGATTATATCAGTTTCAGCCACTGAGAAAGGAATGTCACCCTTCAAAGTTTCTCGTCACAGGACTTACGCACAGCCAGGTATGTACACACACACATAGCTCCATATTGAAAGGAAGCCATCAGCACGGTTTTTCTCTGTGTTTGACTTCTTCCTGACCCTTCTGTGATGTACGTACCAGATTCTTCCCCGACAGGACTTCTAACAGAGCCATTAGGATTTTGCCATCTTGTATATCGATGAATAAATCATTAACTTCTAGAGGCGGGTTGCACTGTGGAAGGAGAAAGAAACCAGCTGATTAGCAACCAGCCGGTCAGCGACCTGCGTAACCTACAGAACCACGTCAGAGCTGCAGGTGTCACAGCAAGGTTCATCCAGGGAGGGTGCAAGCCCAACGACCCCTGTGGGTGATGCCCAGGCAGCGGGTGCACTGGGGAGCTGTGGAGGACATAGTGTCCTAGGCCCCGTCGAACAAATGACCCTTCTCACCTGAGATCTCAGATCCCAGAACCACATTACATCCGTGTGTCTCCTTGAGGGCAGAAAGAAACAGCGTGCCTTGGTTGCAGCCTTCCATAGGCTAAAATCAGTCTAGAAGTAGGGCTCACTGGTGCAAGCCCTTCGCGTCAGACTTGGGGACACTGAGGCTCAAAGAGGCTGGGTGACAAGCTCAGTGTTTGGATGAGTCGGCTCTTTGGTACAGTCCCATGTCTCCAACAGGACACACTGGCTGACCACAAGCACAGCGTGGATTCACACCGCGATGGCGTGACCCTGGGCCAGTTACCCCTGGGCCTGGGTCCAGGGGTCAGCAGGGCTCCCCCACTGCAACACTGCTCAGTCTCTAGGTGTGCACCTTCCTGAGGTGCCAGCTGTCGCTTCGTCAACATTTAGTCCAACTGTGGAGAAGAGGCACCCTTGGCAGAGGAAGCCGGAAAGGTGACCCGTCTGTGCAAGTTGGCTGGGAGAGAACAGAGTGGGATGGGCGCACGGCTGGCCTGCCGAATGCTGGGTGGTGGGCTGAGGGGGAGAGAATCTTTTCTTCCACCTCCAAGATTGTAGATCTATCAGGAACTCAAATCAGAGGCTGACTTACATGTATATGTTGATATATATTTATATGTTTAAGTACGAATTAATACAGATTCATTACAATAGCTCACACTAGTTAAAATCGTACAAAAAAGTGAATCAATGGAATGTTACTGCCTCTTTTCCCCCAAAAGTCCACGCTTCCTGAGATAAACTACCGATATTTCAAGATGCACTTTTCACCTGCGCCACTGAGAAGCAAAGGGGTTAGACACACTTCAGTTCAGATCCAGGCTCTACTCTCAACAGACTTGGCCTTGGGCATTTTCCTTAACCTCCCTGAGTTTGCGTGTCCTTGGCTCTAAGGTCAGGTTAGGAATCTGATCCACCTCAGAAGATGGGAGCTAAACTGAATTGAGATCATGCAGGTAAAGTACCTGGCGTAGCATCTGCCTTCCCAGATTAATGCCACCAGTTAAGCCAGTTTACTATTAAGTGGATTCTTTCCCGCAGAGCCTTAGGGTGCCCTCTGGAGTTGGGCATTTCATCCAGGGGGTGTATGCCTCATGGCTGTAAAGCTGAAAGGGAGGTGTCTTGAGCTGGTGGCTCTCCACGGGGGATGGCCCCCGAAGCGTCCTCTCTCCGCCTCACTTCCTGCTCTTCCTGGGCTCCCTGGGTCAGTAAATGGCACCCTCAGCCCCAATCCACCCAGGTTCTTTCCACTCCCTGGGGAAAAGGCAACTTTCCGCCCAGGACCTGGATGGGAAGAGCTGGAAGCACCCCAGGTTTCCTCTCTGAACCTGGCCCTGGAGAGCTCAGCCGCCTAGGGGGGCTGACACTGGGCCACGTCCACCAAGTTTGGCTGGACGTGGCCTGGAGCCCACGGGGTCAGCTGCAACTCATCAGTCAGAGGCTCCAGCGCAGGGACCTGCAAACTGGGCTTCGCAGACCCCTGGGCTTCAGCAGAGCAGCTTCAGGGTGGCCCATGGGGCCGAGGGAAGTCAGATAAAGGGGTGATCCACTGAACCTCCTTCGTCACTGAGGCCTTTGTTTAGGGTTCCAGGTAAGACTTTGCCTGAAGAAAGGTTTCTATGGACTAAAGCTTGATAATAAGTCCTTTCGTGCAATATGGATGTAGGGGAATGGGGTCTAGAAATGTGGGTTTTAAATAGGCCCCACCCCAGCACGAATTCTGTTTACCTTTTGGGATAGGGGCCTGGGGTAACAGCAAAACAGTTAGGCTGAGTGCTCTTGGCTCCTGCGTACAATGAAAGGGGATGTTCACAGAGGAGGCAGAATTAATAGCGGGAGTGGGGGCGGCAGAGCTAGCCGGGGACCCAGGTAAGGAGAGCCTGGTGGGGCCGAGGCCCAGGCACTCTTTTTCTCGGAGAAGGGCCCCCTCCCGGGACAGCCTCAGAAGGCCCATGTTTTCTTTCTTTAGTGAGAAAGACGGCATTTCCTTAGCTCTTGCACGAGCCTCCCTGAGCCCCGGAGAGTCAAAATACAGGACGATCCTACCCACAGGTGCGCAGAAAAGGGCTCTGCTTCAAGGGCCACAGGGACCGACTCTGAACCAAAAGGCAAATTGTATTTTCTTTGCCAAGTCCCACAGCTCCTGGGGCACATTCCAGGCCGAGCACGAGGGCATCAGGTTACGGATGGAGACTCTCATCCCTGCTTAATGCAGGGGCAGGAGGCAGAAATCATGAGACCCGAACAAAACACCCCGACAGAGGGACCAACAGAACTTCCAGTCGCCAGCCCCGACCGCGGCCAAGCCTGCCGTTGGACTTGAACCTGGAGCACTGTTTCCACTGACAGTGTCTGTTGCAGCGGCGGCACTTGGGGCTGGGGGTGGGGGAGTGGGGGCCTTGGCCACACTCCATCCTGCGAGATGGCAGGAGGAGAAATTGAAACCGCTCCAGTGAAAACACTCCAGGGGCCCCAGACCGTTCCGTGGGCTTCATGAGACTGGTATGGCCGAGTAAACAGCCCCCCCAGGGCTTTCTTCATGATGTAACTCCTTCGGTAAATTAAGGAATTCTTCCAGAAGCCAGAGCCTCAGTAAATATTTCTGACAGCCTTCAAATTGCAGTTAAGCCCGATTCCCGGAGGAGTTCCAGGGTTTCCTTTACATGAAAGGTTGTTCTTGAAAGTCTCGAGGTTGGAAACGTGGCCGTTAATTTTGCCCCGTTTATTAGGCATCAGATTCAGGTGCTGTCTGATTTATCTGCAGAGTGGGTGCTACCCACCCACCTGCCCGGCAGAAGGAGCCCGGAGCCCGGAGCCCGGAGCCTGGCCAAGGAGAAAAGCCTGAGGTGATAAATGCTGACAGAGGCCGAGGAGAAAAGCCTGAGGTGATAAATGCTGACAGAGGCTCATTTGGGGAGGTGGGCGAGTGTGCGGGTATTTGCTGTATTACCCTCTCTATTCCTGGTATTTATTTTTTTAATTAAAAAAAAAAAACAAATGAAAGGAAGAAGGAAAGAAAGAAAGAAAGAAAGAGAGAGAGAAAGAAAGAAAGAAAGAAAGAAAGAAAGAAAGAAAGAAAGAAAGAAAGAAAGAAAAAAGAAAGGAAGGAAGGAAGGAAGGAAGGAAGGAAGGAAGGAAGGAAGGAAGGAAGGAAGGAAGGAAGGAAGACAGACAGAAAGACAGACAGAAAGACAGAGAGAAAGAAAGACGCCATGGCTATGCTCCGTCCACCAGGAGAGATTTCCAGATACCTTGACACACATCAGGCATTAATTTAGGAGTTCGGTGAACTCAGGTTTGGGAAACGGTTTTACTTGTTTTTTTCAGAAAAAACACTTCACTTTATGAGCCCTGCCGAAAATGCATCCCTAGTCAAAACAACTGGCAAATGATTTATAACACTTCATCCACGACGTGCAGTCTCTCCCCCGAGGGGTCGAGGAGCCTCCTGGGCCAAGTGTATCCTAACCCGTTCGCCCGTGGGGGACATAGGTGTGGGTGGCCGAGTTCTGCTGGACGTGCAGTCTCTCCCCCAGGGGTCGAGGAGCCTCCTGGGCCAAGCGTATCCTAACCCGTTCTACAGGTGGGGGACATAGGTGTGGGTGGCCGAGTTCTGCTCTGGAAATACCACAGGCCTAATGGTCAACTATGTGAATTCAAATGTCGGTCCAGAGCTCCCCTTCCTAAAAACCACATTTATTTTCTCTGCTTTTGAGTTGTTTCAATGATTTCCTCTAAGAACCTTCATTTGGGTTAACCATAAGGGCAGTCGATAGTGGCTCCTGTAACTTTTAAGAGGACAGGAGAAAACACACCTACACTAACTAAAGTGGGGCACTTGAATACCGCAAGGTCTAAAAAGAAATGAGAAGGCTGGCTGGGTCTATTTGGAGAACCACACAGTGGAATTTCAGAAGTGAGAATCGAAGCGAGTAAAATGAAATCTTGATAAGTCAGCTTTCTTATAAAGTGAAAAAGAATCTCCCCCCCAACCTGTAGCCCCAGGCAATGCAGAATGTTCCACTGCAGGTCAGGGGTTAACCTGGCGGGTAAGGAGGCCTGGGATGTCGCACTTGAGCCGTTCATCACTGGGCATCCCTGCATCCCTGCCCCTCTGCCGCTCATCCTTTGGTCCGCTACCCTGGAGGAGCTGGTTAGGCTGTTTTTGTTTCAGAGGGTGCTTGCCTGAGAAGCTTGCAGACAAAATGCAATTCAAAACTACCTGGCCAGAGAATATTAGAAAGAAAAAGGAGAAAAGAAGGGTCACGAAGTTAACTCTGCAGGAGAAGCCACAGAAAGAGCTTCCTTGTTGGTTGTGGGGTTGCAGGAAGCCATTAAGCCTATTTCCTTATTCACAACAGGAGGGGCCGGGTAATGACGTCATCATAGGGATTAAAGGAGGCATGTGATGCATTAAGCAGGATGCCCGGTGCACGAAAACAGGCCGGTAATGTTGCTGATCAATAGCATCATTATGTGATTCACAAGGGGATCTGGCTTTGTCGAAGGTGGCAAGGGTTCTTGCATAAATCAGTATAAATACCTACAAATGGCCGTTAATGAGAGCTGCCCCCACCCCCCTTCTGGAAGTCAAGATTCTCCCTGCCCCCTGCCCACAGAAGTGTTTGGGCTGTTCAATGATGAATGTCTTCGAACTTTTGTTCATCATTCCTGTTTAAAGACAGACTTCTCCATCCCCAACTAGACTGACGACCCCAAGGGGACATAACTGTGCCTTACTCACCTCTGTGTCTCCGGCACTGAGCTTGATACTGGCAGTGAGAAGGCACTCAATGGATGTTTAAACGAATGAATGAACACATAACCACAATAACAACGACGCCAGAAAATAGCCCGGCCCTTCCCCTCACTGCACGACCGCACTACACCCTCAGTTACGGAGGAGCCCAGCAGCTCCCAAAAACCCTCACGCCCTGCCTACCTTCTCCAGATGTAGATTTATCCACCGAGTGAAGGTCCTCTTCTGCACATTCTCCCTCTCAACTGAAAACAAAAAAAACACCATCAGCTGGGCGAAAAAGAAACACGCAAAATCCCGCTTGCCAAGGGGAATTCTGGAGATGGAGACAGAGCCACGGAGGGTCCCACGGGGGAACAGGAGAAGGGATGGCAAGGGGCTGCGTGGCACCTGGAATCCGTTTTCCCCACTCTCAAGCATCTGAAATAGATTAAATACCCACAAATTCAGGCACATCGAACACAATGTTGTACACACCTAACGTGAGCATTTGGGCATTTGACTCTCCAGCCTAAGAAAAGTCAAATGGAAAGATTTGCCAAGTAGAACCACAGGCGAAGGTGCTGCACACCTGGGGTCTCCGGAATGTGCCAGAACGTGGCAGAAAGGGTTTGACCAACTCTTGGGTCGGATTCAACCCTGTCATGTCCCAGCTTCCTGTCCTCGGGGCCAGTCCCTGTCCCCGTGTCTGATGTGCCCACTTCCAGGCTGCCACCAGATACCTGCCATCCTACACGTCAACTCAGCACAGGTCCTGGCACAATGGTTGCTCATTTTTGTCCCCTTGGCCGCTATTATTTTAAGAGTCAGGAGGCACTTGACACCCTCCGGGAAGGGAGAGATCTGTGGGTGTCTGCCACAAAGCCGCTGTGGCCCAGGACGTAAACCAGACGCGGACCCCTTCTTCCAGGGGACAGCGCTTCCCAAACAGCTTTCTCAGGAAAGATTTTTCCTTTTCAAGAGTATGGCCATCTACCCAGCACTAACTGCGTCTCGGACACTTTGTTTCCATTAATCTTTAAACCCGACAACACCGCCTGAGGAGTAGAAATTATTACTTTACAGATGAACAAAATGGGGCTCGAAGAGGTACCATGACTTGCCCAGGGCACCTGCCAGAGGGAGGCAGAGGTGGATGGACATCATCCTCGGGTCTGTCCGCCAACCCATCCCCCACCCCGCATCAGTGTCCTGGAAAGGGAACGTTTGGGTTTGAATCTTAGTTCTTCCAATTACGGCAAAGACACCTGCAGTAGAACTGATGATGAGTGAAAAACAGGCCCCGAGCACTCTGTGTGGCAGGTACCCATCTAGGCACGTTACCTGCATGCACTAATTTAATTCTCGCCGCCACCCTCGGATGGGAAACTGGGGCACCTGCCCGAGGTCACACAGTGCTGCGGTTATCGCTCCAATGTACAGACGGAGAAACTGAGGGCCGAACAGCGAGGAAGCAGTAAACTTCGGGCTTGGATTCTGTGCTTTTCCCGCTCCCTCCTGAGCTCTGCGCGTGAGCCGGCTTGGTGCCCTGGGGCCCGCAGGGAGCTTCCGTGATGGGTGGCGGTGCCAGCGCCGGGGCTGGGTGCTGGGGGGACCTGGCAGCAGCACCCCCAGCTCGAGCCGTAGCTACGCCTCTGAGAAAGAAATGTCGGTGCCAGATGACTCCCGAATTACCAAGTTCTGGATTTCAACATGTTGGAAGAACACATCACAGATGCTTAAAATCATTTCACATTTCTTTAGCAATAAGAAAATGAGAGGCAATTTATCTCCTGGGGGAGAAAAAAGGCTACAGTTTTCTGTAACGACTGTGGTTCTTTTTTCCTCTTAGCCTCATTATTGGGTAGATAGCGGTGCCCATAAATCAAATTTTAATATTGTGCCTTTCAATCTTTTTAATTGAAGAGCCAGCAGACAGTAATTACGCTTTATATGACTGCTTTTCTCTCATTTTCCTCCTTTTCTGTAAAGGAAGGTCACTGGCAAGTAGGCATAAGGATTAAATATCTAATTCCAGTAAATGGTTTTGTGGGTAGGGAGAGGAGGGAGAAAGGAAAGAAGTTGAGAGAAACGAGGTAGGGAGGGGGGCACTGGCTCAGGGCCATGAGTTACAGAGTCTCAGAGCTTTCCAGAAGACTGGAGAGCACCCTGCCCCAAGCCCCACTTGAGACCTTTCTGCCTCTGCAGCTTCTGCCATAGTTACGGCAAAAGTTTAGTCCCCATCCCTCCGCTGATGGCCGCGTTCCAGGTTTGTGGTGTTCCGAGCGGTCCAGCAACGAGCATCCTCGTACGAGCATCCCGGTACGCGGTTCTTTGTGCACAAGCGTACGCATCTATTTCTCACGCTTGACGACTACGAGGGGCACTGCTGGGTCTTGGTGGTAGGCACATGTAAAATTTTAATAGCCACTTCCAAATTGCCCTCCCAAAAGGCTGCCCCAGTTTATACTTTCACCCCCACTTGTCTTTAAACAAGTTTATGGGGATTGTAAAGTATTTACACACACATTCAAACACTCAGGCTGGTTTCTCCATATGGCTTCAGAGAGAGCAAAGTATGAAACAGAAGTGCATTCAGCGAAAGCCGGTGAGAACCTGAGTTAGGCTGTGGGTTTAACTGGGCGGAAAGGTGTAAATGAGGAACTGGGTGTCTCTTAGTCTATACATGCCTCATCCATCCACCCATCCATCATCCTCCCAGCTGATACATAGTCAGTGATTATTACATACCAGGAACTATGCCAGACCCTGTGGACAAAATCAGAGATAAAGAATTAAGCATCCACGGACTCTGCATGCCAAGAATTCACAGCCAGATAAGCGAAAACGTGGACATCACAAAGCACATATGCGAAGAGAAATGGATTAAATATTTCCGGGGCAGATGAGATGGGACAAGGTGACTTCAGACCCCATGAGAGTATCCTCCGAGGCCCTCTGAGGGTCCCCTGGGAGAAGTGGGACATGAAGGGGCTCTTGAAGGCAAGGACAACGTTCTAACCCTGCCCTGATTCAGAGCCAACATCGGAGAGGCTTCACTTCCATCCCAGCCACGGCCAGTGGGCGAATCTGAGCACAAATAAGCTTCAAAAGCATAGCTGAGCCGCAGGAGGGAAGGCGGTGACTGAAGTTACCGGGGGACCGTGAGACGAGATCACGAATAACAGACGAGTCCCAAACTAAAATCGGGTATGGACACCGTATTTTCTGGACTCGAAAGTGGGACACATCACACAATACACAGGAGAGAGAGGCTGCGAATTTAGCCTGGCCCAGAACTCCACGTGACAGCCACACATTTGCTGGGTGACCTTGGGCGAGTTCATGACTTTCGAAAAACCTTTGCCTCAGTCTCCCCTTAACTCACTCTGCATCCCTTACAGGCATGATGTGAAGATTCAGTGGGGACGCCGTGAGAGGCACCCTCAACAGCTGCTCCCATGAGGCCCGCCTTGCCCGGCTGCCACGGTCCAGTCCCGTAGCATATCCTGAACTTGGGCTATTTTGTCGGGTGTCTCGACACAAAGGTCTGACGCTTTCATGGCTTTCTCCATTCCGAAATGCCTACCCCCATCCCGCAGGCCCTTTCTACTTCTGGCCTGCCAAGACTCCATAAACTTTATATAGTTTCCATAAATCCGATGGCCCCTTTTTTCCACCGCACCTATCACGTTGTAAAGGCACAGGAAACCAATTCTCTGGAAGGGTCTGGCCTTCTCACGCGGCGTTTGTGGGGCCCGGTGTGGGTTTACTGGGCAACAACAGGGTAATAACAATGCCGTAAAACCACCATCCCCGGCTCTGCAGACCTCGGGAGGAGAAGGGCCCGGAACACCAGGGGTAGGGACTGGAAGGGAGGCTCAGCTTTTGGGCTCAACTCTGCCTTCTCAAGCCCCAGGCAGGACTCTGGCCCCTGCTTTGCCCCAAACAGACAATGTGAAAATGAAAGGTGGGACATTCCTCTCTTTCCCAGGCCACCGGTGGCCATCGCAGGAGTTGGGAGCCACAGAGAGAGGGACACGGCTCGGGGGTCTCGAACGGATGCACTGACATTGCGGCCTTGTTTCCCTCAAACCTACAGCCCACGGGATATTTCCTCTATAGTATTTTTGCTCTTCCCCGCCCATGAGAAAGACCTGCTGGCTTTATCTGTTTATAAAAATTGTACATTCATTATAAATCATTCATTAAAACCATACAGGAAAGCATAGAGAAATATATCTAAAATCTCTCGAAATCTCGTTATACCCCAATGTCAGCACTAATGACGTTTTACTGACCATCTTTCCAGAAGTACACACACACACACACACACACACACACACACACACACACACGTGCAGGGCTAATGCATGTAGACAGATACTACTGGGCACAATTTCAACACGATCAGTAAACAACTTGGTGTTTCTCAAAGCTGGGCCCACGGATCACGAACATTGAGAGCTTCGGGGGTAGCAGTTAACATGCTACTCCTGGACCCCATCCATGACCTAATGACTTATCGTCTCTGGGACTAAGGCAATTTTAACCAGTTAGGCGGGTGACGACGGTGCACGGTTTGAGAACCCGGGTCTTAACTAAGAAGGGACAAAGGGCACAATTCCTTGGTCGTCTTTAAGCAGAGTAGAGAATGCAATGGGAATGGCAGCTGGCATAGAAGGAAGAGTGGACAGTCTGGAGCCAGCACACGGGCTCCACCACAGACCGTAGGACAGGGACACGAATGTGACTCCCAGGCTTGCCCCCATTACATGCGATATCACTGACTGGCACCGGGCAAGAAAAAGTCATTTCTTTGCCTTCTTTGTCCAAAGGGCTCTTCCTGATAATGCCTTTAGTCATTGGATTCATACAGTTGGGAGGCCTCTGGCCCTCCCGAGATGAATCGGCGTTCGCCTAGGAGGGCTGAAGTCCCCCAGGGGAATTATCCTGTGCTGTCCATCCAGGTGGCTCAGTGGGGAGCATTCGCTTCCAGCTTCAGAGGCACCACCTAGGCGGGAGAAGGGAGGCCAATGGGGCAGCCTCATCTGTGGCTCCATGTCTTTGTGCTCATTCCTCTAAGCCACCCGCACAGGAGGCCGAGGGGCACCTGGGGGGCTGGTGTAGACCCCCAGGCAGCCCACCTGAACTTGTCACCTAGACGAGGACTCCAGGAAGCGATAGCATTGCTTGGGGACAAAAAGCTCACTTCTACTCTGCCCCCAAAGCTGATGTACAGGAGGAGAGGTGAAACTTAGGGTGCCTACCCCGCCGAGTAGCTGTGAAGGCCTTGAAAGCAGCAGTTGGGAATGTGGTGACAGCAGTGGCTGCCACTTCCTGTGCACAAGCACCATAGGAGTCACAGTACGATCTCGGCTGTAAGCCTACAGACATTCCCATAAAGCTGGTCCAGCACTGTCCGCATGTCACAGGTGAGAAGCTTGAGGCACAGAGGTTGAGGAAGTTGACCACTCAGTGGAAGATTGGGATGTGAAGCCAGGCTCCACGGTGACCCTGCCCGACGTGCCTCCCACACGTCACGGGGTCCTCCCGGTGCCCGGTCGGCTTCTCTCACAGATCCCCAGGGAGCTCTGCTCCTCAGCCAGGCTGGCGGTCTCAGTGCCCCAAACCCACCTCCAGAAAATACTCCCGCCTTCCGGCTGCCCTGACCGGGGTGTCCGGGCTGAGAACACCCTGTACAGGTCAGAACCTTCAAGGCGTGGGCCTCGGCCACTGGTGCTTAACCAGGGGTGACTCTGCCCCCAGGGGACATTTGGCAGTGGCTGGAGACATTTCTGATTGTCACGACTGAGGGGATGTTCTACTGGTGTCTACTGGGTAGAGGCCAGGGATGCCGCTCAGCAACCGACCCAAGACAGTCACGACACAGAATATCAGTGCCAGGGGTGAGAAACCCTCCAGGGAGCCTGTGCGACCACCCCAGGTGGCCCTATCTCAGCCTTCCCCCCGACAGAAAACAGAGGAATCTTTCAGCAAACAAGAGGGCTCTCTTCTCAGTGACCTTGACCACCGGAGCTTCTGCCTGCAGGGCCTCGGTTGACCCGGCTGTTCAGTGGGAATCCTTGCACGGATTTCATGGGGTTATGAGGATCGAACGCCCGCGAGCTGTCCTGACCACGCCACATGCAGGCAGGTGGCAAAGAGTCCACCAGCTGGACTGTCTCCGGCCCCTACCTGGGCACCTACCGGCCCACGGACAGTGCCCAGGGCAGCTGGCACCTGGGCAGCCCATGCCTGTCCCTGCAGCCGCCAGTGCTGCTGACTCCTGAGAAGGGGCCCACCCCGTCTGGACGCCACCGGGCCCCCGCCCAGAGGTTCCGCTCCTTTCCCGTCTTTCAACACCTCCCAGAAACACAACCTCATTACACGGCCCCATGCTGGTTCACTTGAGAAATAAAACTCAGAAACAAATTAAACGGCAATTTCGTTTCCAACAGGAGAGGGGCCAGGTTTCAGGAACACCAGGCCGACGTCCTTCGGTTCCGACTCCTGGGGGCCACTTCCCCCCATCGGCTCTGGTGGTATTAAGGCCGAGGCCTCCATGTGGTTTGCACCAGCAGTGAGTTTGCATTTAATTTCCTTTGTTTTTCCTCCCCGAATGTTTGCTCTGACCCAAGTCCCTTTTATCGAGACTTCGGTAATAAAATGCAAAACCCTCCGTGGGACCACAGGCCGAGCGGCATGCAGCTCCCACACATCAGTGCGCAGACGAGTGGCGGGCCAGAGCTGGCAGGGCCCTCTCACCCGCTCCGGCTACCCCGCAGCCTTGTCTCCTTTGTCCCTTGTGCAGGCTGGCAATGTGACGACGACGACGGGCCTCGGGACGGAGACGGAGTAAGTACCCTGCTCAAGGCAGCACGGAACGATGGTCTCCCCAATCCACGCCCCAAGAGACGCAAATAAAACTGCCAAGCTCGTTCTAACTGGGGACTTAAATCCAATTCTCTCACAGGTCCCAGAGGCCACCAATCAACATACCACGCTCTGCACCGCTGTGCCCCTGCTTCCCAGCCGCTCCAAAACACATAACCCAGGGCTCCAAAGGGCTAGTCCCAATTACACACCAAATTAAGTTTTAAGCTATATATATACAGGGCTGGTGCCTGTAACTAAAATAAAAAATAAACCTGCTCTAGTTTTTTCTGAGAGCGATTCTGTCTAACCTCAGTGCTAAACCTCAGCTCACCTTGATTTATGACGCATGACGCCAGCCAGCCATAAAAACCCCAAGCTTAGGAAAAGCGATTTTAACATCTACCCAGATGGGCAGAGCAGGGTGACATGCCCCATCCAGGCAGACTGCCCTGATGTGAAAGCTGAAGCAGAGACAGGGATTTGCGTGATGTCGTAGAGGTGAGTCTCACGCCTGATGACTATGCTGCCCATGAATGAGAGGATGTGGACTCTGTCCTCATGGGCTTGCTTTGCCAGGTTCCAGAAGGAATGGTGGAGAGAGGGAGAGAAAGAGGGAAGGAAGGAAAGAAAGAAGAAAGGGAAGGAAGATAAAACTTTTTGTCACATACCATGAAGTCTCACCTCATGGGCCCGTGACACCACAATCCCTGGGGGACTGAACTTTCTGTTGGGGACCACAAACTGGTGATTTTTTTTAGACTAGTGTTTTGTGAAAGTATTCTGGCCTCTGAAAACAAACTTATTCTGAATAACTTATAAAGCAATGTTTTCCAAACCATATCCTACAGAGTATTAGTTCTAAAATACCTCTCAAAAGAGGAGCTCATATGTCTGGGAAATATTCATATTACTCCTGTCATGCACGTTTATGATCAGGAGAGTAGAGGCTCTGATAAGTCCTGCAGTAATGAAATTGATTTAACTCCACTTGGTCTAAACTAAGCTCATTTGATGCCAGACTCCTTTTCTGTGTAAAGCTCATCACAGCTGCCTTATAGAATCCTGCTTTGGAAATACAAAGACCCACTAATGGGTCAAAGATGTCCCCACCGGGTCTTCACAGCCAGTGAATTAGGCAGCCACACTTCTTAGGACAGAGACTACCACGCGTCCGCCATACCGTTTCCTTTTCCTCTTGGACATGCAGCTAAATTACATTTCCCAGCCTCCCTTGCAGGTAGCAGGTGCCGATGGAACATGAGTGGGCACAAGGTGAGCCACTTTCAGACACAGCCCATACACTCCTCCATGCCTTGTGACCACTACAGAGAGGCAGCACAAAGGTTGTCCAGGAAGATGGAGCCACGAGAGGGAAGGAGTTCGGACTCCGAGTCTCCCCTTGGACAAGGATCACCCAGGAGAGACACACAGCCTCACCGAGTTAAGCCGCAGTCATTTCGGGGCTGTTGCTACAGCAGTTGTCCACCTGGGCTAGTACCTGTCGTGAGCGAGAACCAGGCCCCAGTGCAAGGAAGGAAGAGAGGGAGGAAGTCCGCATTAGTGAAGCCTCTTCCAGGTGGAGAGAATCATCTGATATGCACCATTTAATCCTCACGGCAACCTCGACAGGCAAGAAATGGTGTTTCCTGTGTGGATGAGGTAGGGACTGGCCCCAGCGCTTGACGGTATAGCTCAGAGAAGAATCTAGCCTAGTCACTGTGGGCCAGACCCTCTCCAGACACCACGCCCGGCTGGCTGAACCCCTGCAAAGCAAATCTTACTGAAGAACCTTCATGAAGAAATCTGTCTCACGCCTAGGTTAGAGTGATTGCAGAATAAAGGCTGACCTGGTGTCTCGTCTGTTAGGAACAAGGCTTAATAGGAAGAATTAGCCTGACCTCTTGGGTTCAGCTATTTTTTTTTTTAAAAAGGGCATTAAAAACACTCACCTTCATACAAATGACCCTGATTTGCATTTTTAAGTACCTCTGTCTAATAAAACCCCACACTCGCCCTTCGAATACCAATGTTTTTATGTGCACGCAAAGGCCAATCGGCTGCAAGAACGTCCAGTATTAGAGACCAACTGCCCGAGTTAGCCCAGGACTGAGGACTGAGGCGGATCCCAGGACACAGGACATTCAACGCCAATACTGAGACAGTCACATGCAAACTGGGATGAGGTGGCCATTCTAGCTAGCACACCGAGGAACGTGTCCAGGAGACCAGGCCCCAAAGGGGCAGCAGCTGGGACGGCCAGAAGGCCTGGGGTCCACCTGGAAGAAAAGACGGGGAAAGGCAAGGGGTTCATATCTGCAAGGGATAAAACAAACTGTGAAATTCCCATTTACAACTTCTACCTGCCAACAAAAAGTGACACCAGTGTGAAGTTAAATTCCTCCCCTGCTCAGGAGAAGTAATGACTGGAAACTGTGATGGGGAAAGGCAAGAGGTGTCAAATTCTCCCGGAGCTTGAAGTGTCACCAACATTTCATATTAATTAGCACAAGAAACCAGAGGTTGCCTAAGCCAGCGCCCAGGGACCGAGCTGTGCCAAGGTGACAAACATGAATGCTTCGCTCACCGCCGGTTCCTTTGTGAAATGCATTTGTTTGAAAACAGACAAAAGTTTTCTACTTATGCAAACCATTACACACTCATGCATGCCCATGAGTATGCGTGTGCGTGTGGGCACACACACACACACACACACACACACACACACGCACAGAGCTCTCACCTTAATGTGGTTTACCTTCAACCCTCTTCAGGGACATTGAATCCTCAGGGTCACCAGATTTATCATTACGAGGTCTCCCTTACGCCACAGCCATACAGGCCTCAAGGGCTGCACTATGACATTGAGGTCAAGGTCAGATCACTGTCACCTGGGTGGAAACTCTGTAGAACGGATACCACACGCCACGGCTAACTCACAGACGTCCCAGTAAACCAGGACGGAAATCATCAGCAAAACTATTCTTACTCCTTCCAATTTAGGTCACTACCTTCTGCAACACCGCCTGCCACACTGGAGGGTCCCTCTGCAGGTAGACGTGTATTTTCCATAGTCGTGTTATTAGCAATTTCACATATTTTATTCAGTTCTTCACCTCTAAACTATAACTGTGAAGGGAAGAGCTCTATCTTCATAGTCTAAAAGCTATAAAAGGCATCCAGGCGGACTAGGCCTGTAGGCGGGGGGCGGGGGCAGGTGGGGGAACACTATTTTACTATCAGCTGGTCAGTATATTTTATTTTTGAAAACAATGTGCATATATTTGATAGAAATTTTAAGTTTTAATTTAAAAAATATCTATGTACTCAACACTGTACACAGTGCACTATTTCTGATGATCTCGATACCATTGGGGAATATTTGCAAATATAATAATGTCTAATAAAAAGATTTTCTGTTTATAAAATTAATACCTATAACTGAAAAAATGAGAACATACAAGAGAAAGAAAAAAGTCACATGAATTAAATTATTCCAAGACAGTTTACTTCCTCCCATTCCGTTATGTGTTTTAAAAGTTTTTAACTTGCTCATTTTAACATAATTCTGACCATATTACGTACGTAATGTGGTATTCTGTGTGGTGAGTACTGCTGGTTCCCTGCCCAATATTTTCTCTCACCTTTCCTAAATGCTAGTAGCTTACTATTATCATTACCATTATCACTATTATTATTAATCTTGCTCCTTCTCCATCACCGTACATTAGCTGTGCTGGGTCGGGAGGGCAGATGTCTTGTTTTCTAGATGACAGGCACAAGAAACCAGACAGTCAAGTCTGATGGGGAAATTGGCACAGGGCTCATGGTCCTGGATTTTGAGCCCTGGCTGTGAGAACAGAGTGAAACTCTGTGACTTTCCCCTTGAGAAGAAGGTGACTGGGTTCTGACGTGGTAAGAGGTATGCGTGGGTGTTGGGGTGGGCTACGGCAGACACTGCTGGGTGCCCACCCAGTGGCCATTCTTCCCTTCTTGACTGATGGGATCCTAATTTTGAGTCAGCAATCTGCTGAGTTTAAAAATGATCATTTCGCAGGCTGCCCTGCAGTTGGGAGGTCCTGCGACAAAGCTTGGCCGAGGAAGCAGAAGTAGGAGTTAGGGGGTGGGGTTTCCAGGAGTATTCTGAAAAGGGGGGAACACTGCTGTGTCCCCTATTCCTTTTCCTTTACCTCTGGCTTCCTGTAATGGAGCTGTGCGGCTGGAAAATCCCACGGTCACTACTGAGAATGGTGGACCAGGGCATGTGGAGCAGGGGACAGAAGTAGCTGGTCCCTCCGCCGCCCAGGTGAGCCCCAGGACTGGCCCCTGGGCTGCCCCCCTCCACGCGTCATTGGACGAGATAAATAAATCCTCTCTGATGAAGTCACTGTAAGTTGGGTTTTTGTTCCTTGTAGCTCAATACAATCTCAAGTGACACATGTCCTCGTTATTAGAAACCCATCGAACATCCCCCATGTGTGTTAGTGAAGAGAACGCTTACTCATCCACTATTACTCACTATTGCTGGAGAGCTGAGCTAGTTCCGATTTTTTTGCCTGCTCTGAATACTTCAGTATATGTACTTTCACGCAGACCTGTGGGCCCTAACATTTCTATAATGCTTTACAGTTTGCAAAAGTCTTTCACCTCCACTTTCTCATGAAACCAGAAGAAAATGACTCAAGACAAGATGGCTCGGCAGCCAAATTATAGGCAATGAACTCTCCGTGATGTCCTCTCTCCTTTACGTTCCTCCGACACCTCAATTCTGCTATAAATCCATCGGACTTCAGGCAACACTGGCTGTGGAGCCCAAGCAAGAAATGAGAAACAACTACAAATCACGAGGAGCTCGGGCGTATCATCCTGGTTCTAAAACTCTGCAGATCAGCCCTGGAGTCACCTGTGAGGCCAGGAAGCCCGCCTCTAACTGCACGGTGCACAGACAACGAACGCAAGAGGTGAAGCCATGAGCGAGGATGCGCAAATACTGTCTATTGCTCAGAGCCTCTGGACAACACGGCGATCGCACGAAAGCCTCAGAGATAATGAGACAAATGTCTGCCTGTGTCGGGGGGGTGGGCTGGCGGGGAGGCGGGGAGATTGGGAGAGACGTATTAGAAAAGGTGGCAGAGACTGTGAGATCTTGAAAAGGCATTAAGAGAGGGCTGGCTCTTAACGACAGTACAGGAAATCTGCTGCAGGGACCACCTGGAACCACACATCACCCTCTCTAACCCCTAGGTTCCTGAGTGCACTTTTTATTTCCCATGTGGTCTGTGCATTCGGCGTCTGCATGCAGTGTTTCCATGCGGGAGGGGGAGGGGGAGGGGAGAGCATGAAAGGGCCGAAGATGATGTCCATCTCCTTCGTTCTCAGAGGATGACGGGAAAACCACCACCTGGCATCTTGCATTCCGAAAAAGCTTGGTGCCTCGGCACTCGATGTCGGTGTTGCAGATGGGGTCCAATCGTTCTGGCTGTAAAATGAATCTCGTATTCTTGCTGACCGACCCTATAAAATCAGAATCGTAGTAAAAGAGATTCGTCTCCCAGGCAAGTGGTCTCTGCACGCATTTAAACACATTTGTTTCTGACCCGATTTTGAAAGTCTTTAATTTTATAAACACGACTCATTTATTATAGAACAGGGAAGAGCTGGTGTCGAGACGACAAAGGTCATCGCTTATCCTTGACTATGAAAATTAGGAATCTATATTTATTCACTGCTGGGCCCTTGCGAGGTCGGTCTCAGTGTCTCTGCTTTAAGGATGAGGACACTGAGGCTCTCAGTGGTCAGGATCGTACAGGAAAAAAAACAAGGAATTCCAAATGTCTCGGCCGACGCACTCTAATTCCTGGAGCGGGCAGTGTCACGGACAGAACCACGGGGCCATTGTTGGTGACCAGCCCCTCCTTCCATCATCCGAGCGCTTTTTTCACGAGCAGCAGTTGGAACCCTTCCGGGCCTGGCGTTTCTCTGAGACACTTCCTTTTACTTTTGTTTTCCCTCAAAGCTGCAGGCCAAGGTTCTGCACGTGGGTCCGAGGGCCTGAGCCAGGCACTGGGGCTCGTCATGCAGAGGAAAGTTTTTGCCCCGGCCCCTGAAGAGGAGAAGGATTAGTGAGGCGAAGCCCGACTTGATTGAAAAATAACTTCCCTCCAGCCTGCTTTATAGCTTTGCTCCGATTCCTTCTATTTCTCTCTGAGTCTGGGACCAAGACCAGTGGACTCAGGGTGGTCCCTCTCTCCAAGGGGCCGAAGATCACCAAAGGAGCGTCAGGTGGTGCTGAGCAGGCCGTCTGAAGCAGGGCGGCCACTTGTTAATTAAAAAGTCTAAAAACGAATGCAGTCAGCTGTATGGGGTCAGAGCATTCTAGCTCTGTGTTAGTGGCAAGATGCTTCCTCTCACTGTCCCCATCTGTAAGGTGGGGGGGGGGGGCGGGGCACAATACCACAGGGTTGACATGAAGACGAAATGATCGATGTGCTACAAAGTGCTTAGAATCTGATACAGGGTGGTGACAGCAGATGGGCCCGCCCCAGCCCTGTGCTTCAACGAGCACATTTACATTCATCAGACCAGCCAAAGCCACTTCCCACCATCTCTTCTGAGCGGTACAGAATCGGGCATTGCCCAAAGAGAAGTCTGGCCTTTGCCCTCGGCTTGCGGGTCATCTATGTCTGCGGTCCCCAAACTTTTTGGCGCCAGGGACTGGTGCTCCCATGAGAATCTAACGCCCGATGATCTGAGGTGGAGCTGAGGCGGTGATGCTAGCGCTGGGGATGGCTGCAAATATAGACAAAGCTTCGCTTGCTTGATCTCAATAAATGCTTCTTGCCTCGCACTTTGAAAGGCTTTTTATTTTTAGGTTAGCAGGATTCAGGGTGAGGGCTGTGGGCCACGCGGTATCCATAGGCCAGGAGACTGAGTTTAAGCACGTGGGCAATCTACCCATCCATCAATCATGCCTACGTAATGAAGCCCCAGTAAAAACTCTGAGCACTGCAGCTCAAGTGAGCTACTGTGGTGGGTGCTGTGTGTACTGTCACGCGTCAGTGCCAGGAGGGTGACGTGAGTGTGACGGCTTTTAGTGAGTACTCTGTCTTTCTCATGAATGATCCAACCTGAGGGTGGTTTGGGAACCCCTCAAACTCGCATTCGGTGTCAGCAATGAGGGTGTCTTGTATGGGGACAGTTCCTTCAACTTTTGCAGTCTGGGAAACTCCAGGCAATTTCCCTGACAGAAACCCTTCTGAGCTTCCTGCCCACTGCGACCCCCAACTACCCAAACTGGGAAGGATGAGGGGACAGAGGACAGGAGCTAGTGCCCATTGTAAGTAGAGCGCTTTCCAGATGTGACCGCACAGGGGCTTCGGTTCACACATCTGTAAAATGAGGCCCACAGTGCTCACTCCTCGTGGTTGTGAGCTGCCCGAGGTCTCACACAAGGGTTCAAGAGCACGGCACTCAACGCCACAGCCTACATACACCCTCTGCACACAGCCGCACTACCTCCTGGGGGCGGAGGCCAGTGTGGGGTGAGGCAGGCCGACCTTCAGAAGGAGGTCTCACGCGCATGGAAAAATGCCATTCTACACATGTTAAGCATCACAATTACAAATGCGAATCAAGTCTTGCCTATCTGCTGGACACACGTAGGACAGTGTCACCTAACTTGCCTGGTCATATCATAAGAATCACCTGGAATGACTGTTACCATGGCTTCCTAGACCAGGCCTGGCTGACAGGATGCCAGGGAAGCTGCGTGCTTGACTGTCCACTGCAGCTGGGTGTCTCACGGAGCAGATGGGAAAACTGCTGTTCAGATCATCGGGAAGGCCTGGGTTCCCTCCCCCGCAGCCAAGGTTCTGGGCCTTGGTTTCCCCACCTGTGCTCTGGGGGCGATGATCATAACTGTCCTTTCTCACTCATGGTTTGGTCGCGAGGATGACATACTTGGGACAGGCTCAGCACCATGACCCAGGAGCCGGTCACCCCCCGGAGAGTGGCCACATACAGCACTCACTGTGCGTGCAGGATGGCAGCCAGTTCTGCCACACGCTTGTCAGGAGACACAAGCTGGTACCAATGCAATTGATATACTTGGGGACACTTTCAACGCAATGCAAATTTTGCATTTGCTGATGCACAGTTTCTTCTTCGAGAAACACCAGATACACCCAGAAAGCTGCACCGAGCCAATCCGAGCTAAACGGAGCCACAAGGAATACACGAGCACACTCGAGTGTATGCGTCTGTGTGTGCCTCACACAGCTACCAGCCACCGTGGTTCACAGCGCATGACAGGAGCCACACTCATCCACATCTAATGTGACAATTTGCTATGGGCTGACTTCTGTCCTTTCCCCAAATTCATAAGTTGAAGCCCCAATCCCTCGTGCCTCAGAATGTGACTGTATTTGGAAATAAGTGTTTAAGTTACAACGAGGCTGTATGGGTGAGCACGACTCTGATATGACTGGTATCCTCATAAGAAGACATGTGGACACACAGAAAGACACCAGAGGAGTGTGTGCACAGAGAAGGTGGCCGTCTGCAAGCCAAGGAGAGAAGCCTCAAGAGAAACCAGACCTGCCGGCCCTTTGATCTTGGACTTCCAGCCTCCGGAACTGTGACAAAACATGGCCCTGGCCCTATTTTTCCCTAGTCCCATTTTTTTTTTTAATCAGTGTAGTGATTTGGGGGAGCGCATATGTCACGTTACAGAGGAACTGCCTGTACTATTCTAAGCATTTCACTTAAATGAAGTCTTTGACTCTTAATCCTCTTAACCCTATGAGGCGGATACTATTATCCCCAATTTATAAATAAAGAAACTGCGCACAAGAGGTTACATAACTTGCCTACGGTCACACAGCTACAAGTGGGCAGAAGTGCCATTTGAGCCCAGGCGGTCAGGCTCCAGAGCCCAGGCTCTTGCTCACTGATGCACTGTGGTCACGTGGGTGGCTGCTGGGGAACAGTGCCCCCACACTTTCTTCCCCTCGGCCCGCCACTGAGTCCCACTGCCCCGTTAGGAGGGACTTCAGGGCACACCCGCATCATTTTAAACCCAGTTCAATTCACAAAAGAGCACAATCTGATCAGGCTCGGGAACATTTAATGACAAGGAACTCTCCCAGTTTGGTCAGCGACAATGGATCGTGCCTGAGGAAACTGTA
>NW_006494609.1:17740536-17749702 GCF_000325575.1 Pteropus alecto
GAATACCTCTCCTCCCCTGGAAAGGCAGCCTCTGGGAGCCCTCCCACCAGCTGTGCCCCAGGGCTTGCTGACTATTCGGGGGAGGCCCCAGCCCCCCTTCTCAACCATCTCTTAAATGTTCACTGGGGACCCGAAAATGACCGGAGAAAAGCCCAAGTGGCTCCTGGACTCAAAGACCCTTAATTTATTCATTTAGAAAGGAATCTGAACAATGCACTGGACACATAGTGTCTGTGCTGGTTTGGGAGAGAAATTGCAAAATACAGGGTCCCAGGCCACACCTGCCAGGACCTGGCCACCAGCCTCAGGAACTTCCTGGGTGGGGGGCAGAGTTGGAGGAGGAATTTGAAGATCTGTGGGATCTCAACGGACAAGGAAGAAGGACAGAGCATTCCATGCCAAGGGACGGTGACAGCGAAGGCTGGAGGGTGACTAATAATAAATAGTAAGTCCTGAGACTCATTAAGCCCCAGCTCCTAGGCAGGGAGAAAGGGGATGTAAACAGGAAGGGGAGGGAGGGGCGCCACCCAGGGGCTCCTTCTGACCGAATATCTGAGGCCCTCATTCACATGGATTTCTTAAATTAGCAGCAGTGACCTTTCACCCCGGGGTTGCAGCTTAAGCAAGTTAGAATTTGAGAGGTAAACCTAAGGCAAAGGTGAGAGAGAAACAGTATTTATACTTCGTTCATCCAGTCGTCCTCGGTCCCTGCTGCCAGCCATCTAGACGAGGAACTACCTGTTACTATTTTTATTCATTTTCCCTCTTAATCCTCTATAAATAATGGATGTGCAGTCATCCTCTTGGATGTGAAAGATGCCAACTGTAAATGAAGGTGTCTCTTCATTGCCAAAGACACCGCAGCAGCCATTTAATAGAATCCCTACGAAGTTAAGTGTTAAAAATGTTTTAACTGCACCTCATTAATTCGAATCCATCTCTTTCAATTAACTTGCAGCACATAAGGGGGTGGGTAGGGGAGCCGGAAGCCAACACATCCGGGGGCGGGCAGTCGGCTCAGCGTGCTAGGGAGCGCCATCCTGTTCAGTTCTTGCAACCAGGAGGCAAACTCCCTCTTTCAGAGACTGCCTCCTTGGCCCCCGTCCCTGCCACGTGGCTGTGAGGGGTACGGAGCTGCCACGCTCTAACATGACCCCACATCCTAGGCCAGGATCCCGCCCCCATCTCAGAAGCCTGCCCATTCTGGTCACAGCTGGGTTGGCTCAGAGGACACAGGAGCCCAGCTGAACCAATGAGACCATCAGGGGTGTCTCTCTCTCTCTCCTGTGACTGAGACTGCGATTGTGACTGGGGGGCTAATGGTGGCCACATTTCCCGCTCGGTGGAGAAAGCTGGTCTGGAGAATAAGAGAATTAGATAAAATGCAGAGAGGGGCCAGTCGGTTGGCGAAGCTTGAGTCCTGCCTGGTTCCTTCGCCTCTAGGGCTCAGCTGCGTCCCTGCCCTGCCAGCGGCTTGTTCAGTATCTCTTCTTCGAAATCCATAGATTTGTCCCCTTCGGTGCTTAGATTAGCTCCAGTTAAGTTTCTGTCTCTTGCCACCAAGAGTCCCAACAGGCAGGTATTGTGATTTCCATCTAACCAATGAGAAAATGAGCCTGGGGCACTTGCCCGAGGCCACACTGCTGGGAAGCATCCCCTGAGTTGAGGATGTAAAGGCTTCTGCAGAGAGGGGATCTTCAGCCCCCCACCCCTGACCACCGCCACAGAGCAATGGGCCCAGGAGACAGCCCTTTCCGAGCTGGCCGCTGTCGGCGGCTGCCCCGGCTGCATGTGGCCTTCGGAGTCCAGCAGAAGGTGGTTCCTGTCTCAGCGCTGTCACCTCGCTGTGCGGTCAAGGGCAGACTGCTTAACTGTTCTGGATGGCCTGAACCGCGTTCCCTCAAAAATCCGGATGTTGACATCCTAATCCCCACTCCTTAGAAACTGGCCCTACAGAGTCTCTATAGAGGTCATTAGGTTAAAATGAGGTCATGAGGGTGGGCTCTGATCCAATATGACTGGTGTCCCTAAACACACACAAAGGGAAGAGCACGTGAAGACACGGGGGGCCGCGGGGGGTGGTGGTGGACTGCCAGCTACAGGCCAAGGAGAGGCCTGGGATGCAGCCTGCCTTCACAGCCTCCGCAGGAAGCAACCCTGATGACAGATACCTTGATCTTGGACTTCGTCTCTAGCAATGAGAGAAAATCCATTTCTATTGTTAAAATACCATTCTGTGATACTTCGTTATGGCCTTAGCAAACTAATAGACTCTCTAAATTCACTCTTCCCACCTGCAGAATTACTAAAGCAACACCTGTGACCTGGAGTGTGGGGGGAGGGGTGCTGTAGGAAGAATTAAACATGAGACATAGAAGGCAGCAGTGCCATCAGCATGGCTTCGTGGTCGCTGCCCTCCGCGTTCTAATAAGTACGCTGTCCCAAGAGCTGTGGAAGGCTCTCGGTCCTTTGTTACTCCTTCAAGGGAGCCCTGGGTTTCCTTGACAACGATATTCCGAAAGGAGGTGACAGGTCTCCATCTCTCTGTAGCAGACTGCTCCAATCAAGACGGCTGGTGGGAAGAGCCAGCTGGGCCTATGCGCGAGGGACTGGGACGCTTCTGGGGATTGGCTCGTCCCAAGGGAAGAGGGAGTGGAAGTGTGTCTGGTCCACCGATGCCCCCTGTGTGGCGGGAAGGGGTGCCCTCAAGCACGGCGTGGTGCCATGTGGCTGACGTGACCAAGAGCTGGCCACAAGCCCTAGGCCAAGGGGCCTGTAGTAAAGACACCAAGAGACGAAAAAGAAAGTGCTGGAAGGAGACATCTCTGAGGAAACAGAGTGTGGGGGGCTGCTGCGGTCCCAGATAACAGAGCGCATCTGCTGTGTGCGTGTCTGTGTGTGTGCGAGTCTCTGTGTGTGGTATGTGAATATGTGGTGTGTATAGTACGTGTGTGTGTGTGTGTGTGTGTGTGTGTGTGTGTGTGTGTGTGCATGCGTGTGTTCTGGGTGTAGCCGCTAGACCTGGAGGCTGGGAAAGGAGAGGAAGCTGGCCGGACAGCGCTCCTGTGGGCAGCACTGGAGAGCTGACCCGTGTGTGTGTGTGTTTGGCGTGGCAACGGGACAAAGCTGGAGAGCTGGGATGCTGGCTGGACCCTGGCCACCCACCGGCCACCTCCCACCCCCACCCCAAACCGGGCTTGATCTCAGGCGAGGAGCAGGGAGGAAATGCCCTGTGGACAAGTGTGGTGGGTGCCAGACCGTGTACTCGACAAGGACATGGGAGGACACCCCACCCCCACCTCTGCCTAGGCCCTGCTGGGGCTTCAAGAAACACGTGGGAGGAAACGAAGGGCTGCAGTTCCCACACAGGCGCTGGGAGCAGGCCAGAAACGAGGCGAACTTGATCTGTTTGGGATCCTGTTTTGATGCCTTGCCGGTGGGGCTGGGGAAGGGGAAGGAGCTGCTTGACCAGGTCTGGCCACCGCCCCCATCCCCGGGTGTGAGTTCCCTGAGGACTAGGGGCGGGGCGAGGGAGAGTCGCCTTATTCCTTTGAGCCCACGGGGTGCAGAGCTCTTATAAACTGACTGCTAATTGTTGACCTAATTAAGGACAGAAGCAGAGGCCACTGCAAACCACAGTCTCTTCAAAACTCCGGACTCCTCCAATAGGCAAACATGTGGCCCCCAGGGCCTGGCCCCACCCGCTGTCCAGCTGCTGCACCTTCCTGTCCCCTCCCCACTCCCACCAGACCACTGTGCCCTCTGCCGCTACCCATCTTCGTAGCTCCCCAAGCTGTGTGCTGGCCGTGCCTCCAGGCCTTCGCACATGCTGGTCACGCTGACCGCGACACTGTCCCTGCACTTCTCCATGTACTGCCAAATTCCCCCGGGGCCGCCCTGCACACCCTAAGGGGGCGAGGGGCCTCCTCTCTGCCCCTACTACGGCCACACCCCAGGTTCTGTGTCTAATGACTTCCTCATCCCGGCTTTGTCGCATTCAGTGAGCACATCCTTCCTTCATTCATTCGGTCTTGCATTCGTTTGTTCATTAAAAGAACGAATTCAACAAATCAAACCAACCAATCAGATGTTTGTGGACAGAATCACACACTTACTATATTGTCTACTATAATTAGGGTCCAAAAAATTAGACATAGTACCAGCCTTCAAGGGTCTCACGATATTGTCACGCAAGACAAAATGACGAATATCTTGTAGTTTATGTCATGTGTCAAATCAACGGTAAACATAATACACACTGTAGGGTGAGATGGGAGAGGGGGAAGATCCTTGGAGGCTGGAGAGACCACAGGAGGCTTCCTGGAGGAGGCGGCTTTGAGTCAGGTCTTGAGTGATTATATGACCCAATTTATCCCTATTGACTAAAGGCAATACAGTTGATTCCGACTCACAGTAATGTTCTAGAAAGTCACCATGAACACTGAATTAGCAAATACTGAGCCACGAGGTTAGGTTCCTGTGAACCTCTGGTCCTATCCTTGTCAGCTGATCAATATATACCTTGTTTTATGTGTGTTTCTGTCTAAAGACTACTTATTTAATATATATTGTTGACTCGTTGACATGGAACTCATGGTCAATAGCACTACAACTCGTGCCTGGACGAAGCTTATCTACTTCATGTATCTCCACTGTAAGGTATATCGTAGCCTCTTGAGCACTATGTGAGGGGCCATTTTAAACAGCGAACTCACCAACAAAAAGCAAAAAAAAAAAAAAAAGCTAAAAACGTGGTCCTAACTAACCTCAAAGAGGACATTTGTTTACAGTTGGAGAGCTCAAACAAGAACACAGACTGTCGCTTTGCTCCACCTCAGCTGGGAACATGTGCACTACATGACTCAAATTTTTTACCGCTCTGTTCACGTCTGTGGATGCCGTGACAGCACCTCAAGTGTTGGTTTTGGGGTTGTCACTAATTTCAGCGAGTAGGTGAACTACAGATATGAAATCCGTGAATAACGAGCACTGACTGTAACTGACAGCATCCTCTCCTTCACTTTCGGAAGTCTGAGAGTTGCCAAGGTCTTGGGGGCCTGTGCCTACGCAGTGGGACCCAGCAGAGCACACAGTTGCTGCTGGGCAGGGTACCTCTTCCATATCTGGACATCTCCTATCCCCCCTGAAGGCATGTGCGCCCCGGACCACACAGGGATCCCTACGGCTCATCTTCCACCCGTAGCAAAACCTGGAAGTCATCACCACCCTCCCACTGCCCTGGCCTCCGAGAGCATCCGTCAACTTTGCTCGCAGAAGGAATGAGTCCTGACAACCTGCGAGCAGCTCCTGCTCCCAGGTGCTTTTCTGGGAATGTTGCCTCTGAGCAGCATCTCCGCTCGGCTCAGGGCTCATGAGAGCCGGCCTCAAAAGCCTGGATGACAGGTGCTGGGGCTGGGCCAGCGTCTGCGTCTGAGCTTACGAACGTCCCGGGACATCAATCCGAATCTCCCCACACCGTGTGGGGGCGTCAGCAATCAAGTGTCATCACCTGTTCGAAAGCATTACAGCCGTTCCCAGAGCCAGGCTCTGGGGACTCTCTTGAGGATGACAGTTTCTCGTACTGGCCCTGTGGTTAACCCGGATTTGGGCCTGGCTACTGAATACTCAGCTTTTCCCCAGCTGCGCGGCTCACCAGAAGACCAGCCCTGCCTCCGTCCAGAAAAGCCAAACAAACATGCATTCCAGTGGCCAGAGGACAGCTCGGCAAGCTGTGACCTGAAAAATAATCTAGAACAGGCAGAGAGTCAGCCAAAAGATATCTGCTTGGCATTTATTAAATGCCTAATAAAAATAGAGACCATTTCTCGTGCACTTTCTGTGTGCCAGGCAGGCACTGTGCTACAGGCTTGTGCTTTAGAGATATTATCTTATCGAATCGTGCTAAGTTTGAAGTGTGAGCTATTGTTTTCCCGCTCCCCACTGATGAGACAGTCCGGGGTGAGGACTCAGGGAACACACCACAGGCCACACAGTTTGTCCTTCTGGGAGGCAGAATGCAAAGCCAGGGCTGGGTCTCAAGTCCAGCTCTTAACCACCATGCACTGAGTGCCGCTCTGGGCTCAGTCTGTGGTGGCAGCTGAACCAGCTGCCTGGTCGACATGTGGCTGCCTGCGGCCAGACACCTAGCAGGCCTGAATGATGCTGATACTGATGAGAGAATGGAGCAGACACGGTCTTTGGAGAAAGGGCTCTGATGCGGCCCAGGGGAAGGAGATGGAAGGATCTGCTCACTTCGCCCCAAATGTAGAATCTCAGCAGTGAAGTCATAGCATCCACCTGGCATTTACAGCAACTGAATATCTGAGTTGGAAGGGAGGGGACAGTGCTATGGCCTGAATGTTTATATCCCCCCAAAATTCATATTTTGAAACCTAAGTCCTCGTGTGATGGTGTTTGGGGTACAGCTCTGAGGGGTGATTAGGTCATGAGGGTGGCATCTTCATGAATGGGAGGAGCGTCCTTATAAACAAGAGCCCAGGGAGCTTCCTAGTGAGGACGCAGTGAGGTGTGGTCAGCGAACTGGGAGCAGGTCCTCAGCAGACGCTGAATTTGCTGGAGTCTTGAACTTGGACTTCCAGCCTCCAGGAACCATCAGAAATAAGTGTCTGTTGTTTATAAGCCACCCCGTCTACAGCATTTTAGCAGCCTGATCCGCCGGAAACAGACCAGCTTTGCAGAATCTGGAGTAGCCATGGCGATGTGGTGGGGGTGCTGAGAGAAGAAAGGAGACGTGGGGGGCAAGTCAGATAAGCTGAGCCTCAATCTGGAAAACGGGGATCACTGCAGTGCCCACCTCACGGGGCTGTTGTGAGGACCGAACGAGTTGGGGCCTATGACGAGCTCAGACAAATGGCAGCACAGCAAGCACCCCGTAAGTGCTGGTTGTCACTGTCACTGCCACTACCATCATTATGATCTTAGACTCTGCAAGTCCAGGTTATGTCACCATTCCCAGGGAATGTCACCATTCCCACTGGGGCCATTTGAAAAACGCCCATTACCAAGCAGCAGCCAGGCAGGTGCCAGCCTCGCACTTGGTATTCGACGCACCTGCACCCTATTTCGGCACGTCCTCACCCCAGCCTGGTGCGCAGTGGTGGGAAGACTGTGACCTCTGGGCCACACCTGGATCCTGGGCCCCACTCTTCCACTCTGCAGCTGCACAACCCTGGGACTGTCCCTTAAATGCCGTCTTTAAACCTAGAGGGAATCACAAATCTGTCATGCCTTAACAAACAACCAGCACTTTTACAAGGCCACAGAGGCTCAGAGAGGTTGAAATTACATTCCCAGAAAATTCAAGAGAAAAGACTCATACCCAGGCTTCCCGCTTTGGTGAGCATGTTTGGAATAAACACGGTGTGATGGTTAATTTTATGTGATGACTTGACTAAGCCATGCACTCAGATATTTAGTCAAACATTATTCTAAACGTTTCTGAGAAGGAGTTTCAAAAATGAGATTAATATTTAAATCAGTAGACTGAATAAAGCAGACTGCCCTCCAAAATGTGGGTGGGCCTCATCTAATCAGTTGAGGGCCTTGCCCTCCAAAATGTGGGTGGGCCTCATCTAATCAGTTGAAGGCCTTAACAAAACAAAAACTGAGCTCCATCGAGCAAGAAAGGGTTCCAGCAGGTGGCCTCTGGACTTGAACTGCAACCTTTCCCTGGGTCTCCAACCTACCAGCCCGTCCTGCAGGTTCTGGACTCATCAGCGCCGTTAGTTGTGCGAGCCGATTCTTTAACTAACTAAATCAATCAATCAATCGATTTCTCTCCCCATATGTATATGTATGTATATGTATATATAGAACCCTGACTAATACACACAGGTATGAACCGTGGCACGTGTGAGTGTGGGAAAGGGGCGAAGAAAGGCACGGCCTGTGAAGCAGACACGTCTGCAATAATTTGCAATTGCTCCAACCCTACCCAGGTCTTGTTCTCACTTTCCCGTGAAGCGCATTCCGAGCAGCTGGCCGGGACCAGGAAGAACAAGGCATTTCTCTCATGCACAGACCCAGCACGGCTGAACGTTTACCTTCCACAGCCTGAAGCAGGGGGAGGGAGGAAAGGCCTCCCCATGAGGTTCTCCAGCCTCGAGAACAAAGAACGTTCTGATTTCCTGACTTCGAGCCTGACTATAATGAGATTTTCTCTATAGCAGCAGCCCCACAGCACAATACTCTTGATGGCTGTAAGCGACGAGCAGCCATGTCCTTAAACCCATCTCACGTGCAGGCCGTGGGAAAAGCTGCCACAGACGCATGAGACACCAGAGCCTCGCGTGTGGCAGCTACCTCTGGACCTCAGCATTAGACCACAACGAGGTGGGAATAAGCAAAAAGCTACGGCCCTTCGATCTGGCAGTTTATAGGTTTCTGTGTAAAAATACGCTTCCCCTCCACTGGTAGATCTACGGGAAGGTGGTCAGGTGGACTGACCCAAGTCAGAACTGAAAGGGCTTTGTCCCAGCTCATGACTCCATGACAAAGGTTACAGTACTCCGTGTTCACAGTTTGCCTTTCAACTTATCAAAGGGCTTTTACTCATGGTCCCACTGGACAATAATGTGGTTTCTGGACTATCAACCTGAGCCCCTGCCAGGGATTCCCCTCCTGGATTCCCAAGCCTGGCTGCCTGCCCACCAAAGGTTAACGCTCCACTCCTAAGTGTGGGGTCATCCCTGAGAAGCAACTGCACCTCCTGGCCTCGGCATCTAGCTGTAGTCACGTGACAGAGTTCTGGCCAATGGAAAGGGGTGGAAGGATGTGTCACTTCCGGCCTGGCCATTCACCTTCCCACTTGTGATGGATCAATAATAATCACACTTACTCTGCCCTCCCTACGCAGATGGCTGCACCTCGGGAATTTAATAGCCTGCCACTAGGGGAGGTGGAGGAGGGAGAGCAGGTCAATGAGAGCGCAGATTTGATCCGTGGTTCTAGAAATACTCTGCCCTCTGCCCTCACCTACCTGTCTCCATCCACTCTGATGACACACTTTAGGTCAATAGTAACAATGACAGCTACAATCTCCGAAGTCCCCACTGTTTGCGGAGCCAGTCCCACAATAAAATGACGGCTCATGACCCTTGCTACCCTCTCCAAGCCCTCCTTCCGCCCGGACCCGCCTTCCATCCAG
>NW_006494609.1:17750584-17761022 GCF_000325575.1 Pteropus alecto
GCTCTGGGCAGGGGTAAGACCCTGACGATCTTCTTACTCCTGGGTGTGTCCTGCAGTGTTATTGTAAGACAATCACTTGTTCACTCAGCAAACGTTTACTGAACCCTCCTATGGGCCAGAGAGTGGTCTAAGCCCTGGGGAGACAGAAAAGATGGGGATCTTATGGACGACGCAGACAAAAGTCCCAGGCACATGGCACTTGCAGTCTGGTAAAGACAGGCCAACCAGCAACTGGATAAATACGAGACCTGTCTACTCTGTTATCCAGGGATAAGGGCTAAAAAGAAAAATAAAAAATAAGAAGGGCAGGGGGGTGGCGATCGCAGGGGGAGCGGGGATGGGTAGAAGGTGGTGGTTTTTATTTCCCCCAATTTAAATTTAAATCGGTAGGTAGCCATGGGTGGCAAACTTATAGGGTCACACACACACAGACACGGGCACGCACACACACATGCGCACAAGATTACACACATGCACACAGACTCCGACAGATGTCCCTTCGTTATGTATCTTTTCGGTGAGTCTCGTCCCTGTGTCTAGCCCAGTATCACAAACACCGACGGACATTTAGGACAATAAAATAAACAGGAATGAGAAGGCATCGTGGGTTTGCAGCACAGACGGAAGCAGACGAGGTGGTGCTCCAGAGGTTCACGCCAGGGCTGTGGGCCGGCGAGGTGGGTGGGCGCCCAAGCCCTCTAAACTCTGAATCGCTCCCTTTAAGCATCTTTAATTACGAGGCCTGGGACAGAGAGAGCGACCAGGTGCAATGTGTGGCCTTTGTTTGGATCCTAACTTGAACAACAAGGACAGAAAGCAAAACCCTAGATGTCAGACTTCTGATCACTTTACACTCTGGCTTTATGAACTGAAGAAGTGTGAGTTCACGTCCCACCTGTGACCGCTTGAACCATTTCAAGGAACAGCACTCGATATAGATCATCGGGACACGGCTGTTCCAAGTGCACAGGTTCTAGACGATCAAAGCTTAGCTCCTGAGGATCCACACGCCTTTGGATGGAACTCTCTGTAAACTCACTTCTCTCCTGGTGTTTCGACTAGAAAGTGGCGGGCACCTACCACGGCAGGTGAGGGCAGTGTTCAGAGAAGACGAGGCTGATCAAGAGACGAGAAACAGGAAGTGAAGAGATGAGATGGGGAGATGAGGGCAGAGCACAGAGATCGGGCTGGGGGACAGTCAGGCAGGTCTCCCCCAAATCCAGAATGGCCAATCAACGAGTGATTGATAATTCACTCATTCAACACACCTGGAGCACTAACTCTGTGCCCAGCACTGTGTTAGACACAAGAATAACAGGATGAAAACGCATCGTCTCTGCCCTCCGGGAGCTCACGAGTTAAAAGTGAGCAAGCCCACACGACAATCTCTGGTGGCGGTAAACTCCTAACTCCCTTGATTGGTGGGAATCAAGGAAGGCTTCCTGAGGAGGCGATGCTGGTGGAACTCAGCTTTAAAGGATACATAGGTGCTTTCCCAGGCAGCGCTCTGGGTCTGTCGGACGCTGCCGGCATCAGTAGGAGACCACTGAGGCAGGAAACCCTAGGCCGTGCAAAGCTAAAATGAGCTCTCTGCTCAGAGATGCTTCGTCGGGGCCCAGGGGAAAAAAGGTGGCAGCATTTCATGCTCTCACATGTGTAATCTGTTAGGACACAGAGCCAGAATCAAGTCCACCATGGAAAAGCCTTTCTGAGACTTCTTGTAACCTGCCACGACAGCATTTCTTGACTTGAAATTACGATGGTCCCGTTCAAATCCATTCTGAGCTGAAACCTTTCTATCCACATATGGAAATTTGGAAGCATGTTTTAGAAATTTTGACTTCCAACTCCCTGTGATCTTTCGTGCCAACATGCTGTTTCCTTGCACAGAGATGGGTTACTCCAACACTGGCAGACGAAGGGGGAGAAAGAGAAGGGGGGAGGCGTGTGCTCCACTGCTCCCCAGTTCACCAGAGACCTGCTCCACCCTCTTCTACAGCGGGCCCCACCTTCTGGACTTGGCTGTGTGTCCCTGGTCATGGTCAGTAATTTTCCTCAGAGCACCAGCTGCATTAGGTGGGAATATGTGAACTGGGTTCTGAAGGATGAATAGGAGTTCACCAGGCACAGCTGTTGGGGAAGAGAATGTCTGGAGGACAGCACGTGCAAAAAGCAAGATTAGCTTGGTTTTGCAGGAGCAGAAGATGGGCAGAAGGCAAACGCCGGATCTTGAACAGTTTTTTTTTACACTAAGATTCGGACTTCTGGTGCCGTGGAGAATCGTGGAATAATTTTTAAGAATATGACTCTGGCAGCACATGCAGCAGAGGTAGGAGTGGGAAGCAAGGACATGTCAAGCAGCCAATTAGCAAGTTGCATTAGTCCAGACATGCATGATGGGGGCTCGGGCAGGAGCAGGAGCTGGGGGAAGGGTGGGTGGGAACGGTCAGATCTGAGGAAAGACCCAAAGATTTGTTCAGAGTTGACCACAAGGCAGTGGGGAGCGAGGCGGCGAGGTGAGGCAGGCTGACACGGGCAGCTGAGTCTAGTACGCAGGGGCTAGCGGGTATCTGGGGTGGGCAGGATCCCAGAGGAGCAGAGTTGAGACCTGGTTACCAAGGCATTTCCTGACTCAGATCAGCGGCGGCCAGGCACACAAACGGCCAGCACAGGTCTTGAAGGGGCAAACGGGCCATTTCTAACAACATTTCTGCTTTGTCTTTGCTTAAAGCCCTCACTTCAGCAGAACTAGCCCGTTCACTCTCGGAGCAGAAGTGGAGAGATGTCAGATGCGGGACTGGCAGAGGGGTTGCCGCTCGATGGTGGAGACCACGTCTTTCTTGTATGCTGGACACAGAGGGCCAGGGGTTGGAGAGCGACACACCCGAGGTCACAGAGCAGAGTGGGGGCTGAAGCAATTCTTGGGGATTCAGCTCCAGGGCTGTTTTCTGTTGCATGATGCCACGGCTTTCAAAGTTTGATTCTGAATAGGATAAAAAACTAAACCCTAAACCACCCATCCTCACAGGTGAAATTATACTCATTAGAATCACTTCTGTAAGTCACTGAATTTTCTCCAGGGAATGACAGTACGAAGTTCGCGCGTGTGTGTGTGTGTGTGTGTATGTGTGTGTGAGTTCGTGTGTGTGTGTGTGTGTGTGTGTGTGTGTGTGTGTGAGAGAGAGAGAGAGACAGAGACAGACAGACAGACAGACAGACAGATGGACAGAGTGAGAACTGAGAAATGAATCTGAGCCCAGGAAGGCAGGACCGATAGTGTAACTTGTTTTGTGTTGTTGACGCAGTGCTTGGTAAACACTGAGTGAACTGCAGCAGGTGCCTTTCTTCTCTGAAGACACATGACAGGACCCACAAAGTCTAACAGAGGAAAAGATTAGTTATGACTGCAGAATCTGAGAAGGTCTTTTGGAAAAGCAGACATATGAGCTGGGTATTAAAAGGCGAGGTCTTGGGCGGGTAGGAGGGTGGGTGGAGTGTCGGGGAGAGCGTCTAGGTGACTGGGTTCCTGGAATCTCTGGGATATGTGGCTAAGGAATAGGCTCCACGGTGCTGTCCCACCCTCCACCTACGCCCATGGGAAGCGCTGCTCATCAACCACTGCACTCTCTCCCGCTAATCCCAGACTTGACCTTAAAATCCTTCCGCACCGAGCACGGCAGGCGGCCACTAACAACCGACCCACGTGGGACCACATGATAAACTCTTCGTGATCGCCAGTCTGTGGGAGGACAGGAGCGGAGCCAAATGCCAGGCTGAAACAGTTCTTGCCTCGCCCCTGGATGATATTAAGGAACGAGTGTTAATCGTTTTACGTGCGACCGTGCTTTCTAAAGAGTCCTTATTTTTTTTTTTAATATATTAATACACTTACAAATGAAATGCCACAGTGTCTGAAATCTACTTCAAAATAGCAAGTCCCAGTCAGGGAGGAGGGAGACTGAGGAGGGGGATGCGCTGTCCACACCGCAGAGTGTTATTGTCCATGAAAATGAATGCAGTACCGACGCCTCCTACAATATGGATGAACCCGGACAACATTATGCAAAAGGAAAAACAGCCAGACACAAAGATTCCGTTCCCATAAAATATCCAGAATCGGTAAATCCGGAGAGGTAGAAAATAGACTAGTGGTTGCCAGGGGTCAGGAGAGAGGGGTACGGGGAGTACCGCACATAGGCGTGGGTCCCCTTTCGGGGTGATGCGAAAGTTTTGGAACTAGATAGAAGTGACGGCCAGACAACACTGTGAACATGCTAAACCCACCGAATGACAAACTTTAATCTAGTTACCTTTATGCATTTCAGAAAAAAAAAAAAAAAAGTAGTTGTCTTCTCAAATAGAAAGGCTGCTTTTCCAAATAAAAAATAATAATAAAATCAAATGCATGGGAGTTCAAAAGGCGAAGACAGAGAGTCTGGGGAGACTCTCTAGACAGAGGGAACAGCAAGTTCAAAGAGCTGGACCTCATGGCAGATCATTTAAGGGTCATTAGGGTTTCATGCATCGCCCACCGGGCATCAGCATCTGCCTGCCACGTGACCCCACAGAAAGTCTGCACCCAATTTTACAGACAGACAGGTACCCATCATAAACGGTGCACGTATGATTTGGGAAGAAGAGTGAGCCACTAACAACAATTAAAAAGGCCAATGGCCTTTCTTAAGCTGCCTCCCCTGTCATGGTCCCCAGGGCTATTGAATGTTGCTTCTGTTATCCCTCCTAGAATCCCAGCCCTGGCCCAAGCTGCCTCCCTGAACCTTTCCACTGACACTGTTCTCCTGCAAATCTGCAGAAGCGAGGGGGTGGTTCCTATGGGCTGATTACAGACCAGGAAAATCCTGTGAACTCGAGCATCTAAGTGTGCGTCTGTACAAATCAATAAAAATCTCTCCTCTCCATCCACAAACTCTGTCAGATAGACAGTGTCCCCGTAACCTCCTAGCCCAGCCCTGTGGTCAGTCTGCATCGAAGCTGTGTGTGTATCACACCAACCGGAGGGCCAGATGTGCTGGGCTGCCTCAACCTGCCCGCCCTCCTCGGCGCAGGTCTGAGAGGCCTGGGCACCCCTGGGGTGATGGCTGCGTCGACGGGCAGCAGCTGGATCCGTATTCTTCACTGACTCAGAGGAGGAGAGAAGAAAATCCAAGGGGCCTGCTTCCTGGAGCGCAGGCGCTGTCAGACCGGGGCACACGTCTGGGCACGCCCAGAGGTTCCGATGCGGGCGAGTCCGGGGGAGGGCCGACAGCCTGCATTCCCAACAAGTTCCCTGGTGATGCTGACACTGCTGGCCTGCGGACCACGCTGAGAACCGCGACTTCGATCGCTTAGCACGGTCAGATTTTCATTAAGCTCAGACAACACTGGAGTGCGAAGAAATTCTGAGATCCTGAGTCTTCCATGGGATCCTACGGCTTACGACAAGTCCACAGTCCGCAGCCTCCCTTCGCCTGCTCCTGTGCGTTCTGGAGGACACAGGGGCTCCGAGCCAGCTCTCTGCATTTTCCCTTCTCGATCAACCCACAGACAATTAGCGAACATCGAGATTCTCCGCATACACTTAAACATCACCTACCAGTTTCCAAAAGCGTTTCCTGTCCCTTAGCTTAAGGGTCCTTTCAATGACACTGTGACTCGGGGCAGGTTTGATGCCCATTTTGTGGCACAGAAATCAGGCTCAGGAAGGCAGTCATTTTTCTAAGATCTCACAAGTAAAGAGTAGTGGGGCCTGGAGAAAGAGCCTCTAAACCCTGCACGATTTCGACACCACCAAAGCAGCGACCCTCACAGAAGCCCTGTCTTCTAAGGTGGGGGTCTTACTCACTCAAGGGCCCCAGGCTTAGAGGGCTCGCCTGGACAGCTGCGACCCAGAGTAGCAGCAGCCACAATCCGGCTGGTCTGGGGCGCCAAGGGCCCGAGGAGGGCACCTAATAAAGCTCTGGGACCGGAGGAGGCTTCTTGAAGATAAGTTTGAAAGGGAAGATGTCAGCCGGAACGAGATGGCAGGCTAAAGAGAGGACAGTCCATCTCTGAGTCTAACCCAGAAGAAAGAGCTTCACCCATTTCACTTGTAATATCAGTAAAATGACACAGGGGGTGACACAGCTAAAACCAGAGTGATGACAGCGTGTGGCATGGGGTTAGCGGCCTCACATGCCGCCCTCCCAGAGTAAGCGTTTCCAGGTGCAGAAGTGACACCCCATGAAACATCTCGAGGTGCAGCTTCCAGTCTTTGGGGGAATATCTTTTGGGGATTATAGTTTCAAAATAATGTAATCTTCAGAAAAGAAACGCTAGTGAATCCTCTCATCAAAGAGAATTTACCTCAGATCCAAGGCTGCTTCTCGGCTCTCGCAGCTGTGAAAACTCCCCTGAGGGGGTGTGCTAGATGGCTGAGGGCTCCCGGCAATGAAGTTGTCGCTGGCTCCCTGGTGTGTCTTCAAGACATTCCAGGTCCTCAGGGACCACCCCCACCTTTCATCAATCTGGCACATCACAATAGCCTTTTGGCAAAGAAATCGCTTTAACATAGAGTTCCTCCTTAACATCCACAGAACCCTCTACAGTTTGCAAAGCGTCTTGTGTACGATAAGATTATATGTAGTGCTTAATTCGGCCCAGTTTACAGATATCTCATGGTTGATTATATTTGGGACCTTGTCACATTTTTGTAGCCACCCTCTCCATCCGCCAAGAAACCCAGATCCTAATCCTAGAATCAGTGAATGTGGCTTCTGTATGGCAAAAGAGACTGCAGATGTTATTAAGGATCTGAGAGATTTTCCAGGGCCCTCTGGGTGGGCCAGTTGTAATGACAAGGGTCTTTATAAAGGGAAGCATAGGGATAGTTGACCCAGAAGACAGAGAAGAAACCATGGAAGAAAGTAGAGTCAGAGACAGACGATGAGATGCTGCTGGGTTTGAGGCCACAAGCCAGGGGACACCGGTGGCCCTAGAAGCTGGAAAAGGCAAGGAAACGGATTTTTCTCCTGAAGCTTCTAGAAGGAATGCAGCCCTGTTGGTTCCTGGGCAGTGAGATCGCATCAGAGTTGAGACCTCCAGAACTGTAATTCAATAAATCGATATTGTACGAAACCACTAAATCCGTGCTAGTTTGTTACAGTGGCCACAGGAAACCTTATGATGCTGTGAGGTGCTGAAGGTCAGAACATCACCGCTGTTCATAGAATTCCCAGCCCCTACCCTGGGGATGCAGTATATGTTCCATCAATGCCAGTTGTATAAAGACACTATGCGGGGTGGTTAGCAGCACAGGCCTTTGAGACAGACAGACAGACAGACAGACAGACCTCGGTACAATTCTGGCTCTGCCACTTCTCAGCTGGGTGACCTCGGATAAGCTAACCTCTCTGAGCCTTGGTGTCCTCATCTGTAAAACAGGTATTGTTTTATCTGCATTTGTTCTGTTTTATTTTGCTCAGGTTCTAAAAGCTCATGGAGGGGACATTCAGCACAGGGCCAATAAGTCTCAGTGGCCCAAAAATAATGATGAAGAGAAATGGGGACAACTAAGGATGACTGCAGTAGAAATCACATGAAAACGTGCTAGGAAAGAGAGTGGCTCTCTGAACTGTTGGCTATCGAAGCTGTGGGTATCATTCTTATTAACATCCTCCTAGCTACGTTCTGACCTGACCAAGCTCTTATGTTGAAATCTTAATTTCCAAAAGAACAAGAACAATGGAAAAAGAAACCACCTTGGAAAAGGTTTTAGCTGGGTGGAGCAGAACTGGGGCTGCAACAATGTTACTGCAACTTGGTTACTGATGACAACAACAGTCACTAGCTGAGCTGGAGGGATGGCACTTCCTGTCTGGGGCTTGGCTGGCCATCCAAGAAACCACCTGTTGCAGGCCTGTGCTAGATGGGAGCCAGGCAGCCTAGCGATAGCTCTGTAAACAGATTCCACCTCCTGCCTGTGCCAATTTGCACCCTACAGCTCCTGCCCTTCTCAGAGCTGACTAATAACTGGGACTGCACTTTGCCTACGCCAGAAAAAAACAAACAAAAAACAAACACTAGACACCCGCATCCTCCCTGGAGATGTCATTGGCCAGAATGGCTGCCTCTCACCCCCAGAAGCTCCCAGTGACAGACATGGCCAGGGTTGATCACTTTTGCAAATAAACATCAACTCCACCAGCGTACGGGAGGGCGAGATGGTCATGGCACATCCAGCTGGGAAACGCGAAAAACAATATCGCCCTCCCGAAAAGCAACCTGATCTCTCTCATGTTACCCACAGCCCCAGAAATAAATTCCCACAGCCTGCGACCCAATATGTCTACATCCTGGTATCTGTCCTAAAAGATCATCAGAAACACGGACGAGAATGAGTATGCACTGAGTTCACCACAGCAGTATCTATCAAAAATAGTGAAACAGTGGAGAAGACTCGAATGGTACACAGTGGCTAAAGAAATCACAGGGAGAATTCTTATGCAGCCACAAAAATGATGTTTATCTAACGTTCAAGACATGAGAAAATTCTGAGCTCATACTACAAAAAAAGGCAGGGCTCAAAATTATGTATACACAATCGACTGAAATCGCTGATGGCAACAAGCATTTATTGAGCACTTACCGTGTGCCTGGCACTGTGCCAGGGCTTGAGTTTGTTCACAAGATGTCTTTTAGCTTCACTGCAATCCTGTGAAGCAGGTCCGACTTTCGGCCCACTTCACACATTCGAGGCATGAAGAGCATAAGGCATTAAAATTCAGGGTCCCTTGGCCTATAAGCAGTGACACAGAGGCCAGAATGCAAGGCCAAATGACTGTGTTATACCATTTGTGTTAAAACCATGGATACATTTACAGGTAAAAAGCTGGGACAGCAAATGTATCAAAACGTTAATGGCAGTCACTTCTGGGTGGTTTCAGTTAGGATGATTTTTACTTTCTACTTTCTACTTTCTACTTTGGGTATTTTAAGTATTTTATGCAGTGGACACAGACTACTTTTAAAACCAGAAACGATGCTATTTTTAAAAGCCTCTAGAGAGTTCATAACCTCCTCTAGAATGGTTTAAAATAACAGCTTCACAAACAAGACCAGTAATGAGAGCTCTCTCTGCCTTCCCAGGATGCCCCGCCTTCGCCCTACCCGGGCGGTGTGAGCAAAGCCTTTCAGTTTTACACATTGATTTCCTTCCTAGGAGACCATGCCCTTGACTTCACAGAGCTTCAGGACAAAGGCCTGGGAACAGCTCTCGCCTCCCATGCTCTCAGGGGGCACAGGGAACTCTCTGATTGCACCTGCTCTCTATGGCAGTGCTGGGGCCAATCACGGTGCTTGTGTCCCCCACCCAAAACACCAGCTTTCTCAAGAGCAGGATTTGGGGGAGCTGGAGAGAAATCTCCAAGGATGAACACAAACGAGCTCAGAAAGGGTGGAGCCGTGGGAGCACAGGACGCCTGTCGGGGGCGTGGGGGACAGAGGGCCCTGAGTCTCCACGTCTCCAGGGACATGGCTAATTCAATCCCAGCCCAACCCGCCATCGCAGAGGATCAGACAGCGGCGACCAGGAGCAGCAGCAGGTAACAGACACAGGGCAGCGCGCATTGTGCACACAGCTTTTCGAGTCCCTGAGAATACATATAAACGAACTTGGTGGATGACTAGAAATGAAAAACCATAAAAATGACAATAATTATGTTAGAATGAGTGGGCCTGAAGACATCCCCTCCCATGCCCCACGCTTTCTCTCATTTGTTTTTAAATCAAATTGAACACACACATATATGTTTCCGAAGCCCTCCTGGGGCGTCGGCCAGGCTCCGTTCTTCTCTCTCTCTGGACCCAGGGGCAGGAACGGTTTCCAGCCGTCCCTGAGCGCCTGGCCGTGGGCAGGAGCGAGCCACACAGCCCTGCACCTGCGCAGAAGCCCAGCCCGCGCCTGCGCAGAGGGGCAGAGCCGGCGGAGCCCTGTCCGCCACGCGGCCCTGTCCCGCGGCCGAAATGAATAAATGTGTGACAATGACAAATCCCTGGGCAGAGTGGACCCTGCAAGGATGAGGATGGGGTCTAGGCACCACCCCCCTTCCTTTGGGCCAGCAGTCAAACCTGTGGTCTCTAGAAACTAGGCAGAGTGTTCGAAATGAAGAGGAAGAAGGCAGTGGAAAGAAAAAAAGAAAGAACACCCCGAACACCCCCACCCGCACCCCACGCCGCCCCCGCCGCCACTCCCTCCTCAGCCTTTTGCCTAACGATCCAGCTGAAGCTTGCTGAGTGCCAGCCTGGCTCGGAGTGGGCATGGCCTGCAGACTAGAGGGCAGGTGCTGCTCACATCCTCGTGGAGAACGGACGAGTGTGATGCCGAGGAAGAGGGCGAGGCAAGAAGTCCGGCCCTGAAGGGCTGCCCCCTTGCACCCCAAACTCTAGGCAACGCCCCCCACAC
>NW_006494609.1:17761351-17786133 GCF_000325575.1 Pteropus alecto
GGACACCCGCGGAGGGGGAGGGGCCGGGGTGCCCGTCCCGCAGGCACAGGGTAGGCTACGTGCAGCCAAGCTCAGGGTTGTCCCAGAGGTTGACCCAAGCCCACCGGCATCTCGGTGGAAGGAGCAGAAAGACCCAGGAGACAGCCTTGCGTCCACATTCCAGGTCCCTGCCCTCTCCCTTGCCCTCGCCGGTCCCTTCCAGCGTGATCCTGAAGTTACTTCTTGTTCTACCACATGCAGTTTATTTTAAAGTGCTGGGTTGAGGGTTAGGATGTGAGTCCCTGTGCTATTTAGTCTCCATTTGCACGCCCCCTCCCACCAATTCATCCTTCATCCGGGGGGCTGATCCCTCCACAAGCTGCATCCCTGGGCACCCTTGTCCTTTGGCCAGCTGCTGGGGTCGGCTAATGGGAGACGCTGGCAGGACAACGGGGCGCAGATGGGACAGATGACTGATGAACCCGTCTCCCCAGCTGTGGTTTCAGCCAGGACTGCATTCATCAACCTCAGCCTACAGCTCCTGCCGGGGACCCCTCATCAGCCTCTGGATTTTGGGGGTTCCCACAATTCCACCCCCTTCCTTATCTGTTACAGCTCCCCACTACTGTGAGTCCTGAGTGTAGCACCTCCTTTGTGGGGGCCCTTCTCCCGACCCCACCTCTGTAAATAACCCTCCATCAAACCCTGCTTGGCTCCTGACTGATAAGGTGCCCTGATAAACTCAGGCTTCCAGGGAGGAGGATGCTGCCCTTGAGGCTGCAATGCTCACGGGCTGGTTAGTTGAGTCCAACCTAAGAGGCTGGCAGGTGCAAAGGATGCAGGCAGCTTCAGAACGTCAGTCGAGAGGTCAGAGCTATCATTCACTCAACAAACGTTTCACCTCCCACATGCCAGGCACTGTGCTAGGTGCTAAAGGTAGAGGGGTAAATAAGAGACAGCCTTCACTCCTGGGAACAGCCCAGCAGAGGTGACATGTGTAAACAAACCAGTGACTGGGGCACAATGGGATAAGAACTCAGAACTGCAAGGGAGGGATCTACTAGTCTGCATAGGGGTGGAGTCAGCAGAGGCTTCTCAGAAGTGACGTTGGGCTGGGCCCCTTTGGATGCGTAGGAGTTCGCTGGCTGAAGGAGCACTCAGGGCAGAGAGAAAAACATGAGCAAAGACAAGGGGAAGAGAGATCTGGCGGGGTAAAGGTCGATGTTCTCACATCAACAAAGAGACCAGGTTACTTAGAGTGAAAGCCGCCCAGGACAGAGGAGCGGCCCACAAACAAATCCTGCCTCAGGACCTTTGCGCGTGCTGCTCCCTCTGCCCACAGCACTTGTCACTCAGATGCTGGCATAGCAGCTACTTCTCGCTGTTCGTCTTCTCAGAGGCCTCCCCTGACCACACACAGCTTCCTGTGTGAGCTTCCTGTCGCTGCTCTAAGAAATCGCCACGTGGCTTAAAACAACATAAATTTATCCTACGGTTCTGGAGTTCACAAGTCTGAAATGAGTCTCGTTTCAAGGCTCTATCCTTTCCGGAGGGTCTAGTGGAAACATCTATGTTCCTCTCCCAGCTTCCAGGGCCCGCCCACCTCCCCTGGCCGGTGGTCTCTTTCCAGCTGCAAAGCCAGCAACAGCTGGTCAAGTCCTTCTCAAGATGCATCACTCTGACTCTGACCTCTGCCTCCCTCCTTCGCTTAGAAGGACCCTTGTGATAACACTAGGCCCACCTGGAAAATCCAGGCCACTCAATCTCATCTCAAGATACTTAATCACATGTGCAAAGTGCAGTTTCCAGGGATTAGCATGAGGACATTTTGGGGGGTCAATATTCCAACTACCACCTTCCCTCCCCTTTGCCCACCTTTATTTTCTTCCAAGCACGTCTCACACCTGGACTTTGACTATTTGTGCACTTGCTTATGGTTCATCTCCCCCGGGAGGGTGTGAAGCCCCTGGGGAGGGGGAATATTGTCAGTCTGGCCCACCTTGTGTTTCCAGAATCTGGAACAGCGTCTGGCACGTAGTATTTGCTGAATAAAGGCGCACTGGACTTGGGGGTGGGGGGCGGGCAGGTGAGGCCGTCCGACAGTCAAGCCCCTGCTGGCTTCCCACCCTGTTCCCCCCCTCCCCTCTCCCCTCCAGGAGGCAGCAGTTGTGAAAAGCCTGAAGCTTCTCTGGCTCTCACCTCACAGAGGTCAGTCACCGAATCCAGACTCCCCACGGGGCCGCCAAAGTTCAGGTCTTAGACAGTTACCCTCTGAACCAAGGGAGGAGGGTCATTGTCAGGGGTCACTGGGCAGAGGGAGGAGCCGGCCCAGGCCCAGGGCCAGTGGATGAGGAGCCAGCTGGGAAATAAGGGCTGGACCTGGGTGGGTGCAGAGGGCAGGTGCCAAGGACATGATGGCTCTGGGCCCAACTGTGAAGGGAGGATGCATCAAAGACTGGGGCTGGGACGCTGGGGACCCAGGCTTGTGCAGGCACAGAAGGAGTGGCCCTCGGCAAGCAGGAAGCAGGACCCTGGCCTCATTCTGGGCTGGAGGGAACTGCAGTCCCAGGGCTTGGGGCAAAGAGCCCCTGGGAAGGGGAGCCCGACTTACCCGCTCCCAGCCAGGGCCCAATTTTCATTTTGCGTGGACGCCACAAATTACGTAGCCAGCCCGGGTGCAGTTCAATGGTAGACCGTCAAAGAGACTTCTGAGATAAGCTAGTCCTAGGACTATAAATCCTTGACTCCTGTGAAGTGCTGCCAATCCAGTGCCATGGAAGGCATTGCTAATCAAACCTAGCTCACCGTCCCACAGACTTGGTCCGGGCAGCCCCAACCAATCGATCAGAACAGGTAGCAAAATCCAACCCTTCCCTTTCTGGATGAGGAAACAGGCCCAGGGTGATCTGCTGATGACCACACAGTGCACAGAGCTCGACCCTCCGGTTGGCTAACTTTTTCCGTGTCCCAGGCAGCCTCTGTCAAACAACGAACTCCGAAAGCACACTGCTAGGAAGCCGACGCTCCTTTTGCAACGTGAATTATTCATGAGTTTTAATTAGTTCCATTTCCATCGAATAGGTTAAGACGGAGACACAGAACACTCTAGTTGGTGGCCGTGTTTGTGGGGAAGGCAGGCCCGGGGGCAGGGCTCGACGTGCGCCAGGCAGAATGCTGGCAGCTCATTCTTTCAAAACTTCGTTTTTCTTATTAGTAAAAACTCAACATATTGTTTGTAGACAAAGTAGGAAATACACATAAGTGAAATGAGGAAAACACCAGACACCCACCAGTGCACCACGTGGACAGAGCCGCCGTCGGCAGCCCGAGAGCCAGCCGGGGGCTTTGAATGCAGCCGACGCCCCCTGCCCTCCCGTGAGTGCGGGGGCTGCACAGAAAAGGCACCGACTGCCATGGATGTGGCAGTGACAGGGCTCGGGCCCCTCCCCCGACCCCGAGGACCTGGCCGAGGACCTGGGCGCCACCACACGGGCACGGTGGCTGTTGGGAGGCAGGACAGGATCCTGCTTGGACTCAAGGAAAAGGACACTGCAGGTGCTAAGGGCAGAGCAGACCCCCGGCCTGGGGGCAGAGGCAGCCACAGAGCCTGTGAGGGCCACGGCCAGGATGGGTCGAACGGTGGACAAGCCGCTGCCGCCGGGTGCCACGTGCTTCCCCAGGGGGTCTGTCCAGCCATCCCAACCAGGCCTAGTGTTAGTCTCATGATGTGGGGTGGGGCAGGGGGACAAAACGGAAGCTCGGAGAGGTCACACGGCTGGTAAGGGACAGGGCCGGGACACCCATCAGCCTGAAAACCCATTGTCAGTGACACTCCCCTACGTGCACGATTATCCCGAAGTCCGACGGTTGAATAGAAAGTGGAATAAATCACCACGACCTCATCCTGAGCACCCCCAATGGGCACACCCCACTCTCCTCCATCATCACGGTTCTTCCCCTCCGCCTGGATGCCCTCCGCCCTGCCCCCAGCCTAGCTCTCTACCGGGCTGCTTTTCTTTCAAAGGGGCATCAATCTTGGGGATCTCATGGCCCCATGTAACACACCTGCCCACCTGCCCCGATGTGCACAGTCTGTCCCTGCACTAAGCTGTGGGCGTCTGTGGCACACCGAGGGAGCCCAGGCCCTGCCCCACACTGCCTGGGCTCAAACCCCAGTCTACCTCGCACTGGTCGTGTGACCGCGGACAAACCCCTAATCCTCTCAGAGCTTCAGGCTCCCCCTCTGCCTCATGGAGATGACAACGGCATCGTCCCAGGGCATAAAAGGCACTGAGCTCAGTGCCTGCCCCCGAGTAAAGTCACTAGTGATACTAGTCTTCTAGCAGCTCAGTCCCACGGGCCTATCAGAGTTCAGCATTGAGTAATATGGTTGGAAGCCTGGGTCTTGGGTATCTTCAAAGCGTGTCCTCTCTTCATGGTGCTGCCTGCAGTGCCATTCATAGAAAACACAGCGGGAGCAATGAAAATGGTTACTACAGGGAACTAGGTGCCCAAGGATTACACACACATGTAGTCATCTTGTTTAATTCCCATAACAAGCAAGAGAGGATGTCACTGTGCCCATTTTACAGAGAGGAAAAACAAGACCTAAAGAGTTTAGAGACTGGTCTAAGGCCCCAGAGCAAAAACATGGCAAAACTGGGAGCTGTAGCAGAAGACTATTGGGAAGCCCACACCCCAAATATCCATTCTCTCTTTCCTTCATAGAAAAACCCCCTGTTCTAAGGTGGGCACCACAGACTCTATTTGTTAGCCTCCCTCACAGTTAATTGCAACTATGTGACCAAGGGCTGGCCAAGAAGATCAAAGCAGAGATGTCAAAGGCTGTTTCTGTCCATTAACAGAGCTAGCATTCACCCCTCAACCTTTCTTTATTGTCCCTTCCTCATTCAACCTAATGTAATGGCTGGAGCTCTAGCAGCCATCTTGGACTGTGTGGTCACGAGGTACAGAGGGCCGTGTGATGAGCTAGAGGGAGCCTAGGCCCCTCACATTTTGTGGTGCACAGTTGCCATAGCAGCTTTGGACTGCCTGTGCAGAAACACATACCTGTTTACAACACTGTAACTCATAGCCAACCCTAATCTAGACTGGTCCGGAATTACCCCAGGTCTGTCTCAGAGGTGGCGAAAGCAAAGGTAGGCCAGCTAGCGTGTTCCCAGGGAGGGCTCTGGGCTTGGTGCCTGCTGGGGGCCAGAGGGAGAGGGTGGCCATCAGACTCCTACCTGTGGCTCTTCCTGTAGGTCTCACTTTACTAGGTTTGAAAGAAGTCTTAAAGTCTCGTTTACAAGGGAAATCTATGCCCGGGGCTCAGTGGGAGTCCTGTGGCTTTGATGAGGAAGATTTTTCAAAGATCAGCGTAGAAAGTATGTCCTTGCATGGTAGTCACAGAACCAAAACAAAAAGGCCACTTTTGTGCAGTCCTGTTTAAACAGACACACCAGTATCATGAAACAGCTGTGGTGAGGAGTGTCTTAGCTCATTAGTGCTCCCTCTCTCTCTAAGTTAGATTTATTGAGGCATAACTTACACATAGGAAAATTCATCTGCTCTTCTATAGAGTTTTGATGAATAAAGTTATGAAACCACCATATTGAAGATACAGAATAGTCTATCACTCCAAAAAGTTCCTTCGTGCCCCACAGTAGTCGATCCTCTTGTTCCACTCCTTGGCCCCTGACAACTGCAGATCCATTTTTTGGTTCTGAGAATTGTGCCTTTTCCAGGATGTCATATAAACGGAACTGTACACCATTAGAATCTGGCTTCCTTCACTTGGCATGCATTAGCAGTCCCTCCGTGCTGTGTGTGCTAGGGGTCCCCCCTCTTTCTTATTGCCCAGCAACAGTCCCCTGTACGGAGACACCACAATCTGCGCATCCAGTCACCAGCTGAGGGACACTGGGATCGTGTCCAGTTTGGGGCTATTGTGAATAAAGCTGTAGAACAGATTCCTACACAGTGGTGTGGCTGTGTTTCCATTTCTTTTGGTAAATACCTAGGAGGGAAATTGCTGGGTAGAAGGGTTGGCAGAAACAACTACACTTTGCTGAAGCGGCTGCACCGTGTCGCATCCCCACCAGCAGTGCGTGCGCGTTCCAATGGCTCCACGGCCTTGCCAGCGCTTGCGCAGGTCTGTGGTACAGTCAGAGCATTCTCGACTCTCCTCGCCCCATGATGTCAGTGACTGCCCCGGCCCAGCCCACCTGACCACCACCATCACTCCCGGCCCCCTGGTTCCCACCACCTGCTTTCTTCCTTCCCCCACGGCCCCCACGACAGTTTCCACGGTCCCATCCAGCACACGGCACAGACGGAGGCCTGTTTCCTCTCTCGCCATTATGGACAGAAAGATCTGCCTGAAGGTGAGCTGATGGATTCCGCCCTACCTGTCCCAGGAACACACCTCTGCAGGAGGGGACTCCTCTGCAGCCACCACTACCTTCGCTGTCCTTATCTGCCACCCCTGGGGACAAACGGTGCCAAGGAAACAGAAACTGTTCACTCAGACACTGGCCCAGCGACCTCAGAGAGAAAGGGGCCAGTTGTGCAAAGAGATGGTAACCTCGGAGACAGGAATGTGACCCCCCTACCTCCGAGGGCCACCTCCCCCCAAACACGCAACCTGGATAAGGAAGACAGCAGCATCCCGCCAGGCCGAGTAGACCTGTTTGAACAGACACACCAGTATCATGGGTCCAAGTGAAAACCAGCGGACCCGTAACAGGTGAGCGCGCACTCTTCTGCTTAAAAGGGTATATTTATAACGACAAAAGAGTTGGCAGAAGCAAACATAAAATGGAGATGGTTGCACATAAACGAGTAGTGATGACAAGTGTAAAAAATAGGAAACCACACGAAAAAAGACCCTTCTAAAGGGACGACAAAAGTCGACAGCGCCATTCGCGTTGCGGTGGTGGCCCTAAAATGTGGTTACGCAACTTTAATAACCACAGAAAAGCAAACAGGAAGTGCCACAGGGGATTAACCCAGCGGATGCCCCTGGGGATCCCGCCGTGCACGGTGCCCAGGTGCCCAGGGCTGTACCCCGTTATTCACAAGGCGAGTGCTGGCTCCCCAAGTACAGATGGGGAAACTGGCCCCGGAGTCAGGGGCTCACCCTCAAATCATGGCTCTTGTTGCACGTGAGGCCTCTGTTTTCGGATGGAATATGCTAAGGGCAGGGCCAACCCTTCCGTCCTGCCCCCTCGCCCCGTTACACGCCTGACCCTCGTCACCACCTCCAGCCAGCCAGGGCTGCCCCACCTGCCCATCACCATTTTAAGTCTCTAATGCCAGGCTCTCTAATCTGAGCCCCCTTGAGGCCCAAACAGATGGAGCCGTGGGGATCGAGGCCACTGGCGAGGGGATTCGGGCTCATCCTTGACCCATTCGCTCAGAAGCCACTGGTTTCCCCACACCCGATGGACAAAGTCCAATCTAGTCCTCCGACCCACACGTCGCTGCCTCCCAGAGCGCAGGACAGGACAGCATCACCCTATATGACCTGGGGCCAGCGGATCAGCCAGGGTGGCTCAGCTGACTCTGCAGCTTAATGTCACCAACACACTTGCTAAGGAATGAACCCTGCCGACGGCAGGGACGATGCCAACAACAACTGCTTCCTGTCATGAGGGTGATGATGTCAGCTACACAATGCTGAAAAGGGGGTGAACGCGTGCAGAGCTCCCACCAGGTGGCCTTGTGGACATCCTTGTACCGGAACAACCCTGTGAAGAAGGCACGATTCACCCCCATCTTGGTGAAACGTGTCCGGGGTGGCCGGAGATGCTATGACGGGTGAGCTTCTGCCCTGTGATGGAGTCAGGGGTCAGGCAGCAGTCCCCCTGGAGAGTCTCAGGGACAAACATGGGGGGAGTGATTCAGGAGGCGGCTTGGGAGCAAAGACACAGCACAGGAAGGAGAGAAACGCGAGTGCCAGAGTCTGCCAATTAAGCATCAAAAGGTCCTTAGAAATCAGAGTCTCACCTAGTCCTGCCAAACAGAAATAAAATGCAAGTCACAGATGTAACACGACATGTTCTAGTGACCATGCTATAGAAAGTCAGATGAAACAGGTGAAATTCATTTGACTAACATATTTTATTTAACCTACTATATCCAAAGTATTTTCATTTTATTTAACGAGATGTTTTATGCTCTTTTTTTCATAATAGGTCTTTTCATTTTACACTCACGGCACATCTCAATCTGGACTAGACCCAAGTCCTTGAGAGCCATAGGTGCCTGGCGGCTGCTGTACTGGACAGCACAGGTCTAGCCCCTCAGTTTACACAGCAGGTGCTGAGGTCAGAGAGGGGACTGCATGAGGCCAGAGCCACACGCTTGTCAATCACAGTACCAAACTCAGTTCCGGTGGGAGACCGGTGTGGCTTATAAGAACACAGGTTTTGGAGCAAGAAATTCGGGCCCTGCTTCTAACTAGCTGTGTGACTATGAATTTTGTACTTGACCTCTCTGAGCTTCAATTCCCTATATGAAAAAATGGAGATTATTCTCCCACAGTAGTTGTGAGAATATAAAATACCCAACAGAGTACTTGGCACATAGTAGGTATTCACTATGAGCACATGATGGTGATATGGGTGGTGAATATATTGTTATCACCATCTGCTTCATCGTCTACATTTTTAATCATCCTCAACCCAAAAAATCGTGCTTGAAGGGAGCAGTCCCTCCTGTCTCGGGAACAAATCTGCCTGGACTGGGACAGGGACAGGAAAAGGAAATGAGAGAGACGGGCCTGGGGACAGGAGAGGACACACCCACAGGGCACCAGAACCACAGCGCCTGCTGTACCCCAAAGCACACAGAGGAGTCACACAGAAGCCCCCCAACTCTGTGGGCCGCCATCAGAGGCAGCTCTTGTACTCTAAATGAGGGGGATGCCTCTTCGGAGCCGAGCCTACTTTAAAGGAAGCAAACCACAGACCTTCTGCTCTCTCTTATAAGGGCCCAGAGCCCCGGTCTATCGCTTGGTGGAGTAGGAAAAATCCAGAAGCTCTACCGCCGACTGCAAAGACATGCCCATCCTCACCTGGGGCGGTGATCCAGTACCCCCCACCTAACTCAGCCCCTACAGCAACTCTCATCAGCTCAGGTCAACGGAGCTGTGTCCACGAGCCTCGCTCTGTCCGCCTCGGCCTCTGGATGAGCAGTTCCCGCTACACAGAATGTTCCTCTCCCCTTCCATCGGGCTGACTCACTTATTCTTCTCGTTTCAACTTAAAATGTCACCATCACTGAAAAGCCTTCCATGGCACCCGAGTGTCCCTTATTAGACACTCTCACAATGGTCCCCCCATCACAGTTTCACTGTATCCTGATGGGACCACGGGGACTGACTCCCTGGCGTGGAGCAGGGACTGGGTCTGCCTCTCGCTGGTGCCTGGGACAGCGCCTGGCACCAAGCAGACACTCAATAAGTTGCTGTTGCATGAAGTTAACTAAAGAACAAGGAGGCTGTGGTCGATCTGACTTGGAGAGAAAACAGGCAATATTTTGGAAAACAGAAATAAACTTTGCAGCATCTGCACCTGATACATTAAGTCATGTTTGTGGAATAACCCCAACGGGTCATGCATTATTGCATCACTTAGCTGGATTGTTCCAACAACTGGAGAGTATTCAGTTATAATGGACACAATTCACAGAACAACTATTATATCAACTATTGATTTCCAAGAGCCTCAAAGCTAGACAGAGCTTCGTATCAAAGAGCCTTTTGAGAGAGGGGCGCGCGTCGTTAAGATGACTCTTCTGTGTGTGAGCAGGGATAGAAAGCTCTTCAGGGAAGCGGTTTCCCCCACTCGTTTCTATACACGTTACGCTACTGGCTCTCAAACGGTGGTATCACTCCCAGGCAGACATGCTGGGGAGATTGACTGTCACACGATTCGCATTTTGTGAGCTCAATCCAGGAGGCTAAACCTCCTGTAATGTGTGGAACATCCCACTCAAGGACATTCCTTTCTCTGCTCCCCAAACCAGCTGTGTCCCCCGAGAACTCACACAACGAGGACAAACCAGCTGTGTCCCCTAAGAACTCACACAATGAGGCATGCTGGCTGAAAGTCAGCCTAGGTCATATCTCCAAAAGGAAGTGGCAGCTGAGGGAAAATGAGTCCAAAGGGTCACATGACTAATGAGGACCCACTTAACCCTGTCCCCTCTGGGCCCTTTCCCTCCCCAGGCTGGACCAGTCACCTTCTGAACACTCCATCACACAGCATCTTCCTCTTTCACCTGGAGGCCCATCCCGCCATCCCCACCTGCCCAAACTGCCACCCAACACCAGGTCCTGCTCCACGGCAACTCACGCAGTGCTTGTCAACCATGCCCTGTGGTCTCTACAACGTGATCCCACACGCAGACCCCAAGCCTGACCTCAAAATACTGACTAAGTGATCGGTTCACTCATGCCATTCAGTTGAACCCCCACCGAAATATCAACCACCATACCAAAAAAAAAGCCCTCTTCTACTTTAGACAAAGAAAGAAACATTTATTGAAAAGGTCTCGCTTAGTAGCAGGCATCTGGCATCTCTGACTTCATTGAGCCCTCCCAACAAGCCCGGGAGGGCACTGCTATTACTAAAGTCACGTTATAGGCAGATGAGACCAAAGGTCCACGGGGACATGTAATTTGGCTAAAGTTTCAGAGCGAAGTGAAGGAGCTAAAATTCAAGTCCACACCTGGCTTCGAACACCTTCGCTCACCTCTGCAGCCTGGTAGGCTCTCCTTTGTCTGCTTTTGTTCTTATGAACCGACTGTTTGCCTGATAAGGGCTGCGGGGTAAAAAGCCACCATTTCCGGTGGCCTGGAGAGCCACAAATGGATTCATATTTGTATTGGGAGCTCCAAAGGGCGTGTCCACTGCGCCCGCCTCCCAGGTAATCCAACCCACTCAAAAATCTCGAAGATCTAGAAAAGTCAGCCTGGCTGGTCTGATGGCGGCTCCGGCAGGATAATCTTTCATCTGGCCGTGAAGAATAGCTTAACTTTAAAAGCCTGGCACCAGCCAACTCTCCCCCGGGTAGTCTATACTGTGGGCTGGGGCGGGGCTCCAGCATCAAACAGTGCAGAACCAAAGAGCCCGCTCCTTCAGCGGTTTGGGTTTTCTCTCCTGGGGAGCCAGTGCACCCCATGGGCAGCACAGGCTGCAGCTTTAAAACAAGGACAGCAACAAGAGGACATGAGCAATGGTTAGCACCAGGGGACCCAGTTAAAAGCCCACCTGCCCAGCTGAGAGGAGCTTTTAGGCCACTGATTGGGGATTTGAGGCCTGGGAGGGCCTTGGTGGCAGGTTTGTCAGAGGAAGCCCCTCCGTCTCTACAGCTGCGCCCCACCTGGACCCCTGACACCCCAGGCCTTGAGCCCCCAGCCCCAGGTAAGCAGAGTTTGTGGCCATTCGCTGGGACCGAAACCCCTTTGCAATTTCCCCCATTTCTCCTGGCAGCCAGGATTCAGCTGCAGTCTCTGCAAAATGGTCAAAATGGGAGGGAACCAAGCGAGTATCCTCGCACTTCGAATCTTCAAGGCCAGGGCGAACACAGCATCACCGGCCAGGTTCCCATGGCTGCCCTGAGACACTTGGAAAGGCAAGGGAGTGACCTCTCAGAAGAGGACAGACTCCACACAGGGCTTCTAATTTCGGTCTAGTTGAAAAGTCAACCAAAACCTATAGTACAGGCAACTTGTAGGTCATATATACTGTGCATTGAGAAAATGAACCCTAAGGAAAGACCAGGTTCTGCACGGCCACAACATTTTGCAGGGTGAGAAGAAGATGGACTGCGGTAACTGAGCAAACTCAAGAAATCGGCATCTTATGTGCCAGCAAGGAGCACAGAAACCGACCCACTTACAACCCAGAAGTCCCCAAGGTTCTGGAGTGAGTGGTGACAGTGTCTCTGGAGGGGTGACTGAGTGGAGGGATGCAGTCAGAGGATGAGATGGAAGAACCAGCTGGATCCCGGGCCCCCTCCCCCATGTCTCCTGGAGGGGTGACTGTTTCCCCTCCATCGGGCACAAGATGGGCAGTTCATTCTCTAAGGGGGAATAAAACAGAAGGTCTCGGTGCTAACTGGACTGAAAATGGACAGATTAAGAGATTTTAGAGGGCCTCCTAAGCCCAAACCTCTTCCTTTTTTCAGCTCCCAGACCTCCACTCCTCACCCGAGCAGCCTGGCCTTGACCCTCCAAACAGGAAACTATAAGACTCTCCCTTGGGGAGTCTGACCAGCCCAGGGGGAAAGACTTAAAGATTCTGACCTGGGGTTCCCATGACAACCCAGCAGGACACCCATCAAAGAAGCTCCTGGTCAAGAAGCCCCACCCCTGTGCTTAGAGCTTGCAGTATACTTTTTAGTCCCCGATTCTTAAATATGAGAACACAACCAAGGACTATGAAACAGATAAAGAAAGAAGCATCTAATGTGAAAGCGGTGTCTGGAACAGTACCAGAGAGTTTGGAGATGAACAAGGAGCTCCTGCACCACAATCAACAAACAACTTTAACGCCATGGAAACCAGAAGGTAGAGCGGGAAAGGAAACGTGAGGATAAGTTACTACGTGACTGAGCTCTGCATAGTCCGCCCTAGAAGTAACAGTGCAAACCCCAACTACTGAGTTTACCAAAAGCAGGATGTAAATATATCGGAAATTTGGGAGACAGGAAAGATCTGAGTTAACACGGGTGAATAAGAGACCTACATCTTTACCTTCCACAGTAAGAAATCGGAGCCTAGGACCAACAAAGCAAGACTAAGTAATATTTGCATGTGATTTAGAAACATAGAGGAAAATACCAAAATCATCAGTCCAAATAATTTGCAAGCAATCACCTCTGGAATAAGGGGGTAACACAGGGGAACCACGGTTTTTCACACAAACTTTGGAGAATTATAGTTATGTATGACATGGAAAAGGCAAGGGAAGGGAACAGATGAAGACATGTGACATCAATGAACGTTTTAATAACCAAGAGAAGTTGGAACTGTCCCCTTTTTCACTAAAAAAAAGATATCGCCAGGTTCAGACATCTATAGGCAGTCAATACGAAAAAGAGGCTAAAACTCAAAACCCAGATCTGCCAGACCCCAGAATCTACCCTTTCCCTTAGAGCGTTCACTCATATAGTCAGGAAATATGAACTGAGCATGCACTGAACCTGGGACAGGTGGCTAGACCCTGGGGCACAGCAGTGGACAGGACAGGCCCTTGTGCCCAACCCAGCGAGGCTTCTGGTCTACCAGGACAAACCAAAAGTAAAGAAGCCATCACAAATAACAAGTCCACATGTAGCAGTGTCCTCCTTGGGCAGTCACTACCCATCGAGGGTTACACTTGCCTGATTCCTGGCCTCCTCTGCTAGCCCATCATCGACCCCGTGGCATCATAGCACATTGTCCCCTTTGTCCCGCCCCCCTCAGGTAAGCCATCACATGCCATTCCATGGCACCTGCCCACAGCACTTCTGGGAACTCAACAGGCCACCACCCAGGCCTGACAACACCGCACTCTAAGGCCCAAGGCACTCGGCTTTGATTTGGAAGGTATCACGTTTTCTTTTGTTTTAGATCAGAGTCAGGCCCAAAGGCCAGACCAGCTCGCTAAGAGAGAGCGCCAGACAGTCTCCCGTGCCCATGAAAGGAAAGTGAGTACCTTGTGGAGACCAGCCTCCAGCAAGTGCTGGTGGGCACGGGGGGCCGGAGTGTGGAACGAGACATCGGATGTGCTGCTCACTAGCTGTGGGACAGGAAAAGGTGCTGAGCACCCCCGGCCTCAGTGTCTGCATCTGCAGAGTGGGGATGTAACACCAACCGCAGAGGGCTGTAGTAGAATTAAAAGACGTAACAGAGATGACCGTGCTGTGTAATATGCCATTGCCACAATACGACCCAGGATGAGGGTGACAGGATGGATTCCCATGGCTGCCACCTGACACGTCTGCCACAATTCAAAGTTATAGGAATTTTATCTTGTCGACCTCTTAAAATGGGACCTACTCTTCTCAGATCTGCCCCTGGGGATCACTAGTCAGGAACCACCAGTCAGGAACTTAGACTTCTTTTTGTCACACAGTGAGGATCCTGGAATGTACGCGACTACGAACAGCTGAGTGGCTGAGTGGGCTCTGGTGAGGCCCGGTATCCCAGGCCGGCGGACTTCTTGCCCAACATCCCTTTGCCCGGTCCAGCTTTCCTCATGGGTTCCAAGTCAGTTACCCCTTCTGTAGCCAGCCAGGCCTTGATCTGGTGCCGACCAAGTGTCTCCCTGACCCTAAGTCCAAGTCCCTCGCCCAACCCCATATTCCCAGACATAGTTCTGATACCTGCTCCTACCCGTCATTGGCTCAGGAGCTTGGCATTTGTGGTGCCCTCGCTCAGCCTCAGTTTTGGGGGGATAGATTATAACGCCTACCACGGGGGGTTATTTGAAACACATGATACGGGGTCCGGCAAGCAGTCATCTTCCCATCCCCCCACCAAAATCACATCGACGCCCTGGAACCAATTAAGACAATCCCGACTTAACTGATTTTTATACAACCTGTATTCTATATTATATATTTTTCAACAATGGTACCCCAAATTATGTTCTGTCACTCAAGCTGGGTCTTGGCTAAGTCAGCCTGACAACGAAGGGGCCAAGCTACAGCACGGGGGAGGCTTGTAGTTATTCTGCCATCTTCCTTGTACCACATGTTTAAGGAATTAATGGAACACGTGATTGCATTTCACCCTTGCTTTATAAAAATAAGGAAAAACAACAAAAAATGAAAGCACCATTATCAGTGATCACAACTGGTTTCATAAACTTAATACCATGTGGACAACAGTGGAACTAGAATAATGAAGGTTATGGGTTGACCTTCAACTAAGAAGGGAGGGCAAGGTCATAAAGTAACATGGAACGAAAGTGCAGTACGGTGCCGTTCACCACACTTGAACGGTGACTCACGATGAGGATTTTTCTCCCATTCTCTGGGAATTTAAATTTCTCACAACTTCTATGCCTAGCCTTTTAACAGTCGATGTCATGTAACTAAAAGCTGGGAATGGTCTAGATGCCAATATGATGTACTCTTGTTTTCTGAACGGACTTTGATATTTCACATTACTCGAGTAGAAGATTTTTAACCGAAACATCCAGGACGTGACTGTTCCAGGTTAAAAAGCATTTTCGGAGTTCATGGATCTCAACTCTAAAAGAACAAAAGGATTAGAATAGGGATGTTATTGCTGCCAGGACACGTTGAGTCCCAGGGTCCACACAACAGGATATGTACCCAGAGGCTGCTGGGACATCACCCTCTTAGTCCCAGGGCTACGGAGCATGGACCGGGCCCCGTGACACGGTCTCTGGTTACTCACGGCCCTGCGTGTATCTCAGCTGACACCACCACTGCATCTGGACTCCCGGAGAGAGCCTCTGCGGAACGAGGCCGGGCCCCTCTGCTCTCCTGTCCCCCGCGTCCTGCTCTCCTGCCCTTTGTCAGACAGCCCAGGTCTCTGCACTTCTGGCTCAGGCCTGATGCCACCATCCTGGGTGTGTGCCAGACTCTCATGGAAACTATCTCACAGATGCATCTCCTACAGGACGAGGACAAGGCTTGCGGGCCCCTTGTAACTGCGCATTAGTTTCATTTTGCTGGCGTGAAAAATGACCACATACTCAGTGGCTGAAAACAACACAAACCGATAATTTTACAGTTCTGGAGGTGAGCGTCCAAAATGCATTTGACAGGCTAAGTTCAAAGTTATTAGCAGGACTGTGTTCCTTCTGGAGACTTCGAAGGAGCATCCACTTCCCTCTCTTTTCCGGCTTCTAGAAGCTGTCCGCAGTCCTCGGCTCATGGCCCCTTCCAGCAGTGGTGCCATTCTGACGTCTGTCCCCATCGTCGCATCTCCACCCCACCCCCTCCGCCCCTCCTGCCTCATTCTCATAAGGATGCTGTGATTGACTGGACTCCTTTTACCGACTCAGGATCACCTCCATGTCAAGATCCTTCGCTTAATTGCATCCTCAAAGTCTCTTTTACCAAGTCAGGTACCACATTCCCAAGTTCTGAGGATCAGGATGCGAACATCTTCAGGGCCACTGTTCGGCCTACAACAATGTGGCAAACAGTTGTGAAGACCTACTCCTCCCAGGGACCTACTCGGGGGCGGTCCCCACACAATCCAGAGGCCGCTGTTCTAGGCATGGTCATGGTCATTCTGCAGGAGGAGCCTTGCAGACAAAGGGACAAAGGGATGGCCTATGGGGGAAACAGGAAGATGTCTGTGTATATCCGGGTCTGGTTCATTCCAGGAGGGGCGGGAGAAGTGAAGGGCCAGACTACGAAGCAGCGCTTCTTCCTGGGGGCAAAGAGGCTTCTCGGTAGAGGATGGACACGGAGAGAGAAAGGCTGCAGGCCGAAGCAGGACTGGAGGTGCCAGAGGCAGGAAAATACTGGTCCCAGAGACTGACGACAAGGATGCTCGCAAAAGCAGGCAAGAACGGGAAGGCGTAGATAAGAGAGACTCCAGGGCCAGGCCTGACGGGGTGCAGGAGGTGAGGGAGGGCCGGGTGGAGCATGCCATCTGAGGGTTAAGTCATTTTACCACCAGACTGGTAGGTCATTTCCGTGTCTCCTTCCCTCCCCCCGCCCCCGCCCCAGTTCCCAGCTAGAAGACCTCAGAACACTGATTTTTTAAGTATGTCATACCGTAGAGGATTAAAAATAGTTTAAAGAGGAGAGGGATATAAATATCGCAAAGGCTCCTGGCCACATGGAGAGCCCCCCAGGAGAGGGAAGCAGGAGCGGGGCACCACGTCATCAGAGCCCTCAACGTCCTTCCAAATAGACCCCCAGTTCCGCAGGAGCTGAAGTCCCTGCTAGTTGACACCAAAATGACCCCAGGGCTTTTGCAAATTCCCCGAGTCCCCCCAGCTTTTCCTAGGGGCCCTGGAGCATAATCTCCAAGAAGCAGTGGGTCATAGCTCAGGATGGGGGAGAAACAAAGAAGGTCAATTGCTACCTCTGGGACCCACCTCCCTGCACTACGCTCCCAACTCACAGCCACAACCCCACTGAAGATCCCACACCCAGCCCGCCACCACACCCTCGACTGCTTGGTTTCACGATGTCACCTTTGTGATTAGATTCTTCCCCGCCCCCGCCCACATGCCTCCCTCTCAAAGCCGGTTGGAGCCTCCTCTCCCGCCTCCCGCCCAGCACCCACCTCCTGCACCCTCAGTCCTAATGGTCTTATCTCAGCCTCATGATGCCTGCGACTTCTGTGTACCGGGGACTCCTGGAGTGTCCCCTTCCTCCCTCCATTCTGGCACTAAGTATTTCGAGAGGAATCAATAACTGTTATTTGACAGAACAGCCAGGCTTCGAGTGAGCGACTCCATTTCTAAAGCAGGGACAGAACCCACCCCCCAGGCATGTGTCAGCCCTCTGGAAACAAGGCTGGGTTGTCACACATGCAACAAGCATTCCCCGCTCTTGTCACCACAAGCATCTCCTACTTGTCACGTGCCCTGAGTCCGGGTGTGGGAAACAACACTCCCGCCATCCCACAGGAAGCCCTCTGGATTCGCACATTCTGAAAGGGCCAGATAGCAAACATTTTTCATTTTGTAGGTATTTATTTCTCTGTCACAACTAAATCGCTGCTATAGTGCGAAGCAGCCGCGGACCACATGCAAATGAATGGGCACGACTGTGTTCCAATAAAACTTTATTCACAAAAACAGGCAGCGGGCCAGATTTGGCCCACACGCCAGAATCTGCCACTCTCTGCTCTAATAGAAAAAATTAATAAAAGAAAAGGAGACAGACCGGCGAGGGGAAAAACACCGGCAAAAATTCTTTGAAGCCATACTTGTGATTTGTGATGCTGCCTCTAATTCCTTCTGTAGCTGGCACAATCTACCGGTTTTCTTTTTTTTCAGAGGCACAGAGAGGGGTGGGGGTGGGGGGATAAGAAAAAGGTTTCTATGGGAACAGGGAGTTTACTTTTAATGTTTCAACCACTGAAAGACAATTACTTTATTTTTCTCTTTTCCCCTCTGAAGCAGAACAGGCGTGACCCACGGCTTCTGAGGCAGGAGGACTCTGCCCAGGGCCTCAGCCGTTCCAGTCAAAAATTAAATGCCAGAGTGTTCCACGGGTCACAGAGGGCAGCGAACGTGATCTGGGCCTATTCGGCAAAGGGCCGCTTCCAGAAGCTCCACGAGCCCTGCGAGACTACACAGGCCTGCTCTGATGGCTTCGAGGCCAATCATGAGCCACTAACGAGTGATTCTGTGGCAAAATCTCTTCCCAGGTCCACTGCCAGCTGGACCGAGGGCCTCCCTGTCTCCACCAACAGACGCGTGGTGATGGGCTTCTGTCTTCCCTGGCCCCGAGCATTCTCGATCCTCGGCGTGAAGGTGCCCAGGTGAAGGCGAGAACCCACCTCCCTGGGCACCTTCCACTCCACCCAGATAGCTCAGAGCAGGGGTCCCACACCTTTCCAAGAAGCCGTAATTGATCAGCCACAATAAACCAAGAATGCACATCATTTGCCGACGTGTAGATTTATAGCAAAGCTTAGGAACTGCAACCTTTTCTACACGGGATCCTTAGTGGGAGTGAGTCTCCAGCACCTGCCGGTGAAAAGCATCCAGGAGTGAAGCCGGCTGGGCTCGGTGGTGCCCAGAGTCCCACGCCGGCCACCCACCCACACGTGTCAGGGACTGGAACGCGGTGGCTTTCCGTGGGCAAGCCGTCCTTATACCGCTTCTCACACTACCTTCCAAGGGGCCCATTTGAGCCTGATAGTCGAACCCTCTCATCCTGAAGATGAAGAAACTGAGGCACAGCCAGGGAAAAAGGTTTCCCAGGATCCCACGACAAGTGAGCAACGAAGCCAGGACCCAGACCCAGGCCTTCGGCTGCCCCGTCTTGGCTGTGGCACAATCTGCTCCACCTGGTGCGGTGCCTGGAGAGGAATCCCTACCCCGGGTTATGGATGGAACGGGACTGGTACATGGCCTTTTGTGGGCAAAATCCTAAGCTAACTCAAAGCCTGCGGTTTGCCTCCAGCCTGAAGGAAGCATTCTGCTGCTGAGTCAGTCGCCCTGAAGAACCAAGCGCTCGCCCCGGGCAGGGCCCTAATGGGCAGCAGGTTCCTGGAGACGGGAAAGCTCTGCCTTTGATTTTCTTTTCTTTTTCTTTTTCCAGAAACACCTGCTGTGCCCTCCAGACGCCAGAGGAGGCAGGAGCAGGGAAAAGTCCTCCCCGGCCCCTTCTCTTCTCTGGGTGCTGCATAACTCTGACCACAGGGGAGACCTCGATCCCACTGCTGTGCGTGCAGGAGGTCTGGAGGGAGCGGAGGGTGCTGGGTACAGCGAGCGGGTGGGCAGCCGTGGGAGAGGAGGCTGGGGCAGCGCCCCCCACCTGACCTCGGAGGGGCTGGCACGCCCGGCTCAGGCACTTGGACTTGATCTTGTACGCCGCCGGCCCGGCCCAGCCTTTCTGCCTGTATGGACGACGATGCTGTTAGTCCTGGGGTGGCCCAAGGAGCCGCCCTAAGTCCACAGGCTGGCCGTGCAGACCTGATGAAGAGACTAGCTGGGTGGGGGGTATACTGGGAGAGGTGACGCAAGGCCCGGGGCCTTTCAGAGGTCACTGGGGAGTCTGGGCAGGCATGGGGAGGGTCCGCGTCTGGGTCAGAGACAGCGGAATGCGAGGAGGAAGTGGACGAGGGCAGATCTTAACCACACTGCCCCTGTCCTGCCCTGCGCCTGCCTGCGGGCCAACCCGGCCACTTTCTTTGGTTCCACGCAAGGTCAAATTCATGCAGTTGAGATTCTGTTCAGCCCTCAAGGTCCGACGCTGACATGCCATCCTCTAAGAGGCCTTCCTTGCTCCGAGCCCTGAGACCTCCAGCTCCTTTACATGATTCACAGAGCGGGCGCACAGGATGCCTGGGCTCGGTCTGACCCGAGTTCAAATCCCAGCTCCACTTACAAGGCCATGACCTCGGGCAAGTCATTTCACCGCTCCGCTTCTGACACCAGCCCCTGCTTCGACCGTGGAAAGCATGGGAGGAAGCAGTCAGTACCCGCTGGAAGGCTGAAGGCTGCTAACTGTGACCGCCTGTTCAGTGGTCAATTCCAAGTGCCCCAAAGAGCAGCTCCTGTTTGCTAACCCGGGGTAGTACTGCTTTCAACAAATTCTAAGGGTGACCCTCAGGTGGGAGTGGGGAAGCTGCTCAGGGGACACCAGCCACAGGGCTCAGCTGGCAGTGGAGGACTCCCCCAGCTGGCTCCCCCAGAGCAGCGGTGGACACAGCCTTCTGCCTGCCGAGCCCCACCTAACTCCATCCACCTCCAGCTCTGCGTGCTCCGCAACAGTGAGGTCGAGGTTCACAGCATCAGACCCAACAGGCGCCGGGGTGACAGCAGACAGCCCCAGACTTAACTGACATCTGTGCTGCCAGAAGCAGAAAATTCGAGCTCCAGTCTGGCTGGGTGCCCATAATGGCTTCATGCTCCTTAGAGGCAGGGACAAGAACCAATGCTACATTCCCTGATGTCTGCACGATGCTATACACTCAGCACACGTCTGCTAAAGTGAACAGCAAAGGGCTGAGAATTTGGGGGGTGGTGGAGGCTTTTCACAGAAAGAGGAAGCATCTTCTGAACCCTGGCTTGACAACCGCCTTTCGACCAACAGTTGAGAGACCCCAGAACTAGTGGGACATTCAGCTGGACCCTAAGGCCAAGTCAAAGAGGGAGAGGGGACAGCCAAAGTAGCCTTGTCATCGGAAAGGTGCGGGAGCCTCTGCCACCCACAGCCAGGCAGAGAATATGGTGCAGACTTGTTAAAGACTGCCTCTGTGCTCAATTCTACCCCACATGGCTCCAAGGAAGCAGGACCACCAGGTGGAGGCTGCCAACATCCTGCAGTTCCCCTTCCTCCTCTCTGAAAATGTCAGCAGCTTGTCCAACCCCGTTTCTTTGCAAGGGACACCGTGAGGGCGACACAGGCAGCCTTTGCCCAGAGGGACATCATGCTCTCTGCCAGAGTCTTTCATTTACAAACACTTTAATGAGCCACCAAAGTGAACATATCCATAGGGACGTCATCCGCCCATGTGCCAGTACAGCAAGGTGTGTGACACACCTGACGAGAAAGACCACGCTTTGTGTTCCGCTTACCTAACCTCAGAGACAGGCCAGGAGGTCTTCATTCCAGCATTCCCTGGGGATGATCTGGCGCTGTCACAATTGTGTCTGCACGGATTCCAGAATTCCACTGTTCGGGGCCATAGATAAAGGCCCATAGATGAGCAACTGAGCAGAGGTCGATATACCTCCAATTTAATGTAAACGTATAGATATAGAGAAAGATATAAAGATATAGGTATGTTACTGAACCATTGTTTCCTGAAATGCAGTGTCCTCCTGGCTGACCCTGGAAGCCCCTGGACCCAGGACCACGAGAGTCAAGATTTCTGAAAAGAATCTTGGAACCAGGGAAGCTGGGACCCCTCCTCAGTCCTGATGATTACAAATGCGTGAAATCCCTCTGTACTCCGCCTCCCATCACCACGACAACTGCGACTACCTGTGCTTGAAGTAAGCTCACAGCTTGAAAAACAACCCTTCTGCCCGGAGGCCTCCTGCCTCCCCACCCACGCTGAGTTCAGTTGAACAAGGCCCCCACCCATGGCCGGAAGAGCTGATCGTCCAGACTGTCCAGGGCTGGCTGACACCCACCAGCTGGTTTGGGCAGATGCTCTAAGCATGGCACGGGGTGCCTTCTAGACTTGGTTCTTTGATTGAGACTTCCTGAGTACCACGGAGATGAGAAGGAAAAAAACGTCTGTTTAGCATCCAGTCAAGAGACAGGAAAGCCAAGAGGAAAATGGAGAAGGAAAAGAAGGCAGATTCCTGGCCCCACCTCCTCTCCCAGCCTCTTCTTAGCAATGACGGACGCCGCAGCAAAGCCTGAGCTGGCAACTCTACAGTGCCGGGGTACCCCCAGGACTTACAGTTTCATTCATTCACAATAGCCCCGAACTGCAAAGAACCCAAATGTCCCTCCCCGATGAACGGATCCACCATGACACGTATGTCCGTAGCACGCCACGGTCCCCGGCAATCACAAGCAACCAGCACCGCCTCGGCCCAGGGCTGGGAGCTGACACCGATGCGTACGCGGAGCACTAGGGGTCTCTTCCAGGTAAAGAAAATGTTCCAACCTGGACTGGTATGATGTTCGCAATACTCTGTAGATTAACTAAAAATTATTGAATCGTAAACTTATAACAGGTGAATTTTATGATGCGTAAATTATACCTCGGTAGTTTTATAACCCCACCCCCACCCTCAAAAAGGAAGCACTGATACAGGCAAGATTATGGATCGATGGCTCCAACATGCAGTGGAACAAAAAAGGCCAGTTTAAAAGAATACGTACCGTTTGAGTCAATGTTACGTGAAGTTCTAGAGGCAAAACTATAGTAATAAAGATCAGAGTAGTAGCTGCCTCGTGTGTGTCGGGGGGGCGCTACTGATGGGGAAAAGAGATGAGGCACCCACTCAGGGCACTGGAAATCTACATCCTGATCTGGGTGATGGTTACACAGATGTAAAAATGTAAACATGTGTGGGGCTTGCACTTAAGACGAATGCATTTTATAGACATATACATAATCATGTATAAGATATATACGTGATGTATATGCATACATTTAAAAGTTTATTATTTTAAGTGGCAAAAACCTTTGGTGCTCAGATTGTAACTGGCATCGCCTAAAAGTGAAGACAGTTCACTGGGAGCAGAGAGACCGAAGTCCACTCAGTGAACTCCTACTCAGCCTTCAGGACCCATCTCAGATTACCCCATTTGGTAAAGCCTTCTCTCACAGTTCTAGGTGTAAGTAACTGCTCTCATCGCTGAGCATCCCTTCACGAAAGCCGATCTTTACACTGAGAGCTGATGCTAAAAACATGCATGAAAACTTGCACCAAGAAATGGTTAGTATATGTTTATTAAACACGCACTGACTGCCTAACACACACACACACACACACACACACACACAGCCTAAACCAAATGCCATTTCAGCAAAAGACAGTAACGCCCACGCCCAAATAAGCCACTGACTGCCTAACACACACACACACACACACACGCTCTGACAGCCTAAACCAAATGCCATTTCAGCAAAAGACAGTAACGCCCACGCCCAAATAAGACACACTCTGGCAGCCTAAACCAAATGCCATCTCAGCAAAAGACAGTAACGCCCACGCCCAAATAAGATGTCACTTCTCGGACAACAGGATCCAAACATGAGACTTATTACCAAAAGGGATCATTTTTAACATCTCCAGCCCGATCCTCCCCGTTTTACACAAATCATGGGCAGAGGAGATGAGGGGAGCCCAGAGCAAACTCAGTGTCCAGTGGCCACTGCACTAGGCTCTCCTCCCACTTCAGGTCACCTCTGTCTGCATTGTCCTTGCCCAGCCTAGGGGTGGAGCAGGTCCACGTGGAGGCCCAGGAAACATTCCTTTATGTAATGTTTAAACTCGACTGCTCCGCCACCCCCCAGCCTGCCCCCTGCCTGCTGGGGCTCCCCAACCCCCAGCAGTAAAGGCACGGCAACTGCTGAGGGTGTTGGCACCCACAGTCCCGTCACCTCTCTGTCCCCGCCTCCCATCCTCCCAGCTCGGAATCCTGGAATCTCTAGAAACTCAAGCCTGCAGGGGAAGCTGCTACAGAAACTTCCCTTTGCCCAAGTCCAGGTGCCTGAAGAGAGGCCGGAAATGGAACTCTGTCCAGTTCTGCAAAGTTCACACGTGAAAAAGAGAGAGGCTGCAAACGCACCTCCAGGGAAAGCAGCTTTCGATGGGCGGAAATTGTGGGTGACATTTTCCCTTTAAATATTTTTGTACTAAGTTTCCACAACGAACAAACCCCTCTGAAAGGCAAACACACTTCAGCTATGGTGGGAGCCACTCGGAGCCCTCCCTGCCAGACGCGCCGGCCCCGGAGTTTCTCTTTCACCTCGTCTCAAGGGAGACGCCGGTCCCAGCGCCCCGCGCCCCGGCGGGCGGCGCCTCAGGGCCTCAGCCCGGCTTAGCCCGGGGCCAGGGGCAGGTCCTCGAGGAAAGCGGCGGGCCCGCGCTCTGGGCCCTCGGGACCCCGCAGATGCGCGCCCCTGGCCCACCCCGCGAGGCGCCGCCCCCCATTCAATGCCCCTGGCCTCCGAGGCACTCAGCAAGTGTGCGAACTCGCACACACGCACACGCAGTCGCACTTTCTCCTCCCCGCCGTGACCTGGGCCGCCGCCCCCAAGAGCCCACGTACAAACTTCTCCAAACTCGAAGCTCTGGCTGGAGGGGAGTCGTGACGTCCCCGCAAAGAAAATGGGAACCTCCCACCACCACAGACACACGTGTGCCTCCCAAGCCCTGGGCGCTGTGGCCAGGGCGGGCGATGCTGGGGTTTGGGGGCGGGTGTCTCAAACCCCCGCCTCACAGGAGGTGACAGGGACCGGGGGGGCGGTCAGGACCCGGCAGGGGGCAGCGCGGGTGGGAGTCGCTGAATGTGGGAGCCGCTCCCGGGGCGACCCCGACCCGGCGATCCTCTCCGGGGAGGCTGGGGCGCGTTACCTTGCAGGTTCTGGACGCGGATGTCGCTGATCTGCCCGATGAGCTCCTCGCGTTGGAACCAGTCCCATTCCTGAGCAGCCATGAAGC
>NW_006494609.1:17786496-17836129 GCF_000325575.1 Pteropus alecto
GTTTGTTGGGTGGATTGTTTGGTTGCAAACGGGCGGTGATGAGGCGCGAGGTCCCAGCCCCAGATTGTGATGTCTCAGGGGGGCGGTGGGCCGGGTGACGCAACTGGGGGGTGGGGAGTGAGCCCGCAGGTCCCAGGACCTGATCCAGGGGAGCCCGCCCCCTCCCACCCCTACTCCCAACGCCGTCCGCCACCCCCTGTCCCGCGGACGACCTTCTCCTACACACACACCCTTCGAAGAAGGACCCGTGTCCCCGCGCCATTCGGAGAGGCAGTCCCCTGCGGAGGGGAGGGGCGGAGCCGTGTCCCTGCGACGCTGAGGGCACCTCGGGGAGCAGCGAGGGCCTGGGTAGGGGACGAATGAGTGTGGAAATGGAATTAGGGCAGGCCCTCCCCTGTCTCCGTATTGGGGGCCCGTGGAGAGAAGGACCTCTTTCCTGGGTTTGGATATTGGGAACTTTTCCTCGGGGATCCAGTTGAGACGTGGCTCAGGTTCTGGGGACAGTCGAGGAGCAGCAGCCTCCATGGGAGCTGGGATACCCCATGGAGTCTTGGGCCACGAATCGCCAAGTCACCCTCTGAGGCTTTACTGAAAACGAGTGTGGGTCTTTCCAGTGGGGGGTGTGTGTGTGTGTGTGTGTGTGTGAGTGTGAGTGTGTGTGTGTGAGTGTGTGTGTGTGCGTGTGTGTGTGTGTGCGTGCGTGCGTGTGTTTCTGTACTATTTCTTTGGACTCTTGACAGTTCCAGGATCTTATCTCGTTTGGCGCTCACAGCCTACCTGAGGCAGAGTTCTTTATTGGTTTTATAAACATGGAAAAAGTGAATTTCTGGAATTTGCCCAAGGCTGAGAAATGAGTTGGGAGCATGGGGCCCCAGCCCCCAGCCCAGAACTATGACCCTTTGCGTGTACACGAAGGCTCGTGTACACACACAGACATGCACATGCGTGCACGCACACGCACGCACGCACGCACGCACGGTGGCTTATATATGGGATATTCCAGGAGAAAAATGGCCAGAGTTCACTGAGCATTTAAACATGAGCGGTGATCATCATTGCTGGGTTCGCCTACCGAAATACTACAAGAGGTTGGGTAGGCTCCTCCCTCACAGGTAACCACGGTGCGGCACAAGTGAGTAGCCCCTGTGTCCTCGAGGCAGGACCCTGAGGTGAGTGAGTCTACCTCAGGTACATTCCTGGGGGCAGAGGGGACGGGCATCCAACAAACAAGGAAACAAGATAAATACAGATGCAAGTGAATTCCAGAAAGGAGAGAGTCGACTTGGGATAAGTGGGACCCGGATGGGCTAGGAGAGGTCTCTGAGGACTGGCCTTGGAACTGAGCTGGAATGATAAAGGGAGCCACCACGGGGACAGCCGTGGATCGGTGGAAACAGGTCCTAGATGACTCCAATGTGCTACCCTCTGCTCGGTACCAGGGGCACAGCCAGGGACGAGCTGTCACTGCTCAGAGAGCTGACACGCTGGTGGGACATTTATCCGGAGGCTGAACAGGAGGGTCATGTCCAGGTGCGGAGCTCCAGATCACTTTTTCTTTCCTTTGTTTGTGTTTCCCACCACGAACACATATTTTCACAGTCAGACAGAAAAGCAATATGTTCTTGTTTAATCCCTTGAGGCCCTTTCCAGGAGTCCCCAGCCTGCTTTTGCTGTCCTCACTCGCAGGTCTGGAAGCCTGATGGAGCCGACGGGGGCTCATGGGTGCCTGCGCACAGGCCCCCTACCCCCGGGCTTGAGGCAGGAACTGCCTTCTCCCAGTCTGATCAGAGAGTGTGTGGCCATTTCAGACTCCAGGCAGCAGGGTCTGCTTCTGCGTCCTGAAGAGCAGGGTGCTAGTAGCCAGGCGTCACCTGATTTTTCCCCATCTGTTAGTCATCTCCTGCTTTTACGCTTCCATTTATTTTCCGTAATTGCTACGGGGTGAAGTTGGGCTGAAAATCATTTTCTTTCCAAAGCAAAGAGCCAAGATGACCAGCCTTCCTCTCCATCAGTCGGCGGGGCTTGGGGAACAGAAGGCTCTGGAATAGTGCGGTGCGGGTGTTAGCTGCAGGGATGGGCCATTTTTCACGATGCAGAGGTGACTGCTCCTGTGACGGAGTACTGCATCTTTGGGGAATATTGCATAGGCCGTCACAACTCCCAGGCAGGGAGGGACCGTGATCACCAGTGACTGAGCACCAATTATGTACCAGATGTTGGATTATCAGCCTAAATGACTTCTTTTCATTAAAGTGGAAAGAGAATTTTAGGTGCTTTTTGAAATGGAGTAAGAGCCTGGGCCAGCACTGAGCATGGGGCCGGCCTCTCAAAAGTATTTGAATATTCATTGAGCTATGTGTCAATATTACCTCCTTTTTTCGTTCAATGTCTCTGGGCTCTACCTTCATTGATCCGTCCCTGTGCCACCTCCTTGCCCATTGATCCTGGTTGTATATTTTTCGATTCAGAGATGGAATGCTGCACAGGTCCTGGCCACATTCTGCTCTCTTTGAAACACCCTTCCCCTCCTCTCTCCCTGCACTTTACCTTTACCTAGCTTAGTCCTGCTCAGTCAAGTCCCTAAGAGAAGCATCTCTAACATCCCAGGCCCAGCTGATGCCCGTCTTATACGATTCCCATAATATTCGGTACACTCCCATAATAGCCCAGGAATCCTGCTATCCTGTGTCCATGTTGCATTGTAATTCTATTTACTTGATAGTTTCCCCCAAACACTGTGAACTGCTTGAGAACAAGGGCTATGTATCATTGATTTCTTCCTCTGAGCACTTAGCACACAGCCTGGCACAGAGAGAGGTCTCACTATTGAATGAATGGATAGATCAATGGATAGACTCTCATTCTAGGCCTGAAAGCAGGGAGCAGATGAAAGTTGACCACCACCCGCCCCGTCCTAGGCCCAAGTAAAATTCTAGGAAGGCGATCGAAAAAATGTTTGTATCACACAGTCACTGAAGAGAAATAAAAACAAAAATAAAGTTTGCATGTTGGCACTGGACAAAGCACATGCTGCTGGGCCCCCAGGCAGGTGCCAGGCTGCAACATGACTCTCCCTGGGGTGAGTACAGCCTCCTGGGTCCGGAGTTCTGTCTGGGGGCAGGGTTAGGTTATTGGCTCTCTTGCGTGACTTAACAGTACTATTTTTCTTTTGTGCTTCTATTTTGGGGAAGAAAAAGTACTCTGCCTGAAAGCTTGGCTTCCTGGGAGTTTCCAGAAATGGATTTTCCAGAAGTTACCCAATTCTGCGAGGATCCTTGACGTTGTTTAAAACGCACCCCTGCCAAGGGAAAGCAAGAGAATCACAGAGCATTCCTGGTCTGAAGCTGGGAGATCATCAGATCCAGCATCCCTCCCCACGTAAGGACTTCTCAAAGGTCTGGTCCCTGCTGCCTGTGCTCATGGGGAGTGATGACTGCAGGCAGATAAACTGGACAGAAGGTTTGCATCTCACATCCCAGACCTCCTTTGGGAAAGAATGAGAACAAAGACAACCTCAGCGTACCTTCCCAGCCATTTCCAGGAGAGGAGGGTGTGGGGGCTTCCCACGGTGGGAAGCTGCCGCTTCTGCTCACTGCCATGACCCCTTGCCCTTCCTCAGCCAGTGCTGGTCTTCACAGTGACCTTGTTAGGCCAACGAGGCAGGGATCATTTTTAGATGAGGCTTAAAGCCACTTAATAACTTGCCCAAGGTCACAAAATAAAGCCAAATCAGACTTTACCCTGTAGCCTCCACTGCCCGCCCACATCAGTCCCAAATATGGCTGGACTTATGCGACGGACCAGACTAATATAGCCGTTTGGTAGCAGTCTTGTCTACCTATCTATTGTCATGTTTATATAACATTTAAAAAAAAAAAATCTTAGCTGCATTAAAATCATAGCACTCACTAGCATATAAAAACTGCTAGGAATTTCAAAGTGAATCCAGTTAAGAGTTTATTCTTCAAATAGACCAAGAACGGCTCCTAGGCAGGGGTTTTGCATTATGATGTCACAAGGTGTAAAGACCCACCCACCCCGGCCTGGTATATTCACTTAACAAACATTGGTTGAATGCCCACCCATGGCCTGGCCCAACAGTGAACAACCCAGAATATATGCCTATAAGGAGGGGTCCTGGCTCAGGACTTGAGACTTCGTTGTAAGGACAGAGAGGAAGCTTTGGAGACTTAACATGGGTCAGATCGTCCCTTTAGTTATAGTGTGGAGAAAGGTTCAGAGGTGTAGGCAGGAGCTCGGGAGACCTTGCCGATCTCAGCGGCACAGATGTGAGATGGTGGTGGCTTACACCAGAGCAGCGGGCGTGGAGCTGGATTCTCTGGTCAGTTAGGCAGTGGAGTGGACGGTCCCTGGAGGCTAGCTAAGGAATTGGCAGCTCCTGTCATATGCTGCTGCTTCCAGTACTTGGGTGTATGTCTCTCATACTCACATCACTGGAAACCTGAGAATGCCTTGCAAGCAGGGCTGCCCATTCATCTCTATCACCAGAGCCCGATACCATGCTGGACATTCAAAAGATGCTCAATAAATGTTCGTTGCATGTGTGAATAAACAAATTCTATCTAAACTTCACCAAGCAGTGACTCTCAACACTCATTGAGGCTCGGGCTCCTCAGCAGACTCAGAGGCTCCTCCATGCCTTAGGAATGCCAAGCGTTTGCCTGTCTGCTGATTTTTTTTTTTTTTCCCTGCTAAATTTTCATGGATTGCCGCCTGCCTCCAGGAATACTATAGGACATGATGAAAAGGCTGTGGCGGAGAAAGATGGTGAGAAATGGAAGGAATCCAGGTTCAAGCAAAAGGATGAAGGACATGTGGTGTGTTGGGGAGCGGGCAGACAGCGAAACTTGGAGCTGTGTGACCTTAGGTGAGTTCTTAACCTCTCTGGGCCTTTGTGCTTTCAACTGTAAAATGGGGCCAGAGTCCCTACTTGACAGGATTGCTGTGAGATCGAAGATGCCAATAGAGAAGAGGTAGTTCAGTAAGATTTGGATCATTTTTATAGCATAAAATGAACCACACTCAGAAGAAAAACTGTGCCTGAACTTGAGAGATTACCTGTAGTATAAAATATTAATGTATTCCCTGGGATTTTATTAATTTTTTAGTGTGTGGAGGTGTTGATGGGTGCTTACAAAAAAATCCTGCGTCCCTAAGTAGACAGCACCGGATGTCCCAATTTCCACAAATAAAACCCTTCATTTCCTCCAGGTTTGAATAGTTAAAGGCTGCTTCCCTGGAGACAGCTCTGCTCATTTTTTTTTTTTTTTTGGCAGGCATTAGAACACTTTAAGGAGTGTACATTTTGCCATAAAGCAAATGATAAAAAATTTTCCCCCCACAAAGTGAGAGATCTCAGCAATGTGAAGATGCGCGGACAGACAGGATGCTGCAGAGAGAGAAACAACCCTCTGTGAGCTATCCGCAGTGACACTGCAGAAACATATGGATAATTTCTAAAACAATTTGGAATCGAAAGCAAACTTTGCTGATGATAATCCCAGGAAGGGTGGTTTAAAAGCCATGGCTTTGTGTAAAATAAAAAATAATAATAATAAAATAAAATATAAAATAAAATCATAAATAAAATCAAATAAAATCCCTGGGCCAGCCCCTTGAGCTGACATTGGCTGCAGAGGCACATCAATTTCAACAAATTTATTGTGCATCTCATGTCGGCCGTGCAGCTCACAGCTACCGAGAACTCACTGTTCACGGAGGATTCTGTCAAGTGCTTTGCATTATCTCATTTAATCTTCTCAACAACACTTTGAAGAAGGTCTGTTGTCATCCTGATATCCTTGATGACCAAACTAAGGACAAAACGTCAATAACATTCCCCAAGGTAACATGGTGGCATATCTATGCTGTCCTAGCTAACCAGAATGCCACCCTCGTAGGTCAGCAGAGAAGGGACTCTACCCTAGAAATTGTGCAGAAACCAAGTCTGATCTTTTTGCCTCACGTCAATAGCTTTTGGAACAGGTACTAAGCGGAACACAACAGTTCAGGTTGGAGAGTCACCGGTAAGCGATTCCAGCCAATCATTGACCTCAGGTGAACAAGACCGTTAAGGACGAGTTTTCCCTGCCGGGTCAGGAACAAAAAAATCTCTCCATTGCTCTCTGCAGGGAGGTTTCTTACGTCTGTGTGAAATACTGGGACGCAGTTCCACTTCAGGCACCTGAGCATCTCAAACGGCAGCAACACCTTTGCGAAGAAGCCTCGGAGCGGCTGTGCCGGGAAAGTAGATACGTTCTGTGCTGTTCGAATGGATTTTAACCTGGAGATTCCAAAGGGGAAAGGCCAAAGGCCTTTGCCTAAGCCAGCGACAAGTCCTGTCCATGTCGTCTGATCTCCAAATCCATCCTTGCTAGCCAGTGTCCAGAGACGGACGCCCTCCACCCTGCCCTGCCCGTCCATGCGTGCGTGCTGCCCCCGCACAGAGAGGTCCAGTGTCATTCCCCTTCCCTTCAGCCCAGACTTCGCCACTTGCTGATCGAGACGACGTGGCAGAAGCAATGCTCTGGGGCCTCTGAGGCTGGGCCATAAGAAGCCTGGCAGCTTCTGTCCGGGGAAGTGGGGGGCACAATGGTATTTAATGCCATTTAATCTGAAACTGCCATGTTGTGAGGAAGCCAAGCTAGCTATTGGGGCGAGAGATGAGGAGAGGCCGAGGGGGAGGGGGAGGGGGAGAGAGAGAGAGAGAGAGAGAGCAGAGGAAAACATAATAAATGGTACAAGAGAGAGAGAGAGAGAGAGAGAGAGAAAGACAGCCAAGCACATGAGTTAGAAAAGCCATCTTGAGCTAGAAGCCATCTTCAGCCAGCCCAGCTGAGTTCGAATGACTCCGGCCCCGGCTCCCATTCGACTGTAACTGCATGAGAGACCCCAAGTGAGAACCTCTCAGCAGAGGCCAATTAACTCCAGGATTGTGGGAGAAAATGCATGGCTGTTTTAAGCCACGATGTTGCGTTGTGCTATCCTAGATAACCAGAATGCCGCCCCCTTGTCTCCGTCTCCACTGGCATCCTGGTCCAGGCCACCACCATCTCTCACCATCGCTCCCCACGTCCCCGCCTGCCTGTTTCCCTGCCGCACCGCCGCCCACCCCCCGGCCCGACAGCTCCAGCCTCATACCCCACACAGCCCGCAGAGTGATCTTAAATGTCATCAGAGCCTGTCACTCCTTGGCTTCCCATCGCGCTGTTCACGAAAACCAGCCTCCTTACCATGTTCACAGCACTCTACAGGTTTCACTTCAACCCTAACGCACCTCCCCCTACTCGAACCACCTGTTCCCTTCAGTCCCTCAGAAGCGTTGCTTTACATGCAAACCCCACAGCCAACAATTCCATTACTAGTCTATGCCAAACAGAAACGTACATACACAGTCCTCAGATTCACGGCGGCGTATGTATTAATAGCCAAATCGACCCAAGTGTTCGGCAGAATGGATAAGTAATGGAATTCATTGACAATGAAAGAACAAGGTGGAGACGCCTCAAGACCGTAACGTGGAGTGAAAGCAGCCAGACACAGAGGAGGGCATCCTGCAGGATTCCACGGCACGTGCGAGTTCAAAATCTGTGAAGCTCCCGAGAAGTTTAAGGACACTTCTCTCTATGGTGACAGAAGTCAGGACAGTGGTCAGCCTTGGAGGGAGGTGGGAGATGGGAAGGGGCCTACGGGGATCCTCCGGGGTGCTGGTCATGGTTTCTTCCTTATGCGGGTCTGGTTACACAGTAAACAGTGTTTGTTCACTATGTCCTAGTCCATCAACTTGTACGTTGCTCTGGGTATATGTTCAAGAAAGTGTTAAAAAAAATAAAAGTGCTGCTCTGCCTCTTGCTGGATGCTTTGCACGCGCTCTGCTCCACCTGGACTCCCCCGCCCTCTCTCAGTCTTCCCCTGGTTGGCTCCCCCTCGTCGATCAGCTCTAACTCGAGCTTCCTTCATTAGGGAGCCCTTTTCCTGCTGTATTAGTCAGTCTCAGCTGTGTAACAAACCTCCCGAAAAAAATGTAGTGACTCACAGCAACAATCGCTCGTTAGCTCAGAATGCTCTGGCCGCCAGTCTGGGTGGGTCTTGTGCTGGTCTCACCTGGGCTTGCTCGTGTGTCTGCAAGTTCGCAGGCACCGTCGCTGGCTGGATGCTCGAGGGTGGCCTCCTCCGTGTGGCAGTTGGAACACTGCGTGTGGGGGCACTTCAGTCCTCCTCCATGTGGCCTCTCTAGCAGGCTAGCTTGAGCTCATCACATCATGATATCGGGATTCCAAGGGCCCCCAAAGAGGGCAAGTCTCAATGCACAAGTGCTTCTTAAGCCTCTGCTGGGGTCGCATTTGCTAATGTACATTGGCCAAAGCAAGTCACGGGGCTAAGTTCAGGTTCAAGTCCATTCCTCTGGATGGGAGGAATCATTATGGCCTTGTCTGCTGAAACATCCGGCACCCTGCCCTGCCTCCACCCAAGGCAGAGAGGAGCTTCCCGCTCTGCTCGGCACTCCCTGAACTTGCCCTCCACGGCCCTTCCCCGCGGTAATGGTTTGTTTGTACGGGGAGCTGTTCCTTATCTTCCTCTCCCATTTCCCTGTAACTCTGTGCTGGCAGCGGCTGGTGTGTGTCCACTGTGCCCAGCACAGTGGCTGGGACATAATGTGTACTAAGAAGGATTTGGAGAAGGAAGTAGAAAGAAGAAAAGGCAAAAAAGGAAGAGAGGGAGGGAGGGAGAAGGAAGAAGGGAAGAAGTCCTGGGAAAAATGGAGGCGCTGCTTTGGCAGAGAACAGACTGGACCATCTCGGGGAGGCTGGGTGCCCTCCGCATCCCCCCAAACTTACCGTCCTCGTTTTAGCCTCTGCATCTTGGCTCATCCTGGTCCTTCCACCCGGCTGTCCTCCCACCTTCGTTCTTGTGCTTGCTCAGCTCTTAGTGTGTTCAACGGGCATTTTGAGGTTCCCCCACCCCATCTCAAGCAACCTTCTCCTCCGTCTCTTCCTCCTGAATATCTTCCTGGCTTAAGTCATCCCTGGCATCCATGCCCCCATTGTCATGACCACATGTCCCCTTACAATCTCGAACGCCCCACCAATGCCACGAGATATCCAAGTTGCCTGTATTGATATTGCTATTAAATGAGAAGCCGGGGCTCAAGGAAGCTCTGTGTCCATGATCACCCACAGGAAGAGGTGGCACTGGGCTCGGTGTAGGTCAGTCTTGCTCGGGAGTCCCCAGACTGTCACCCACTCCTGAAGGCGGAAGTGGATTCTGTGAGGGGAGCAGGAGCTGAAGAGGCCCTGAAGCTGGGGGTTTGGGGCACTAGCAGTTTGTCCTCATGGAGGCTGAAGCTGGAAGACCTGGAGTTCTTACCTCTGGGTAATGACAGATGGTGAGCAGCTAACGGGATGGAGGAGAAGCCAGACTTCTCCTGGCGAGCAAGGGTCTGACCTAAAATGACTGGGCCGTGGGACAGACTTGGAAGGGCCCGGGTGACCCTCCTGAGGGCCGTGAGTGGGCACATCTTCCATGGAATGTCAAGTGAGCCCCGTCCACTTGTTCAGAGTAGTGATGAGCCTAATTCTCAAGAGGAGAGGGGACTTTAAAAAAAATTATTATTATTATTATTTATGCCTACAGCACCTGGTCTCCCTAGGTGGTCTCCCATCCAAGTACTAACCAGGCCCGACCCTGCTTAGCTTCCAAGATCAGATATCGGGCTTGTTCAGGGTAGTCTCCCATCCAAGTACTAACCAGGCCCGACCCTGCTTAGCTTCCGAGACCAGACATTGGGCTTGTTCAGGGTGGCATGGCCGTAGACCATGGACTGTGGCTCCACTGGGGTGTGAACCCAGGACCTGCGTGTAAAACGGACGTGCTGACCCCTACACTATGGAACCACGTCCGAGAAAGGACTTTTAAGGTCACACAACTTAGGGCAGCCCAGGACTCCTGAGTGAGTCGGTGTCCTTTCCGTCATGCCCTGTCCTTCCTTACTGCCTTCCCAGCCCCTTCTTCTCATCTCCATGCCCACCTTCCAGCCAGGGCTTGTGACCAGCCCAGGGTATTGAGACCAGTTACGGAGACAGCCAGTTCCTGAGGCCCACGAGGGAGGGGACATGGCATGAGATCCATCCCGTGATAAACCTGTCACACATCTGTGCCCGCCTTTAGAATTGCCATTCAGTAGAGACTGCTGGATGCGTGTGGATACATTGCTCCCCTCTAACTTACACCTTAGGGTCAGTGTTGGAAGTAACACAATCAAGAATCATAGCAAGTGTCAAATATGGCTTTGCTAAATCGGCATCAGGTTTAATTAGCATAGATGTTGCAAATATTCTCATTGGTAAAATGAGCTGTGTGCAAGAAATGTGGTGGGCAACTGGGACCTCGTAGGTCCTTCCTGTCTGTGTGAACCAAGTTCAAGAGTCTTGTGAACCCAGGGGCTTCACACCTTTGGAGGAGTGTTCAGGCCACAGCCCCAACTGGACTCACGTCACCCTCTGCCTTCCGGCCCCTGCCCTCAGTCCTGCTCTTACTAAGGGTCCTGTTTTCAGAAGAGGGTTGCACTTGTCTCAGAGTGACATTGCCCTGAAAGATGCTTATCAGATGCCACGAAGGACAGCAAGTGGCCCTTGCTGTGTGCCTGCTATGGGCCAGGAACAATTCTCGATGCTTTATATGTATTTGTTGAAAGCTCACCACTGTGAGTAGATAAACAAACTGTGGTACATCCAGACAATGGAATATTATTCAGCGCTTAAAAAGGAAAAGAACTATCAAGCCGTGAAAAGACACGGAGGAAACTTAGACGCATGTTACTAAGTTAAGTGAAAGAAGCCAATCTGAAAAGGCTTCATATACTTGCAGGCTTCCAACTATACGACATTCTGGAAAAGTCAAAACTATGGAGGCAGCAGACATCTGTGGTTTCCAGGGGTTAGTGAGGAGGGAAGGGTGGCTCGGTGGAGCCTAGTAGATGTCCGCTCAAATGTCCAACTTCTCCTCGCTTTTGGAAGTTGCAATATGCGTGCACCTCAGTTTGCTCGGCTGTTGAAAACGCACAGTCATGAAATAGCACGTGCTGGAGATGTGTGGTCGGGGGACAGATGATCGCATTTTCCAAATTCCCTAAGTGAGGCCCCGGTACCAGGAAAGTCTATAACCCCGCTCCCTACCCACAGCTGTGTGCAAATGAGTGGACTCTTCTTGCCAATGGATGTATTCGCCAGGAGAACCCCGGGTCCCGTGAAGTGACAGAGGCCGGCCACTCGATAGAAAAGGCTGGCTCTCGCCCACACACTTGTGCCTAATTTGGGAGGAAAAGGAATGCAGACACTTTTGAGAAAGGGTGACCTTTTTCAGCGAGGCCATGTGGCCAAACTTCTGTAACATCATTCCTTTAAAATTGATGTTCTTTTTAATCAGCAGTGACAGAGGTTTGTTTCTTAAAAGCTGCTAAATCCAGTGACAGGCCCCAGGTGAGAAGGCAGAGTTCTCGCCAATTCTCCGCCAGGATGTCCCACGCTCGAAAAGCGTTTCTGGCAGCCTCTACTACGAGGAGGGCCGTTTCCTGAGTTTGGTTGACGTGCATCTGGAAACCAAGAATCCTCTGCACGGTTGCCTGTGATTTCCTTTTGATTTTACGTGTCCTCCTGCCCCGCAGAACCATTATTTTTTAAGAAAAGCAAAAATTAAAGCTTCATACCTTTCAGGAAGAGTGAGGGGGAGGCTGTGTGCCAGCATCTGGTAACTTGTTCACCCTAAAATGACTCCAAGTGAATCCACGTACTACTCTGTCAGAGGCAAAGCAGAACCATCTGGAGGGCTGCGGGAGCCTAAGACTCATTGAGAAATTCCACAGGAGGCCGTCCCTCCTGGTGGGATGCCCGATGAATCGGGCCGCTCCCTTTGGACGTTTAGCACGGACCCTGAACTGTGACTGCCACTGCGAATCGGCATCACATAGACATGAGTTGTATCCAGTGGTGCCCACGACGAGCAAGCTGTTTAGCTTCTCTGAGGCTCCGTTCCCATCTGGAAAAAGGGCTTGGCTGTGAGGATCCAATGAGAGTGAACCGCTGGACGACCGACCCTTGCTCAGGGAAGAAAACACCTTCTGGACTCAGACGAGCCGCCGTGAACATCCAGCCCTTACCCAGTTCCAACAACACGACCGCCCAACCAGTGTAACTGTCATCGACGGGAGGGATGGTCTCCGCATCTCGAGCTGCCCTTTGGATTATAATACGAACAGCTGCCTTTGTCCTATGCCAGCCCAGGCGTTGGCTGAATCAGTGTCACCTTCCGGTTCGCTGGGTGTCTTTGTCTCCATTTCATAGATGACGAGACCGGGCCTCCAGAAGGGAGAAGCGCAGTAGACGTGTGTTCATTTCTCCTGTTCAACATTGATCCCCACTCCGCCTGATAACGGTACCCCGATTTCTTTGGGGAAGGTGCCTCTTCCCAGTGATGGGCTGGCTGGTGGGATTACCAGTCAAGGCGCCCACATTCTCTGGCCGAGGAATGAGTCTGGGACTCAGCTCAGCCCACCAGAGGCTTTCTCTCTCAAAAGTTGGAGTTTCTATCTCAAGCATACGGTGGAAAGCACTAAAAATGGCTGAGGCCGATTTGCCCCTGGGCGGAGGAAGGGGCAGGGGTAGTGTGCTAAGGAGACGCTCTTTGTTCCTGGTGACTGGACCCCGCCGGCCAGCCCCATGCCGACCCCCAGGCAGCCTTATCTGTCTATTTGATCCTTTACTTTCCTTTCAGTTCTGAGACCCCCATGGGCCTGGCCTTTCCCGCACAAGTTAACCAGATTGGTTTCTCCCATGTGCATCCCCCAAACTCTGGCCCCTTGGGCAAGTCGCCCAAACTTTCTTGTCCTCAACGTGTAATCGACTAGACGAGGCCTGTGGCAAAGGCCTGAGATAAGTTCGGGTTCGTGTTCTCACACTTTCGCTTAATTCGCTTACTGTGTGACACAGGACCATTTACCTGACACCGAGTCTCAGTTTCCCAATCTACAGAAAGTGGGATTAGCACCGCCCATCCCGTAGAGTCCCGAGAATGAAATGCATTGTGTCCATGAACCTGATGCATAGCGTTCCCTTGGCAACCGCTTAGTTTCCCATGCCCCTCCCTTTGCAGGTCTGTGGGTCTAAACTCCTTACTCCATCAGCCTAAAGCAGATCTAGGTCATGAGAGGCGGCTCTAACGAGCAATTCCCATGGCCTACACTCTTGACTGTCTACACAGCAGCCATAGCCAGCCTCATTCTTCATCGCCCATCTCCTCCCACAGAAGCTCCAAATTCTAGATACTTACTTTCCCAGACTCCTTTGCAGCTATCAGCAGCCATATGGCCCAGGTTGACCAATGAGATGACAGTAAAAAGTGTCTCTTTAATTTCATTGGCCTCTCTGGGGGCTTTGGGGAAATATGTATTTCTCTGGAAAAAATTAAGAGGCTGTAAATAAAACCCATTTTCTTCCTATCTGTGGGTGTCATCACGTGAAGGTGCTATGTGCAGAGAGGAGGCAGGGGACTTGCTTCGTGGGCCTGTGCCTAGTACAGTCCCTCTAAAGGGCCCCATACTTGGGGTTTAATGCTCTGTGGTCGCCATCTTAAAATTCCAAATAATTTTATCTTTGAATTTGTGTCCCGTAAGTGAAGTCTGATGGGACAATGAAGCACGTGCTGGAGGCTTGGAGCCTGGGTTCACAGGGGGCCCCGCCTCCCACTGCCTCCCCCATTCCCTGGGAGGGGTCTCGGCCACTTGCTCCCTGCCTGGTGCTCCAGTCCCCAGCCACGTCACTGCATGTCAGTCCCATGGCTGGGGGGAGAGGACCCCAGCAGCCACCTGGCCAGTCACATGGCAGGGACCCCCGACTCACTATGTGCCCCTGTGAGGAAGCATGACGTTATATAGCAAGTGAAAACACTATGGCGGTTTGAGAAAGATACTATGAAAGAAAGGAAAATATTTGGTACTTTAGTACTTTTACGGCACTTTTTTTTCCTGCTTTTTAAACAAGAACCCTACATTTTCATTGCATTGGGCCTTGCAAACTACGTAGCTGGCCCGGCTGAGACAACAGGTTGGGATGACAGCGACCCTGGAAAAGTCCCCTTCAGTCCCTTTCGGCCGTTTGCAGAGGTAATCATTATCTTCATCGTTTAAGCCACCGTCAAATAGGTGTCTTGTTACTTGCAGCCCAAAGCATCCTGACACCGAGCCATGCTATTGTTTCAGGACAATGCAGTAGACTTCCATCAACCGGCTGATTACCAGTCAAGAGACAGCAGTATACGTGTTTTTTGTGGAAAGACAATGGTCTTTTCATTACATCTAGTCTCTCTGGAAGAGAAAGGGATAACCTGCCCCTTTACCGTTCCCTGCCCTCGTCCCTGGTACCTCCTGGAATTCTAAACGTGCCCCCCACGTAGCTCTGAGGGTCACTTTCTGGCTGTCCATGTTCTTGAGGACCCTCTCTCCAGTCACTGCCTGGACAAGAAGGCGGTGAGTGGGGGTCAGACACCAGCAGGGCCCTAACGCTTGGCTCAGGATCCTATGTTTCATTCTTACGCCCAAAGTGAGACCTTCCCTTGACACACCATCTACAGTGATGCCCCCTGGTCAGTACCCAAAGGGCAGAGGGCTGATGCCCAACGTTCTGCTGAGGCCCAGCTGCAGCCGATGCGAGACAGATCCCTGAGCCCAGCATTTTTTTCCTTGCTGGTCTGTAGAGCTCAGTTACTCTTCCTACATATTTTTCCGGGAGCCCCGCTTCCTATTTGCCCAGAGAACATTCCAGAGGACCCTTCGCCTGTCTCTGGGCCAGCCCTCCGTGCCGAAGCCTGAGCTGTGGGAGGTGGAAGCCCTTGGCATTCTCTTCGCCCCCACTGCCGGCGCTGCTGGGGACGGCTCTGACTCCCGCTGTCAGAAATGCACCTTGGCAGCCGTTTGGGAGAAGCCAGGCTGCCCTTCCTGGTAATGGCCATAACTGCAGCCAATTTTCCATAATTGGTGGCATTTGCCAGGGAATTCCTGCCTGTCGCAGCAGCCCCTCCGTGCTGCCTTTGATCTCGACCAGTCTCTGCGAGACACAAATACCGTTGTCATCTTCAATTACTCCAAGGGGCGGCGTGGTCCTGACCTTGCTACCAGACGTCCCCAGCCCTCCCGAGGCAGCATCAGCCATGGAGGCAGGCTGGGCGGTGGGCAAGGGGGCTCCCCAGGCCTGTTCCTGGAAACCCAACTGATATGACGTGTGAAAATGCGCCTCCAGAACTGAGTGCCAGGCGGGGGGGTGACGCACCAACAAATAATAGAAAAGTACAGGTCGCCGAGCACCTCTCTTTTCTCGAAACCTCTCAGCATCTTCTCTGCCAGGATGTATAATTATCCCCGTTTCACAGAGGAGGACACTGAGGCACAGAGAGAGTGGCAGAGCAGGGGACAGGCATGGCCGGTGTGGTGGTGGGCGGGCGTGTGGTGGTTAGTAGTGTCCAGCCCAGGTTTGCCTGGCTTAAGGTCAGAGCTGTTTTCCTGTCGCCCGGCTCCTAGGATCTGGGGGTGAGATCAAGCTCCACCTTCCCTACTAGGCTCTTAGCTCCCCGAGGATGGAAATTGGGTCTCATTCAAATCCATGCCCTCTCACAGCACATCATACAGAGCTGGGTGCCATGCAAATGCTCAGCCCCGTGTCACCAAGTCCCAGGCTCAGCCAGCAGCTGGATGGCTCTGCTAACATTTAGTTCAGATGTCATTGCTTTATAGCTGCAATCGTCCTGTGGCTCCTCACTCCCCCACGGGGAGGTTCACTGAGGTCATTGATATAGTACCTGACATCTGTGAAAGGGAACTGCCACAATCAGTGAAATGATAAAGGCCCAACACATGGGCCATGGAAGCACAGGGCAGGGGGATTCATTCTGACTGAGGGACGGGAGGGCTTCCTGGAGGAGTTGTCATTGAGGCTATGCTTCAAACCCTGAGTCTACCTATGATGCCTTTAGGGGCTGGAGACTTGCAGATGACAGTGTCTGCAGGGGCACAGGCTTGCAAGAGTGTCCACTGAGGGCCGATGCCACCAAAGGGTCGGACCCAGCTTCTGGGCGTACACACGTTCATGCCACCAAACCTTTCCTGCACTTTTGTGGGCGACTCTGGGCAGGTTCTCAGGACGCAGCCCGGGACTCGACATCCTCACTCCTCACCATCGCGAAGCGTATAGTCCAGCAGGTGGACAATGAACAGCTACGCCAGTGAGAAGGCTCTTCGGGAGCAGCACGAGGATTATCGTTATTTAGTATGCAATATCAAATATTGACACTAGCTCTTCCTGATCCCGGGGTCAAGTTCAAGAGAGGCGATCATTTTTAACATTAGCTTGAACTAAAGAAGGTCCACGTCCAACTACAAGAGTCCAAATCGGCAGCAAGTCAGCGCCATATTCCCCGTTGTTTTGAGTTCTGGGTCCCTGCATGCTACGTAGATGCTCTCATTTCTTCCTCATGCAGTCCTGCAAGGTAGACACTATGATCTGCACTTTCCAGATCCTGGGAGGCGAAACCCTTTGTTCAGTCACCTCTAGTGAAGGGCAGAGCCAAGATTCAGACCGGGCCTGTCACCAAAGTGCATGCTCTTAGCACTGCAATGGGCCACCAGCCTGGGAGGCTTGCAAAGCCACAGAAAAGTCACATGCGGGTTTCAATGTCAGGGCTGCTTCAGGACCCCACTGCCTCTTATAGCTCAGGCCGGTGAGCGGGTGAGCACTGACCTGAACTGGAGTTAATCCTGCCCCTCCCCCACCGCACTACCCACTGCCGCCCTCCCTCTGGGCTGAGGTGGCTGGGCACACGCCCAGAGACCTTTGTACTGAAGTTAGGAAAGTTATTTAACAAGAAACTTTTTGCAGTGTATTTTTCCTCTTGCCAGACAGAGGCTTCTGCATATGTAACTCTGCAAACCGCTGTGCCAGTTCCTTGTAGAAGCCAGGTGATTTTTATTCTCTCTCTTCCTTCTCTGACAATTCCCTCTAAATAGCTCTATGGCCACTCCCTTTCTTTTTTGGAATCATACATCTTTAAACTATGTCTTTACCTATATTTATAGGTGTATGTGGGTGCTATGCCCCCGCCCATATCTAAGCATTTCGAGAGGAAGTTAGGATCTAAAGCTGCAAGTAAGAATAGACTGTTTGTCTACCTAGGACCTCAAAAATAATTCACAGTGAGCAGGTCAGTTTCAATGCGACGCTTCCACAAAATCGACTCCCGGCCCCAGGAACACATGGTGAGAAAGGGCTGGCTCTAAGATGGGGGGGCTCACCAGCTCTGTGAGCAGTTCCCCCTTTCTCGCTCAGGGCAGAGGGACTTCTATTGTGCTGTAAATCATGTGGGCTTCAGCATCAGCAGGGTCGAGGGTCAAATCCCAGTTGCCTTGGGCAAGTTTACAGGGCTCTTTAACCAACCCGGCTGCAATTTCCTCGGTAAATAGTGATGATGATGTTTACCTGGCAAGATCTGGGGAAAATTGATGTCATAAAGCCCACGAAGGGCCAACCCAGAGCCAGACACCGAGCTGGCACTCACCCGCTTTGTGGACCTTGTTGAGTCTCTGGAAAGCTCAGGCGTGTGGGCGGCATTTGGCAAATGCACAGCACAGCACTGATGGGTCGCTGGTTCTGCCGGGGGCATGTTCTCTGCAGTGAGGCCCCAGAAAGGGGTCAGGAAGAGATGAACCGGGGAAGTGCTTTCATGGGCACACGCTGGCTCACACCCGATCACCAGCTTGACAGAACAGTTTTCCCAGGTGCTGGTGTGAGGCTTGTGGAGCTTGCAGATTCTCTGCTTCGGTTTGCTCCCTTCCGCTCACCTCGCCTAATGGCTGGTCATTGTGTGTTTCTGTGCCAGCCCCACCTTGGCAAGCAGGGAAAGGGATGTGGCTTCTGAGCTAGTCATTTTCTCCATGGACTGGAAACACTGAGGGCGGGGATGAAGGAGAAGATACCGATTGCTCTGTTTAATCGACAAATATTTTTGAAGTTCCCAGTAAGTGCCAGACACTGGGCCAGGCACTGGGGTCAGGTGATGACCAATGATGAAGACCCTGTCTTCACAGAGCTTCCCTTCTCCTATGGAAGGCCGGATGAACAAATAGATAAATGGTTAATAAAATGTCAGGTGGTCATAGTGCTATGAAGAAACGGAAGGAGCAAAGGGATGGACGGGAGTGAGGGGGTGAGGGGGGGCTATTCAGATAGAGTGCTTAGGGGCGGCTGCTCTTAAGAAATGACGTTTGAACAAAAACTAGAAGGAGGATGTGAACCACGTGAGTATTCGGGAAAAAGTTTTTCTGGCTGAAGGTAATGACTTTGTATTAGTCAGCCATTTCCACAATGATGTTGCATAACAAACATCCCCCAAATCAGTCATTTAAGACAACGATGATTTCTTCTGGATGATGCCTCTGCAGGCCAGCTAGTGGTTGGTTGGACTAGGGTGGCCTCAGCTGGGCTTGGCTCCAAGCTGCATATCTGTGTCTCTCATCCTCTTTGAATCAGCAGGTGAGGAAGGGCATGGTCTCCAGTTGGAGACAGGAGAGCAATAGGACAAGCAGAAAGAGGTGCGTTCTCTTAGGGCGTAGGCTTGGAACTGGCACTGTAGCTTCTAACCATGTTCCATTGACCAAAGCACATGACACGGTCAAGCTCAGCGCCAATGAAGCAGAGAAGTAACTCCACTGCTAGTGAAAGCGACTGCAAAGTCACATGGCAAAGGGCATGAATCAACACAGGAGCAAAGAACTGGGAACAGTGGTGCTATTTTCCCACAAGAGGGAACTAGCTTTGTTCGAGTATCAGCCACAGTCCAGTATGGCTAAAGTGGAGTGAAGAAAGTATTTCAAGGTGGAGAACAAAATAGTGATCCACCATGTTAAATGCTGCCAAGAAGGTGAGGATGAAAATCGACCATTAGATTTGGCAACTTGGAAGTCTAAAGGCTACTGACCGAAAGTGAGAGTGGGTGCATGAACTCCCTTCAGAAACTGCCAAGGGCAGGGCATGGTCATTGTCAGATGCTGCGCTCGTATTACAGTTACTAGTGCTCCACCGGGAAGAGGTCCCGTACATCTCTTGAATCACGGGAATGGTGACCCGAGAGAAAAGGGAAGGAAACCCCATCGTCACTCAGTCCAGTTACAATGGCCTCACGATCCTGTGATTTGCCAGTCGTGGCACTTGGATGCTTTGCTGTGAAGCCCCGCTGTGAACCACACTCTTGCTACCACTCACTGGGCTCTATTTTCAGGTGCATGAGGTAGAAAAATCGATGTGATTTTTTTATGCAGAGAAAATCCTGAGCTTTGTTGTATCTTATTATTGTTGGTGAGGATTTTTTAAAATTTATTTGTCAATTATGGTCGACATACACTATTATATATTGGTTTCAGGTGTACAGCAGAATGGTTAGACTTTTATATAACTTACAAAGTGATCCCCCCATAAATCTGGTACCCACTTGATACCGTACATAGTTATTACAATATTATTGACTATATTCCCTTTGCTGCGTTTTAGCTATCGAAGCCTCATTGAAGTGCTTAGTGGGAGTGGTAACTTATTCATTCAACCATCCTTGCTGAGTACAGGCACACTAGGGCTATGTAAAAGCGTAAGACCTGGTTCAAAGCTGTGTGTGTGGCGGAGGGAGTGGGGGGATGGGGGGTATGGGTGTGTTTGGGGGTGGGCGTGGGGGGACATGACAGTACATGAAGACCATGCAGTGGTGGGTTGGAGCCAAAATGGAGGCAGGATAGATGCTGCAGGGAGCGTCAGAATAAGACAGCAGTCGGCTTCCTCTGGAGACGTCGGAACACACTGCCACTATGGCCATGGGTTGACCGGTGATCGAAGGACTTGGTTAAGTCCTCTAGACTTAAGGGGGACGGGAAGTTGTCCAGGGCAGATGAAAGAGCATGGACGAAATCAGGAAACCGCAAGGCATCTGGAGAGCTTAGACCATAAACAGAGAGAAGCCCGTCGAGGGCTGAGTCTGGGCCTCTAAGGATAGTAATTATTAGTAGTAATGATAGCGCTGGCTAACGTTTGTTCAGGCAGTTGAATAGTGACATTTATGACATGGTTGCTGTGTGCTAGGCTCTTTTAAACGAAGAGAATTTCATATCCTGTAGCATTTAAGCAGAACTATTTCATTCTCCATTATCAAGGCTGCAAGATGATGGCTCGGGAACAGACTCCCATGTTCCAGAGTGGGCACCAGACCACCAGGCGGAACTTCCGAGAAGGAGGCTGACCACTGATTCATGAGCTTTGTCTGCTCTGCTCGTCCACCAGAACCCCAAGGAGAGGCCAGCAGACCTGAGGATTCCTTCCACGACAGGGTCCCTTCAAGCTGCGCCCCTCCCTACCTCCCACCCCTGTCCCCTCCCCCAATCAGAGAAAGGTGGGCGGTGCTTCTCTCTCACCTAATGCTAGTTGGAGAAGCTTCAAAAGGATCTCAGAGAACGTGTCATGTGTCTTCCATAGCTTCAGAGAGACAGTGGGCCACTGTGTGACTCCTCTTTAAAAAAATTGCAAGGGCTTTTGGAGGCTGAAAGAAGTGGCTTTGGCAGCAGAGGAGGCGGCAGCACACTGTCCTGGTGTTGATACTGGCGTTGATAAGGGGTGTAAGAACATTCCCCAGGGACAACAATGCCCCGGCCCTCTGCTCTCTGCATCAGGCCCTGGCCAAGGGAAGAGCAGCTCCAACTTTGATCTTAAGAGTTTTTATTATTACACTGAATGAACGTAATAGTAAAATGAGGTCGGGAAACCACTGTGACCGTAGGATTATCATCAGTAGTGCTATTATCCTAGAGTGAGCAGACGAGCCATGAGGACTGGCCGAGATTTCAGCCGCAGGCAGGGACTGGTCCCTAAGGGCAGGTTTGAGAAAGACTGTGGAAGGGGTGGTGGAGCTCTTCGTACGTCACGTGACAGAGCAGTTACAGGCTGCCTGGCAAGCTCTCCAATGACGTCGGTTCTATTATTCTCACTGTTTTACAGATGAGGAAACTGAGGCACACGGGTGTTGAGAGGATAGATCGGAAGTGGTAGGGGGCTTGTGGCGGCTCCATAATTTCAACGTAGGACAGGCTGATGGACCTCCCTGGAGTGGAAGAGCAGATAAAGAGACTGGACTGGAGCGGCTCTCACGGCAAGCAGGCTGCTTCCCCGCCGACCGGTGTCCTTGTGAAGTGGCTTGGGAGGGAGGAGGCGGTAGAGATTTGGCCCCCTTCCCCTACCAAGCGGGATCTGGGCCCCCCATTGGGTGAGACCTGAGCTGATGCAACAGTCCTGGGGTGGGTCTGGCTACTTAGACCTTGCCCCTGGGATGGGGGTGCCAGGAGGAATTCAAGAGGTGCAAAAGGTCGGAAATGTACCCCGGAGTGGGGCTGAGAAGAAGAGAGATGGCAGGAAGATGCCCACCCAGATTTCTGCTTCCGAAAAGAAACAAATTCCATCCAGGTAGAGAGGAAAAGCCAAACGCCCACGCGTCAGGAGGCCTCAGAGACACGTGGAACAGGCATCTAGAAACGTGAGCCCCTGGGAGATGGCGCCTGAGCGTCTTTGTCATCTGCAAGGCTCAGAGGAGCAGGGGCAGGGGCTGGAGGAGGCAGCGCACGGTGGGAAAACCTCGGCCCAGAAGAGCTGCCCCACACCCCCTTCCCATGGTACGAGCTGCCTTCTAGCTCCTTTGTCTAGCCGTGGCACCCTGGGAAACAGCACTCTAGCCCTTGGACGCCTTTCCGATGTTTACACAAGTTGAGAGAGGAAACCAGAGGCCCATCTATAAAATCTCACCACCCCCAGGGCTGCTTTGTGCTTCTTTACAGAAGGGTCAACCCCTCCCCGCCGTCTCACCTGCTTGGACTGGACTCCAGGAAACGACCTATAGGAACAACCTATCTGAAAGATAGCCCTCATTTGTTTAACATTTTACTAGCCCCACCTGGCTCCGGTGATATTTACAAATGTCCATCACAGGGCTGAGCCTCCAGCAACTGCAGCAATTTTGCTCATCAGCCTCCCCGACCAGAGAAGAACGACTGAATTGCGCATAGCCCAGTGGCGTGGGGGACACAGACCCGGGCAGCTCTGCAGCCCCAGCTGTGCCGATTACTGTGGGCCCCCAGGCGAGTCACATTTTCCTTCTGAGAAACGGGCATGTGACTCTTACCTTTCTAAAGCCCTTAGAAGGTGGTTGTGAAGGTTAAATGGGACAACAGGGAGGGCTTTCCCAGTGGTGAAGTGCACACGCAGGTACAGACATGCGTCTTATTCTAAACCTACAAATAGCTCCCTCTCCTCTTAATAGTTTACGATGGTTCTCGAGTTGCTAGGAATGGATTCTGCACCAAGTTTGGGTGTGGGACCAGAGCACAGAGCACCAGGGGGTGTTCTTGGGACCCTCCTGGCTAGCTGTATTGGTCCCCAGGGACCAGGTAAGAGAAGGTGGCTGGGCCAGCGTAAGCCACACTCAGTCAGATCAGGTCTGAGTGCAGCCCTCCTTGCAACCCTCAAACACCCCGATGGCGGCTGTCACATGTGAAATGCCTTGTCTGGCAGAGCTGGGATTTAAAGCCTGCTCACCTGACGATCCAGGCTCTTTCCAGCATCAACAGCATCCGCACTCTCCAGGCATTGTGTGAAGGATGATGCCACAGCAGGTGGAGCCTATGCTGCTGGCAGTCTAGAAGCTTACCGTTCAAGAATCTGCCTCCACAGATATTTATTTCTTGGAAAACCGACAGTTCTTTTAAAATCTTGACAATTTTTTAAGTCATTTTTAGTTAAAAAGCTTTCTAAATCATATCATACATGCCTCTACTGCCTCAATAGAATACAGACGACCCTCAAGTTTCAAATACACTTGAATCCCCATGCAAAGATACTGCATAGAAATGACATCAAACAAATCTGATTTCTCCATAGAAACAATGTCATAATGATGGGCTATGTCCCTCAGCAAGGATCCAAGGCCCAATTTTTAATAAGAATGAACATAAATGATCAAACAATTGCCCATTAATTAATGCAGGGGTCCGCAACCCCTGGGCCATGGACAGGTACCATCCATAGCCTGTTAGGAACACACAGTAGGAAGCGGGAGGGTGAGCGAGTGAAGTTTCATCTGTATCTGCATCCGCTCCCCAGCACTAGCATCACCGCCTCAACTCCACCTCTGATCATCGGGCATTAAATTCTCATAGGAGAACTGGTCCCTAGAGCCAAAAGGTTGGGGACCGCTGAACTAAGGTAATTAGATATTAACACCTAACGCAGTGTCTGACACCCAGTAGATAGATACTCAATAAACCTTTGTCAAATTAATGAAGGAACAAATATATACTAGATGACATAAATCTTGGGACCTTCCTGGCTAGCTGTACTAGTCCCCAGGGGCCAGGTAAGAGAAGGTGGCTGGGCCAGCGTAAGCCACACTCAGGACAGGTCTGAGTGCTGCCCTCCTGCAACTCTCAAACACCCCAAGGGTGACTGACATAAATCTATAAAGTAAAATATAGCAATCAATAATGTTTGTTTACTAGCTATCCCAGGACAGGGACTGGGTCCCAGGGAATCATGAGATATAAGCTGTGCAGGGTCTAGAAAAGTTACCTGAAGCCTGAAGTTGGAGGGACAGGGAACTGTGTGCAAAGCAGGACTAATTAATTTCAGATTTTCTATTTCTTCCTGAGTCAATTTTAATAGATTGTGTTTTTCAAGTAATTGGTCCATTTCAACTAAGTTGTTAAATTTTTTGGCATAAAATTATTCATTATCACCCATTTAATGTTTGTGACATTCGTAGTAAAGCTCCCTCTTCCGTTCCTGGTATTGGTAAGTTGTGAGGTTTTTTCTGTTTCCCTTTTTCTTTGTCAGTCTAGCTGGGGATTTATCCATTTTATTAATCTTTTCAAAGAAACAACTTTTGGCCTTGCTAATTTTTACTACTGTTTGTTCATTTTCTATTTTATTGATTTCTACTCATGTTTACAACTGTCTGTTGGCTAAAGTTTAATATGCTCTTTTCTCCTAGCTTTTTAACATGAAAGCTTCGTTCATTGATTTTAAAACTTCGTTTTTTAAATAAGGTAAGCGTTGGAAGGTACACATTTTCTCGTAGAAGTGTTTTAGCTGCATCCCACATATCTTACTGTTGTTATGTTTTCATTATCATTCGGTTTAGAATATTTTCTAATTCCCCGCCTGATTTTTTCTGACTTATGAGTAAAAGTACTGAAGAAAATATAAAAATGTTAAATACAGAAGGATCAGTCATAGTGCTGTTTTCATCCATACTGTAGCCTGAGGCAAAAGAAAAAAAACCAGGAATGCTGATTCTGTAATTATTTAAAAATTTGACATTTTGTTCCTTATGGACTTTTTTTTTTTGCATTAATTTTGATTTAAAAAATAATTGCCTCAGAATAGTATTTATTTTGGTTACAGGGCTTCTAGGTGTCCCCTTAAATTTTGTGCCCAAGATGAGTGCCTCGCTTGCCTTACCCTACCCAGCCTTGGTCCTGTTTCTATCGGTTATTCACAGAGTAATTGTTAAGATTTCTGACTATGGTTGTGGATTTGCCCGTTTGTCCCTCTAATTCTGTGAATTTTCATTTCCCCTGTTTCAAAGCTTTATTATCCATACATATAAATTAGGTTATTATGATTTCTTTTCATGAATTGATCCTTTGACTATTATGGAATGTTCCTCTTTTTCTCTGGCAATATCCCTTTTTTTTTGAAAGCTACTTTATCTGGTATTAGTACATTCACACTAGCTTTTTCATGCTTAGTGTTTTCATGTTCTAGATATTTTTCTGTCATTTGACTTTCAGATCTGTTTTCTTCATTATAAAGTTTTCTGTTGTTAACAGCATAGAGTTGGAGTCTTGCTTTAATTTTTTATCGTTTACTCTTTAATCCAGTCTGATAACCGCTGTCTTTTAATGGGAACGTTTATTTTATGTGTAAAGTGATTATTGATATGATCGGGTATAAGCCTCCATTTTCCGCTTGTTTTTTCTCTCTTCGTCTCTTTGCTTCTTTATTTCTTCTTTCGGGATTTCTTTTGGGGCAATAGAGTAATTATAGCATTCCATTTTCTCTCTTCCATTGTCATTTTAGTATTTGTATTACTTTTAGGGGTCACTTTAGGTATTATAATATACGCTCTGAACTGATTACGGTTTACTTCAAATTAATATTTTACCATTTTGTTTAAAATGCAAGAACAACAACGCCATAAATCTATTCTGTCATCCTTTGTGCTTTTCTTATTATATATTGTACTTCTACATAAATTATAAACCCTACATGTGATTTTTTTTCTTTAAATGCTTAATCGCATTTTAAAGAAATCAAGAAAAAACAGTCATTCGTATTTACCACATAATTAATGTTCCCAGCACTCTGTCTCTCCTTCCCTCAGATCTGGGTTTCCATCTGCATCCGTTCCCTGCAGCCTGAAGAATTTCTTGTAACGTTTCTTGCAGCGTGGATCTGCTGGCAGTAAGTTCTCTCAGTGTTTGTTTATCTGAAAATGTCTTGATTCCCCTGTAATTTTGGAATATAGATAGAATTCTAGGCTGGCAGTTATTTTCTTTTAGCATTTTAAAGATGTAATTCCATTGTCTTCTTTATGTTTCTATTGAGAAGGCAGCTGTCACTTCTATTATATTACTGTTTCCCGTAATTAATGTATCTTTAAAAAAAAAATGCTAGATGCTCTTAAGATGTTCTCTCTATTTTTGTTCTTCAGACATTTGATGGTGATGTGGATTTCTTCATATTTTTCATGCTTCGGGTTTGTTGACCTTTTTTGGATGTGTAGATTGTTGAAAATTTGAAAAGAAAAAATGTGCCCATTATCTCTCCCTGTATTTTTTCTGTCCCCTTTTTTTCACCCTTGTCTTTTGAGACTCTGATTAAACATATGTTAACTTGTGGGATCTGTCCCTCTGATCGTTTAGGCTCTCGTCACTGTTTTTTTTCTTTTTTTTCCTTTTCATTGTTATTTTCTCAGTTTGGATAATTCCTATTGTTCAAATTCACTGATCATTTTTTCTGCTATATCCAATCTGATTTAAGTGCATTCAATAAATTTTGACAGTTTATTGATATATAATTGGCTACAGTAAATTATACATATTTAAAGTGTAAACTTGGAAGAATTTCGATATATGTATACAACCATAAAAAATCACCACAATTAAGATAACGGGATTACTTATCTCCCCCTAAAAGTTTTTTCATGCTACTTTGAAATCCATTTTCCTCTCTCACCCTCCATCCCCAGGTAACTCCTGATCTGCTTTCTGTCACTATAGATTAGTTTGCATTTTCTAGAACTTTATACAATTAGAATCAAACAGAATGTACTCTTTATTTCTTTCTAGCTCTTTGCTTAAAGCATAATTATTTTGTACTTCATCCATGTTGTCACAGGTGTCAATAACACATTCCTATTTATCGCCAAGTACTGTTAAATAGATATACCACAGCTCATTTATCCATTTCCAGTTTTGGATATTACAAACAAAATTGCCATGAGCAGTCTTATATTGGTCTTTTTATGGAAAATATGCTGATATCTGTTTTGCATATATTCCTAGGAGTAGAATAGTTGGATTATATGTAGGTGTGCTTTTAGCTTGGAACCCCTAAACTGTTTTCCAGAGTGGTTCTACTATTTTATATTCCCACCAACAGTGCGTGAGAATTCTAATTGCTCCACCTCCTTGGCAATAGTTGACATAGTATTTTTAAATGAATGAAGAACACTGGAAATTATAAATATGTGGGTAAATATAAAACATATTTTTTCTTTTAAAAATCCCTTTAAAAGATAATTAAATGTTTAAAGTAAAAATATAATATATTATGGGATTTATAAATATTTAGAAGTAAAAATGTGTAACAAATTAGTACAAAGCCTAGGAGAGAGGAAATGGAAGTATACTATTGTAAGGTTCTTATACAGTATGTGAAGTTGTATAATATCACTTGAAGGTAGACTGTGATAAGTTTAAAATGTGTATTATTACCTTAAAGTAGCCATTAAAGAAAACAGAGATATAGCTAAGAAACCAACAAAAGAGATAAAATGAAATAAAAAATACCGGACGTGGTTCCATAGAGTAGTGGTTAGCACATCTGCTTTGCATGCAGAAGGTCCTGGATTCGTGCCCCAGTGGAGCCACGGTCCATGGTCTACGGCCATGCCACCCTGAACAAGCCCGATGTCTGATCTCGGAAGCTAAGCAAGGTCGGGCCTGGTTAGTACTTAGGTGGGAGACCACCTAGGAAGACCAGGTGCTGTAGGCATAAATAATAAACAACAACAAAAAAAATCCAAAAGAAGGCAGAAAAGAGGAAAAAGGGAACAAAGAACAAATGAGACATTATCAATCAATGTGACTTAATTGAAATTGATAGAACCTTCACCCAAGGGCAGCAGAATACATATCCCTTTCAAAAACATACAAAACATTTACCATGGTAGACTATATTCTGGGCTAAAGAAAAAGTGTTAATAAATATCTAAGGATTCCAATGATACAAAGTATGTTCTGTGCCAGGGAAATTAAATGGAATTAAATTAGAATTCAATACCCAACAGATATCTGGAAAATTCCACAATATTCAAAATAGAATGACACACTTCTAAAAAAACACATAAGCCAAAGAAGAAATCAAAAAGGAAATTAGGAAGTAAGTCGAACTGAATTAAAAAAAAAAGGCATATCAACATTTGAAAGATGCAGCTAAAGTAGTACTTAGAGGGAAATTTATAGCACTCATTGCCATTAGAAAAGAGAAGTCTCAAAGGAATGACCTGAGTTTTCACATTAAGAAATAAGAAAAGGGAGAGCAAATAAAGCCCAAAGTGAAAAGAAGAAAGGAAAGAATTAAACTTAGAAATCAATGAACTTGAAAATTAGGGGGGGGCGGTGAGGGAGAGAGAGACAGAGATAGAGAGAGAACCAAACTTCTCTGAGAAGATCAATAAAATTGTGTGTTTCCTTTTTTTCCAGAGTTGTATTCTCTCCAGGCTTAGTTATTTTCCAGTACCTTTGAACCTTTTAAAAAAAATATGTTGCCCAGAGTTAATTATCATAATCAGGTGGGTTAGTCTGATTCAAGTTATCCCCGCATTTACTCTAACTGGAACCCTGTTTCATTATTTTCACTAATGATGTGCCTCCTTCAGCAGCCTTCCCTCCTACTTCTCATTTGCTATTTCTAATTGTCTGTGACCCAGGAGATGAGAGGATCACACTTGTAAGAACTATGTAAAAACAAAAGTAAATGGCTCTAGCAGGCTCGTTTGTGAATAAGGTCTCTGCATTTCAGTTCAAAAGTCTCTTTCGTTAACTCCCAGGAGGCAGTATGATGTAATGAAATGGAGATGGGCCACAGAGCCTTGACCTATGTTCGAATCCTGGCTTTATGGATTTGAGCAATGGACTTTATCTCTCTGGACTGAATTTCCTCACCCATAAAATGGAATTGATATGAATCTCCAGATTATTGTAGAGATAGGAGGATATAACATAGCGATAATGCCTTGTACAGATATGGTCTATAGTAGGTCCTCAGCACAAATGGCCTTCCGTCCTCTCTATACTCTTTCACTCCTATCTGGAGAGCAGCTGTCAACATAAGGTACCACCAGATAATTAAGTTAGCATGTTCCTAGGTATTAATACATACTGAGACAATTTGCTTTTTAATTTTCTGTCTATTGTGTATGTTCTAACAAATTGAAAAGGCATCGAAGATTCGACTCAATATTGAAAACACATTCTGTGTGTCCACTTTGTCTTATATGCCTAGGATGAGTGCCTGAGAGCATGCCAGACAACAGAAGTAGCAGGATTTTGTTCAGAGAGTGGTGAAGTCCATCCACTTACATATTAAGGGGTGAGGCACCGTGGCCTGACTTCTTTATGGGCAGCTTTTGGGCAGATGTGTGGATGACTCACCTGCGTTGGGTGAAGTGTGGCCTCCAGCAGACCAAGCATCATCCCGGTGCCTTCTGCTAAACAGCTGGCCGACTCGGCAAACACCAGACCTCCCAGCTTCTAGCCTCAGAGCGACTCTTCCATCTGTCTCATTCACCACTCTGCCCCTGAAAACAATTTAAAAATCAAGCAAGACTGGGGAGTTGCTGCTCCCGGAGTGTTTTCAGGAATAATCATGGATTCTGTTCAACGTGTGCAATGTTCTTAAAATGACAAGATCAGGGAATTAAAATTCTATACGTTCTAGAAGACAGGTTTGGAAACTCTCTTGAGAGGAGAGAAGCCTGGCTGGCTAGAGGAGAGTGCAAATGCTGTAATATCTGATAGGTGTCTTCAAAGGCTGCGCACCGCCCATTCATTGTCCAATCATCCACTTATTCACTGATTCATTCATTTATGCACATTTATTCCTTTGATTGTTTGTTCACTCGTTAAACAATTATTTCTTGAGCACTTATTATGTACCAGACCTCAAGCCAGGTACTAGGGTTGCTAAGGTGAATGTGGTAACTCAGCTTTGCCTGCTCAGTATCTACTCCAATTCTTTTGAAATCGCTGCTCTGATTTTATTTAGGGCGTAGTCCCACCCAATGGGTACAGGCTGGGTGGAGCTGTCATCCATCCAGGTAGGCTTATCCTTCTGTGGTCCAAGAGTTTTCCCCTGAAATTTGAATGTTGAGCAGTGTGACATGAAGATGACTAAGGGTTGTTGTCTTTTATAGCCCTGGCACCTAAAAATAACTCCCTATGTCCTACCACCTGGCTCCCTAGAGCTTCCTCTCTTCTTTCTGTGACCGGTCTTGGGTTTTATAGGAATTCTTTAAGCTTTTCCTACCAGTTCTGTTTTTGCTTAAGTAAACTAGTGTTTGCTTCTGTTGCTAGTGAGCTCAGAACCCTAACATATTCTCTGCCCTCCAGAATCTCACAGTCTAGTAGGAGAGACAAGTAAACAAATGGTTTGGGTTCAAGATACTCTGGTCATGATCAGATTGGGATCTCTGGGAGCCCAGAGAAGGGGCCCTGGTTAATTTCTTTTCCTCACTTCTCTTTAACCAAAGAGCCCCCCAAATCACCCCCAGGTGTCCCAGTTATCTGCTACTGTGTGTAACAAACCATCCACAGCCTTGTACCTTAAAATACAGATGCATCATTACCTCTCCTGGTTCCCTGATTTGACTGAGCTCGTCTCGTTGGTTCTTGCTTAGGGTCGTTTATGCTGTTTTCATTTCAGAATTTGGCTGAGGTTGGCATTATATGAAGACTTTACCCTGCAGTTGTCCAAGACAACGCACACAGCATGATGACGTGCTGGTCATCAGCTGGGGGAGCATCAGCGGGAGCACCCATGGATGAGCTCTTCATGTGGGGACTTCTTACAGCATGGTGGTTGAGTTCTGAGAAAGATCATTTCTAGGTCAACCCACGAGACCCCACTGGGTGTTGCATGGCTTCTTATGACGTAGGCCTAGAGATCCCAGAATATCACAAGGCCACATTCTATTGGTCAAGCAAGTCACTGAGGACAACCCAGCTTCAAAGAGAGGAATTAGACTCCACGTTCTGATGGAGAGTGGAAAAGTCACACCACAGAAGAGCACATGGACAACAGGAGGTATGATTGTGGCTGCCTTGGGAAAAATAAGACCTGTCTCACCGGCAGTCCTCCTAGAACATTCCTTGGGCCAATAGTATGCCCCAAATAGGTGGCAGGTGCTTGGCGTTTGGCATTGAGTCTCTCCCAGATGTCAGATGTGACCCATTACTTTGGAAATACCAGTCTTCAGAGTCTCTCAGCATCATCATGAAGCTTTGTACCAGTGTCAGGCCAAACTTCAACGTTTAGATTCATGCTCTTTCTATACATTACTCTCCTAACATTGCTAGGGCAAGTGATGTTACAAATGAGGAAACAAGCTCAAATAAACGAAATTTCTTAATTCTAGTCACTTGCTGGAGATTTATTCTGCGGGTCTCAATGCCTGAATGGGCTCCCCTAAGAGAAGCTTTTTGTTGCTATGGAAATTGGAAGGGCTTGGGGTTAAGACTCAGGTGATTTTGGCTTGGGGGGGTGCTCCATAAATGTTGGCTGAATGAAAGAATGATGAATGAATGAATGAATGAATGGATGGATGGATGGATGGATGGATGATCGGACTAATTCATGAACAACATGGCATTCTGCTCAGGGCACCTTCTGGATCTTTGAAAACTCAATCGCACCTCTTATCATTCTCATATGACTTAATTTCCAGCAGTTTGGGTAGGTGAAATTCAGGTGTGCTTCAGATCCAGCTTGCCAGGAGAAAGAGCGGGCCTCACCTTTCTGTTCCTCTAGCAGCTGGTCCCACTCCGTCATAATTCATGAACAACATGACATTCTGCTCAGGGCACCTTCTGGCTCTTTGAAAACTCAATCACACTTTTTATCATTCTCATATTACTTAATTTCCAGCAGTTTGGGTAGGTGAAATTCAGGTGTGCTTCAGATCCAGCTTGCCAGGAGAAAGAGCGGGCCTCACCTTTCTGTTCCTCTAGCAGCTGGTCCCACTCCGTCAGGGCACCCACCTCCCTCCCTCTGTCCTTTTCAGCTTTCTCTCTCTTACTCCCTCCTCTGCACCAGGCAATGCTCTTGGACTAAGAATATGAACATGACCATCATTTCTTGAATATGTCATCATATTTGTTTACACGGCTGTGACAACTTGAGGCTGACCCGAGGGATAACTCATGGCGTATCCCCAATGCGCTGAACTGTGTCTGACCCACAGGACAGTGGCCAGTGTTTATTAGGTAAATAAACAAATGCACAAACATTCCAAGTGAATGGTTTTGGAAAGCATGCAAGTGTTGTTCCAGCTCCGTGAAAAACAAACACTTGGTTTCAGCTTGGGGTTCATTTCGTCTCGGCTTCCTGGGTCATTTCAGTTCAGGGTTCTGTTGAGGAATGTGGGGTTTTGCCTGAGCTGGGCTGGGCGGTCCTCTGATGTCTGAGAGCTGTTAGCCCAGGGTGGGTGCCTACTCAGGGGTCAGAGAGAGGCCCAGGAAGGCTTGCCTTTGGGAAGTCCCCATGTCCTAGGCACTAGGACAGATCTAAATGGTGTCGCTGGGGCTACAGAGGAAGCAGCCTGCATTGCCTGCACATACCACCTCCCCCAGGCATGACCTTGACCTCGGGACCCTTACCAGCGGCTGTGCTGGCCTCAGACAATGCACAATGCCAGCCGGCTGCCACAAATGCTCCATTGAGCTGCCAGTGGATCCTGGAGGCGGGTGGAGAGGGAAGTGCTGTGAGAACTCTTTGTTCAGAGCTCACGAGGGGGCGGCCACTTAGCCACCCACACAAATATGCAGAGCTGCCCCAACCCCATCCTGTTACCCAGGACTAGAACCAGAATCGCCGCTAGAAAGGAGAGGTCTGGGGAGAGGGGACAGAACCGGGCTCATCCTCTGCTGGAGGAGGGACCATGCACGTGTGATCTCACTCCGTACCTGTGGTCCTGCTAGCCTAGCCTCGAAGTCTGTTTTCAAGTGGGGAAATTGAGGCTCAGAGCACAAGAGCGCTTGGCCAAGGCCACACGGGGTGGCCATCCTGAAAAGGACTGAGAAGCCTAGAACCTACAGGAGCATAGTAACAGCGATGGTGGTGAAGATCACGGAGGACACCTCTGTGTGTGCTGGAAAACAAGGTCGCATGTATTTCTGACGGGAGCTGTGCCAGAGGTGGGCCAGATAATGGAAAGAATGTGGGCTTTGGACTGCCACAGCCCCAGGCTCACATCCTGGCTCTGTGTGGCCCTGGGCAGGTTGTCTCACCTCTTTGTGCTTGATTATAATGCTAGCTACCTCACAAGCTGCTTGTGAGGATTAAATAAGATAATACGGGCCCAGCCCACACACAGAACCAGCCCTTCCTTAGTTTTTATTTTTTTGTCATTGCTGTTGCCCAGGTCACGTGGAACTCACACAGGAACCCTCGGAACTGTGACATACGTGGGCCTCAAGCACAGCTGGGTCTGGCTTCTCCCCCTCTGGGGCTTTATTTCTCCATCTGCAAAACATTAGGAGGCGGAAGAGTGGACTTGAGCAGGCGTCTCATTCTCAGCACGATGGACGTTTGGGTCAAACAGTTCTTGGTGGCGGAGCTGTCCTGAGCACTGCAGGATGCTTAGCAACCGGCTTGGCCTGGACTCCCCAGATGCCAGTAGGACCCCCCCTTGCAAGCTGTGACAACCAAAAACGTGTCCAGACATTGCCACGTGTGTCTGGAGCGGAAGGCGATGCCGTAGCCTTTGCCCTTCAGAGAAGGTGAGGAAGCGGCACCGCTCGCGCCCGGTGCTCCGCGGGGGACTGCGGGTGGCCCGGCCCCCCACGCCGGGGCCTCGTCTTCATATCGGAAGCATTTGATGAGCATTCATACGAGAACCACGTTCATTCATATGAGAACCACGTTCATATGAGAACCTCACTGAGTGCCTTCCCCAGGCAAGACCCCGGTGGGTCCCAAGGCCCAAGTTGAGGCGCCACCCACTCCAAGAAGCTGTCCAGATTCTCCCAGGCTAGGCTAAGGCCCTTCCTCTGTGCTCACAGACATCATCGCCCCTGGCGTCTTGATACCTTTTAGGGATGATTTGTACAGAGGAGGGACTTGAGGCTCAGTGAGAGACGGGGCATGGCTTGCCCACAGTCATGCTGTGATTTGCATAAACCAGGTCTCTTCCCACTGGGGCCCAGAGTTTGGACAACTCCATGTGGGGCTGCTGTTGATGGCATGTTGGCTGCACCAGGCAGTCAAGGAAACTCTGGGTCCCTCGGGAGAAGCAGCCCTGCTGGAGTGACAGGGTCTAGGCTGTGCGGTGCCGTGGAAGGAACCGGGACCTGGGACAAACAGAACTTCAGCTCTGGTGGTTATTGGCTGTGTGGCCTTTCACAGCTGTAAAATGGGGGTAATTACGCCTAACCCAGAGGGCTCCTGTGAGCTTAAAGCACCTGGCACGTAGTAGGTGCGTGGTGAAAGCAGCTGTGATGACGATTGCTGCTGTCATCCCTAAGGATGCGGCAAGCAGTTGTCACACAGGGCTGGCAGGTTGGCCTGGCCTGGGCGACCTGCAAACGCCTGCTCCCTGAGGTCTGCTGTGGGGCTGGGCCTGGCCTCCACTCCTGGGGAGCGCCCGGGGCAGGGGCCACACAAAGAATGGCAGGTGTTTGAGCTCTGACAGGGTGAAGGTGGCAGTGCCCCCTACTGGACAATCTGCAGAGTCAGGCTGTGGGTCCCAGACACCTTGGCACCACTGTTGTCCCTGCAGGAGTGGCCCAAGCCTGGCTGGCACCTGCACTCTCCGGTCTGACTGATCCTTCCGGCCAACGAGCCACTCACAAAGGCCGCCCAAGCAGGCCCCTTTCCCAGGCGAACACTTTCCTGTCCACCGAGGGGCCACACCCTGCCGAGGGCTGCCTTGCTCGGTTCAGCTGGGTTCATTCTTCCCGTTTCTCTGACTTAACGCTAGCGTCTCTCCTCTCGGGGAACAAAAGTGGAGAGTGGTCGACACAAAGCAGCCGAGTTATCATCAGAAACGCACCTGCCGACTTTCTGACCCCAGCAGAGTGAGAGGGGGCTCTGTGCAGCAGACAGAGCGCCGGCCTCCGGGGTAACCTGCCCTCCTGGGGTGCTGGGGTGCTCAGAAGGGGTCTCAGCGGAGAAGCTCTGCCCCCTCTGTGTTACCTGCCACACGACCTTTCCAACCTTCCTTCTTCGTCATCCCTCGCAGGATTCAATCAACGAAGGAAGAGATGTCCAGGTTCTGGCACCCAGTGGGTGCTCAGTAGGTGGCAGTTCCTTTCACTTCCTCCTTACTCCCCCTCCCCTCTTCCGCTTCTACCCCCTGGTCTGTGTCTTAGCTTTAGTTTGCCTCCGGTGACATAAGTAATAAACGACCTTCTCTCCCCCACAGTGCTTACAAGTCTTTAGGCAGCTTATTTCAGGTGGTAAGAATAATAAAAATTACTTGCAAATTTGTCAGCCTTTCTCTACATAGTCTTAAAAAAAAAACAAAAAAACAACCCACTAATGTTCTAATTTTCCCCAGGGACTAAAAAGTGCATTCATTCAATCAAAAGCATTATTCTCAAGTGGGGTGGGGGGTGTCTGCCCCACTCCCTGTATGTAGTGAACACTGAGCAGGGGGTCACCAGCCAGGGCCGCAGGTCAGGAGGGCTACTTAAAGCATCGCCAGGCTCCTGACCTCCGGGCACACCTGTGGGGCGGAGCAGACAGTGCAGAGTCTTCCCTGCAGACCCTGTGCTGTTTCGTGTTAAGTTCAGCACACATGCTGCTCCAGACACGTGTGTTCCGGAAGAGACCCCAGCTTTGGAGGCTTGGGCTCAAATCCCAGCTCCGCCACTTTCGAAGGATCTCTTGGAATCTGGCCGAAGGATCTCTTGGAATCTGGTTTCCTCATCTGAAAAATGGACATAACAATAGTTACTAGCTCATGTGAGTGATGCAAGATTTACCAAAGGCTATACAGGGCTGATGCACAATAGTTGGTCCTCAGTAAACAACAGAGTTTCATTATTAATAAAATGCATGTGACCATATCTAATACAATGCACACCCAAACCAGAGCCACGTCACCTTAATCAACAGTGTAGAAAGCTATCAGCTGGATTTTCCTTCAGAGTCATTAAAAGGTAAAACAATAGATGTGTCTTAGATTAGTATCTGTTTTATTGGTACCACTACTTGGGAAACTAAATGTGTGTGTGTGTATCCACACATGTTTGGTTATTTTGTTTGTTTTTTTGCCTTTATAATTTTTAGAATCGCATGACAGGTGATGCATTTTGAGTTCCAAAACAAGCAAATCAGCAATCAGCTTTATTTCCTATTTCAGCCATTTTGGGAGAAGTCCATTGGTTTCTCCTCGATGATAGTCATCATCGCTGTTTTCCCCCTCCTCGTCTGCTGACAGCATTGCCAAAGAGTGAGGCTGCCCGGTGTTTTTCCCTCCAAGTCACTCTCCTCCTCGGTGCCTCAGTTCTTCTGCCTAGGAAAATGGGCATGATAATCCTGGCTGGTTCCTTTAAGTGTCTCTGGGGCTGGGTAAGGGATCACTGAAGACTCTCCCTCCGTCAGTGACGTGCACCATCATTTTCATTCACTCAGTTGTTCATTCACCCATTCATTCTACAGACTCTTTTGGGTTCTTCGTCTGTGCCGGGCACCATGCCAAGCGCTGAAATTACAAAGATGAGTATCCTTCTCTGTGTGTAGTTCAAGTCAGGAGGGCCAGAGGCAAGTGAACATGAAACTGTAGCAGTGTGGGAAAAAAATCGTGCTAGTCGGTTGTGTGGAAAATGGCGGCTCCCTGGGGAGAGAGAATGGATCCCTCACATGTCACACTGAACGCTGATGGGGAAGAAGGCGTCGGCGACGGAACTTGAACTTCAAGGAGGAATGAGTGTGATGCAGGACCAGGAACAGGGTCGGGAGAAGCTGGGGCTCCAGGTGAGTCTAGTAAGAGTTTTTCAGACCGTAGGTGGGCATCTTCCTGAAATCAATAGCAGGTCATGAAAAAATGATAGTCTGAAGAATGGAATGGGATGGGATGGATCAGAGTAAAAAGGAAAACATATCTCATCATTCTTTTAGGGGTGTGTGTTTGTGTATATATGTGTGTGTGTACACCGGTTCCTGATTTAAAACATTCTTACTTCTGTAAATTAAAAAAAAAAAAAAAGATCTAATCCAGTATTCTCCAACCTTTCTGGCACCAGGGGCCGGTGCTCCTATGAGAATCTAATGCCTGATGATCTGAGGTGGAGCCGAGGCGATGATGGTACAGATGAAGCTTCACTCACCTGCCTGCCACTCACCTCCTGCAAACGATACCGGTCCATGGCCCAGGGTTTGGAACCCCGGTCTACATGGAAGTCTGGAGGATCTCCATCAATGGCGTGCTGGTAAATTTTTAACAACTGGCTCTCTATGAAAAAAATTATGCATAAATTTATATATACATAAGTTTGTTATACATTTTACTGTACGAGCAATGTGTAGCACACAATTTACAAATAAGGCAATATATTTGTAATTCTAAATTCCACGCAGACAATGGATTCCCACAGAATAATTTTGTTGCTGTTTGCTGAACCACTGTAGCTCTGGCCAACCTATGGTTGCATTTCAATCATGGTTTGATCAAAGCAGATCGTCAATAAATGTCTCTATTTAATTCAGCAAAGAAGGGGCTTGTATCACTGATAAATAGGTAGTGTTCCAACGTGAATGTTGGTTGATATTTTCATTTACCTTCATTAGTAAGGCAAAAATTAAACAACAAACTCACGTCAGAACTTCTCTCAATCATCGATGTTGTCGGCCTCTTTGTTGAACTGGATGATTGTTTTCAAAGTTCTCAATGTTTTGGTGCCGTTTTCAATGTAACAGCTACAGGTGAAACACATTTTAAAGTTTCATCTTAAATTTCAGGGAAAAATTTTGGAAGATTTAAAAATGGGTGAAAGAGATTACTGGGTAGTCTTTCAACGGAAGGCTAGTTTGTGGGGGATGATGTCATCCTCTAGGACAGGCCTTTGTTGGTCTTTGCATTTTACAACTTGGCAGAGACCATAACTTGTAGAAAATGGATAGTAATGCAAATATTGTATGTCCGTGGCTATGCAAATAAATTTTGACTAGTAGAAAATATAAACCTTTGTAAGGCAAATCCTCATTTGAACCAGTAGTATTTACTGGTTCCTCATTAATTAATGAGTTAGGTAAAATATTTGACTCATTTTCAGTTTATATCTGGACGGGTCAGAATTTAATTTAAAAAAAAATTATCCTCTAACAATCTTCACTATTAACATTCTCTCCATCGTTTTCTTAAGAGCAATAAGTCAAACTCTTGTTTTTAGCACTTGCTGATTTCTGTGGCGTAAACACTCCTATGATGATGAATTTAGCTAATAGAATGAATGACCTTCCTGCACATGAAGTTGCAGAGATTTGCAGTAGCACGCCATTATATAATATCACCACCATACAGATGCATTAATATAAGTAACCCCAAGAGCATAGGTAATAGTAAAATGCAGTGAAATAATTCGGAAATGATGAGTTTTGAGTATTTGTTACCAATATTTTAATATAATTTATTTAATTAGAAACTTATAAACCTAATTTTTATCGTAGTCGACACTCAAAATTCCCCCAAATTTAACAACAAGCTCCCAATAATGTCAAAAACATCCCCATAGCAACAAAGTTCTTGGGTTTTTTTTTGTTTTGTTTTTTGCAAAGCAAAGTTTCTAAGCAGTGATTTTAAATGAAGGAACTGAGTAAAGATGTGTAAACAGCTGGATTAGGGTGACCCTTTGATTTCCACCTGATCAGAGCCTGGGGTAGAGTCATCCCAGGTCTTCACCTGTGGGGAACGCTTCCTAAGCTGACACGCCAGGTGGCTCATGTCCTGCCTCTGTGCCCCTGGGGCAGTGGGACTCACTGCTCCATGGCCTGGGGGCTTTGCAGTGGAAAGGGAACAGTCCTAACCCGGCCTGGGAGTCAGGAGGCCTGGTTCCACTCTGACCTCACTGGGGCCCCTTCTCTGTGGGACTCGGCGTCCTCACCGAGGTGTCAGTCCTGAGCAGGAGCAGGCAGATGGTATACACGTGAGAATCATCTGACCCTTAGATCATAGGGCCGAGAGGGCACCTGCCCTGCCTACCAGCATCCAAATTCAAACATCTTAAAATCTGGGTTTTTTTAGCCAGATTTGGCCTCCAGCTTGAGACTCCTCAGTTAGAGTACTCGTAAGGCCCTTCGGGGCTGACACCTACCACCAGGTGAAGCAGCCCCCTTCTCCTGCACACCCGTCCTTCATAGCCACACTCGGGCCGAGGACGGGCTCGGGAAAGGTTTGTCTGTTGAGCGGAGGTGCAGTGACGTCACTGAATACATTACTCTCGGCGACTGGGAGCTCGCGAGCTAAGACCATTTCAAAAGGCAGAACAAGTCTCTGTCTTAGATGTTCCGTGCTTCTGGAGTCCAGAAAGCGCAGATCAGCTTTTTCCGTTCCCCTCCAAACAGGTGTTTATCTGTGGAAAGCCCCAAACAAAGAAGCTGGCTTATATTTCAGTGTCACCTGGCAGGGAAAGTAGATGTCTTTAAGCTCCAGAGAAACCCGGGAAGGCCAGTGCTCTCACCTGGAGGGGTGTCTGGCTGAGCCGGTGGAGGAGCACAGATTCAAGTCTCCCGACCGAACTCGCTTTGCTTACTGCGTAAAATGGCAGGAAACACAAAGGAGCCACTGGTGTGTGCTCTCTCTCTGCGAGGCCCTGTGGATAAATTTGCAAGTTAAATGTATTTGGGTTACAGCAGCACCTTATAGGCAAACTTCCTCTTACAAGGAGTGACCAACCCTACCTGTTAGAACTTTTGGGGACTATCATACTAACTAAAATATAACATAAATAATAAATGTAATTAATTTAATGTATATCTTTTTTGTCTCATTACCGAAGACCTCCTTCTGTAATCTCGAATGCATTGTGCCACTCTAAATTTGGACACTCATGCAGATAAAATATAGGCCACCCACTTACATTTGAATTTCAGATAAACAATGGATAATTTTTAGTCTAAATATGTCCCATGTGATACTTGGGAATACTTATACCAAAAAAGGTTTTTTTGGGTCTAAAATTCAAATGCAATTAGGTATCCTATACGTTTATTTGCCAAATCTGGCAACCCTGTACGCACATGGACACAAACAATTGTGCATGTGCTTCCACACACACAAACGTCCACGTCCGTGTACACAAAACGTAGCCATGCACACGAAGGACAGGTATGTCCAGTGCCTGTGGATTCAGACGCATGCACCGCCCCCCCCACACACACACGTCGTCCTCCTCTGTCGCTGAGAACAGTTGCATGCACCACCCCCACCCCACACACACACATACACACACGTCGTCCTCCTCTGTCGCTGAGAACAGTTGGGTCCCCAAGGGTCTGAGGTTGCTGCCTGAGGCTAGGTCCTCCCCAGTTCCTCTGAGGACAAGCAGTTGCTGGCCACCATTACCCTGAAGTTCCCCTGGAGTTTGCAGCCTCGGCCTGTTTGGGGAGCGGAGGCCCGGGCCTGGCGATGGCTTCCTCCCCTGCCCGCCGGCCTTGGCCTCCGTTCCCCTCATGGAGTCTGTTACTTTCTGGCCGGCTGGCCGCTGGCTGGTGCTCGTCCTCTGCAGCGGCCTCTTCCCTCCCAGCTCCCCAGCTGCTCGAATCCCCGTTTACGGCCCCAGGGCAGTGCCGAGGGGCCGCAGGCTGGATGTTCTGAGGTTTTTATTGGCATCTCCATCAAGATGAGGGCCATGGGGGTCCTTCGGGCCTTCCGGAGCCGGCGTTCCAGACGGGCCGGGAGCAGGGTGTCCAGGGGAATCTGGTCTCCCCGCACAGTTGCCTCTGTGTTTGGCTTGGCAGCGCCTCGCTGGCCTGTTTCGAGCCGCACCTCGTGCTGGGCGTTCGTGGCCTGTCGGTGGATGAGGTGGCGGGGCCGCCACTTCCCCACAGCTGCCCCGACGCAAATGGAGCTCTGTGTCTGCAGGTGGCAGAGGCCCCTCCGGAGCTCAGGGGAGACGCTCTGGAGTCTGAAGACCTTAAAACGCAAATAAAAACCACTCTAAATGGCCCTAAGATCATAGGGAACCCACGCTTGCTGTGGCGGGAGAGATGGAACGGCTGGGCCTCCATTCCTGCCGGCTCCTTTGGGATCCAGAATTGGAAAGGGGCAGGTGGGATTAATATTCTGAAGGGGATTTAAACTTAAAAATCCCAGTGGGGGTTAAGTTCACTGTCAGCTGGGGCAACAGATGGCGGGAGAACGTCTGGTGTCTGAGGCAGGGAAGGGGACGCTGAGGGAGAGCGTGTCAGCCCCAGGAGCTCCCTGTGGCACTCACGTGTGGCCCTTTCTCTACTTAGTCAGCCCCCAAACCGAATGAACATCCGGCCTACCGTTAATAAAAGATAAGGGTCAGTTTTATGGACTGGACTGTGTTCCCCAAGTTCACGTTGAAGCCCTGATTCCCACCCCACACCCCGCCCGCCCCAGGACTTTAGGATGTGACCCTATTGGAGATAAGGTCTTTAAAGAGGTCATTAAGTTAAAGCGAGGTCACCAGGGTGGGCCCTAATCCAGTGTGACTGGTGTCCTTGTAAGAGGAGGAGATTAGGACACACACAGGCACAGCGGGGAGACCATGTGAGGGAATGGGGAGCAGTCGGCCACCTACAAACCAAGAAGAGAGGCCGTGGAGGAACCAGCCCTGTCCTGAGACACCTGGATCTCGGGCTTCCGGCCTCCAGAACCACGAGGAGAACGAACGCCTGTTTAAGCCACTGGTCCGTGGCACGTCGTCGTGGCGGCCCCAGCAAACGAATGCAGCTAGCAACAGGAAGGAAGTCACCAGCTGGAGCTTTAACTCTATTTTTTGTACTTGACGGGTTTGAGGGGCGGCCTCGCCATGAGTGTGAGAGGAGACTCTGGTCCATTCGGTGCCCCGGCTATTAATTTTACCGTAAACGGCTCCATAAATTCGCAGCTCATCCTAGCTGTCCTATGCTTTCGTTGTTCATCCCCTCATCTTTTGGGCTCCCCAGGAAGTGCGCCCCGAGACTTGGGTGTAAGTGTCTCGTTAGGAGGAAGTTGGCCCCGGGAAGCACGGGAAGGGTTGGGGGAGGGAGAAACGCCAAAAGGGAGAGTTAACAAGTGCGTCGTTGTTGTCATGGGGCTCAGTCCTGCTGGGGACCTTCTGAGAGATGATTTGAAGCATCCCTCAGAATTATCCCACCAAGGGGCAAGAAGCTGGCCTATTTTTCCAGCCACCACATCCCTCATTTCGAGGGTTACCCCCGTGTGTTTACTCCAGGGTTACTTCAGCTGCTGGAGAAGGTGGCCAGGCCAGACATACAGGAGGTGGCCTCTGGGATCAGGTAATGCCTTCTCAGGTAGACTGAGGGCCAGAGAGGGGCGCCAAGGCCTCTCATCTACCACACTTGGTCTCTCGCTGATGTCACTGACCCCAGGGCCTCTGTTTCACGCTGCTCACGACGAAGGCCCAGACCGTCTTGTCTTCTTGCTTCTCACCTGCTTCTGCTCCTCACGCACCAGCCTTCACCTTTGACCTTGGCGTCACACCGATCCCTTGGATCTGTCGAGGAATTGTTTCCCCAGCCCTCACCCTGTGCTCTCCCCCTTGGATGGGAGTCCCCTCTCATGTGAGGACCTTCCCACTCCTGGATGCCCTGTGTGACACCTGGTGACACCTGAGGCTGTTAGGTTGTCCCAGGACAGCCCCCTCAGAGGGGTAAAGCTTTTTCCCTCGCATATTTGTTGAGCATTTACTAGCAGAAGACACCCAATGCGTGCTCTGTGCCCGGTGACATACCGAGGGGTGCTAAGGTGAGTAAGTCGGGGTCTCTGCCCTTGAGGCGCTCACAGTCTGATGGCGAGAGCCAGCTTTGCCCCACTTCCTCTGCAAATACCGGCCATCCCAGCTGAAACCACTCTAGCTTCGGAAAGTCTAGAACTGTTCTGTCAATTCGAAATAGCTGCTGGTCACATGTGGGGGCAGAAGCTGGTGGATGAATGTCCCTGCTTCACTTCCTTCAGGCCGAGCTCTATGGGGTGTCGTGTGCAGATGCCTCTGTGAGGTCCCGTGGAATTGGGCCCCAGCCTATAGCAGCAGCAACCGTGACAGGGCTCCCTATACCAGTTCCTCCCTGCCCCCCTGCTCCTGCCTCCTGGGGTCACCTCCTTCACTCCATTCCATGTCATGGGCTCTGGCTTCAGGGAATCTAGTTAAGACCCATCTCTGTGCCCAGTGCTGGGTGTGATGGGTGTGTGGCACGGTTCTGGGTACATCTGCTTGTGCCAGCTTTGGTTGGGGAGGGGATGCACTGGGACCCCAACTGTGGTCACATGACTAAGCTGCATTCTTTAATCTGGCTATTTCAGTAATAAACCTGATTTTTTAAAATCTCCATCTGTCTGGATCCTGGGTCTGCTTCTCAGCTGTTTCTAAACACAAAGAAAGAGCAAAGAGGTGTGATCAATTAGCATTCTCCCAAACCCCAATATTTATACAAATGTCCCTATGGCTATCTTTTTACTCTATTATTTCAATCGACTGTGTTGATATATTCTTTACATACAATAAAGGGTACAGTTTGATGGATTTTGACCTAAGGGAGAGAATATTTGTATCATCTTAGAAAGTTCCCTTCCGCCTCATTCCAGTCAAACACCCACACCCGCCCCAGCCAGGCAACTTCTAACCGAGTTCAATCGGCATGGAAGAGTTTTGCCTATTTTGCAATTTCACGTGCACGAAAGTATATACAACGTTCTCTTCTGCGACGGACTGCATGCCACGAATGTTTTTCCCTTTTATTTCCAAGTCGTACGCTATTGCGCAGTCAAGTGTTCATTTGTCTTGGATAAATACGGAGTAGTAGAGTTGCTGAGACATGTGCAGGTTTATGTTTAACTTGATAAGAAATTGCAAAAGTGTCTTCCGAAAAGGTTGATCCACTGCACGTATTAGCGATCGGAGAGAGGGTCACGGACTCCCCAGCATTTCTGCCACGTGGTACTTTCGGGATTTCTCGTTTTAGCTGTTCCAGTGACGTAGAGTGGTATCCCCTCTCTGCGGTACATTCTCGTCTTTTTTTGTGAAGTGTCCGTTCAAGTCTTTCGCCCATTTTTCTGAGTTGGGTTGTTTGTTTCCTTGTTATTGAATTGTAGGCATTCTCTGTACATTCTGGATACACGTCTCTTATCGGCTTTTACAAATACTTTCTCCCAGGCTATGCCTTGCCTATTCAATTTCTTAATGGCGTCTTTGTTGTTTACAGTTAAAAAACAACACACAGAGCTCCTTCCTCTGTTGTGTTCATGTCACGTTTCAAAATATGGCATCTGGCCGTCGAGTTTTCTGCTTCTCCTCTCCCCAGCTTTCATCGGCCTTTCTCTTTCCATTACTTGGTTCCAGTATGACTCAGTTCTGACTCTCCTCCTAGCAGTTTATTCCCAGGGTGGGGTCCAGTCCTGGGCTCTTTCTCACACAGCTGGAGATGTGTAGACCCCTGACTCTGAATTCTTCCCAGGAATCTCATGGAGTATTTCTGCAGGTGAGATGCTTACATGTAACTCACAAACAATAAATCGAAGGCAACGACTTCCTTGTGTGTGTGTGTGACATTCCTCAGACGAGAAACAAGAAGACGATTCCCCCAGAACGGGGAGGCGGGTTGAGCCCAGACATGGGACTAGCCAGACTTCACCGTGAAATGGAAGTGTCTAAGTGACCCACTGTTCTGGGGCCCTGACATACTGGACCTGAATTGTTTAGGGTTTTCCCTTGACATTGGGATGATAGGGCATTGTGACTCTAAAATGGTTGCTGAAACGATTATGATTATGGCTTAACTGATCCATGAGGCAAATATTGAATGAGCATCTGCTCTGGGCAGGCCTCGTGCTAAGGGCTGGGGATACAGCGACAGGCAAGACAGACAGCATCTGCTCAGGACAACTCCGGTCCTCTTCTCCTGTTCACAAAATTGAAACTTTCTGCGGATTAGTAAAGTATTTCCGAACTTCTAAAGTCACAATATTTGCTGTTGGGAACAATGACTCAGTGAATGTGACCTCGTCGAAAGCAGAATCCTGACAAAGCATACTTGCCTTTCTCCCTTTAAAAATACACATACAAAACAAACGAAATATGGTATTAGCGGCTCAGTTTCTGGTTTTCATTTTCTCCATTGGGGCCCGAATCAGATTTGAGTTTCCAAGGCGGTTTATCGGCAGAGATGGTAGAGTCAGGATTTTATTTTGCACGGAACGCTCTTGTTTGAAGTCTTTGTCTCGAATGAGCATTGTCTTCTGCTTTTGAGCCGAGGTTTCTATGATCCCCAAACTGCCCCCTCACTGAAGCCTGACTCTATTCTGAAATGTGATAAGCGGGGCCAAAGGGTCACCTTTATTATTCGAGAGGATGCTAAAACTTCAGAGGAAAACAGTTTATTAACTGGGAACTTATCAGCAGGGTTTACAGCCCTTCTGGAAGAGGAGAGGGTCAGCAAAGGTCAGGATCTGCGTTTCCCATAGGGAAGCAGAAGCCTTCAAAATAGGGTTGGTTTATCAAATCGTGTCCTCTGGGTGGTTTGTGTCCTGAATCCATTCAATTCACACTGTGCCAGGTACCAGGCTGTGTTCTCCTGAGCCGAGACAGTCCCACCTTTGAAAAGCAGGCTGAGGCGGCAAGAGAAAACTAACATTTATTGACGGGAGGGTTATGGTTAGTCCTTGTGGTAACCCTAGGGATGATCACAGGGGAGGGAATGGAGCCTCCCAGGGGTGTCCCAGCTGAAGACAGAACTCAGGCCAGGTGTATCCGAGTCCATGGCTCCTACCTAGAAAAGGCCCGGGCACGGGGAACAGAAGCCTCGTCTTAATCTCAGCTGTTCAGAACAGTGCTGGGGACAAGTGACAATCTCACCGCAGGTTGTTTGTCTTTGGTTAAAGGAGTCCGAATCATCCAGTAGTTTTCATATGATTAAAATAAACTGAAGGCTGGGGAGGCGCTAAGCATGGGTGGCTTTATAGCAAAAGGCAGAGAGAGGCCCCCTGCTTTTAAAGTGCCTGGGAGTGGGACTCAGTTTCCCTCCTGAAAACCTGGCCCCAGATCTGGGCTTTTCAGAGCAGGGCTGTTTCCCCACCCCGGCCTCTCAGCTTCCTGGGCCACCTCTCCGCCCGTCCTGCAGGGAGCTGCTCCACCCCGGGGGTGTGTGTGTGTGTGTGTGTGTGTGTGTGTGTGTGTGTCTGTGTGTGTGCGCGCATGTGTGCTGGGAGGGAGGCTTGCCTGCTCCTCACCGCTGTCCCAAGGGAGTGTTTGCTCAGAGCTCCAATCTCCCCTCTGGCTGGGCTGTGGGCCTGGTTCTGTGTGTTCAGAGTCTGAGCTCACCCCACATCGCTCTCTTAACCCCCCCTTACTCCTCCTGCCCCTACAAACCACTCACCCCTACAGCAGCTGGTGGGGTGGGAGGTCGTCAACGTTTAGAGCCCATCGCATAGTACCCTGGTCGTAGTGCTCGGCTCAGACACCTTCAGTGGCTCAGGCCTAGGATGCGGGGTAAACCCAGCCCCCTGCCTGCAGCCCCCAGGGCCCCGTGCCGTCTCCCGCCAGCCTCCCCAAAAACAAATCCTCAAGGCCTGTGACGAGCCAGGTGTGAGGGACGGGCCACTCGGCAGTGAACAAAACAAAGTCCCTGTCTTCCAGGGCTTACGGCCTAGCACGAAGACAGAGAGTGACAACAGACCAACTTGTCGAGGATGACGGGGGCGGTCAAGAAGAACCCAGCAGGTTGGGGGGCTGCCATGTGATGGTGGGGTGCTATTTGAGAAGGGTTGGTGGGAAGGCGTCTGGGACAAGGGGACAGTCGGGCAGAGACCTGAGTGAGGGGAGGACGTGAGCGTGGGTGACCTGGGGACACACAGACCTTTCTGCTCTTCCTCTCAGGTCAGCTAAGCTGCTGTCCCCCAGGGCCCTGACGCAGCTGCTCGCCCCGCCCCGGACGCTCTCCCCCAGATTTTCACGAGGTCCGCACTTCCGGTCTTCGCTGAATCGTGCCTCAGAGGGGCCTCCCTGTCTGCAATCTCATGGCCTGCTTTGCAGATAAACATTTGTGACTCTGAAGAGTGAAGAAACCAGCCCAACATCAATTGGCTGCTGGGCATTTGGGCCGCAGTTGGGAAACGAGTCCCGAATGAGCACTGTGGTCCCTGGGGTCCGGTTCTCATCCATCCCAGGCCTGCCTTTCCCCAGAAGCATTCCCCTGGCCCCAGCCTCTGGCTCCTGGAAGCCCACATCCCCGCTTCGGCCACCTGCTCCCCCACACTCCTGGTGTGGTCATCGTGTTGGCGGTCACCGATGTCACTCTAACCGCAGCCTCCTATCCGCCTGGACCACCGTCTCCGGATGCCCTTGTTGTCCCCTGTCCACCCCGTGGAATCTCGCAGGACCCAACGCTCCAGCCCCGCTGGCCCTCCACGTCCTTTCTCTGAGCCCTCTTTCTGCAAACACCTAACCTCGTGTCCACCCACCCCTCTGTCTCCTTTGCCCCTCTCTGCCTGCTGAGGGCTGGCGTGGTGACTGATGACATGGAACCGCAGGATCCTCATCACCTGGGCCTCTGTCCTCCGAGCGATCATGTGACCAGATCCGGGTCCCGCGTCAATGTCTCCCAGCCTCCATCGGCCTGCAGCTTTCCTCCCTCCCAGCCTCTCCGTCTCAGCAGAAGACTCGATGCCCAATTCACAGAACGAAAGGAAGGGCTCCCGTGTGTCCCTCACACCTGGTGCCTCACGCAGAGGTCTCCGGAGAAACCTCTGGGGACGCAGTCGTTCTTCCTCCGACCTCTCCAGCCCCCCTGGGGCTGCTCTTTCTAGAAGTCCTCTCTGTCCGACCCCCTTCATGTCCACCAGTCCTCCTGGGCTGAGCAGGACTTTTTCACTATGGGTGGCAGAATCTCAACTCAAACCGGTTAAAAACGAGGATTTATTGGCTTATGTATTTGGGAAGTCCATGAATGGGCTGGCCTAGGGACGCAGATAACGTCATTGGGCCTCAGTTTCCCTCTGTCACACACACACACCTCTGCTTCTACAGGTGAGTTCCTCGATGCAGCAGGGGGAGGCAGGGTCATGGCTGCAGACAGAGTCACAGCTCCAGGTATATGTCACCCCAGCTCTGCCACCCCAAAGGTGCAAGAGGCCTTCTGTCTCCCAGCCTCCATATGGGGGCTTGGGATTGTTCAATTGGCTCACCTGCATTTCCCGTGTGATTGCCTTATGATGGCCAGAGGGCTGGAAGGCTCTGATTGTCCAGGCCTGGGTCACGTGCCCACCCATTCGGCCAAGGTACTAGACTAGCAGGTGGAATTACGTGCATGGAGGGCAGAGAAGTCCAAGGAAGGAAGCGCCTATTTTAAGAAGACGTGGGAAGGGTTGCTGAGCAAATAAAAACAGCAGGTGACCTCCTCACCGCCTGGCCTGGGGGTGTAGGTTGGCGGGACGCCTCGGTTTTTCAGAGATATTTATACAGCTTCCTCATGATTCTATTCTCTCTGTATTTTCTCTGGCTGCTGCTTTTTCTATCTTATTGTCCGGTGGGTGTTCTAATGCCTTGCCCGCTTCCAGGAGAGGGGCCAGGGCATAAATACACGCAGGGATACAGACGCGGACATTGCTGACTAGGTCTCTCGCGTGGGGTCCGCACGGCCTCTCCCCGGGCTGGGCTGGGAATACGCGTACCTCCCCCACTTCCGTCTCCCTTTTTTTGAAGTTGGTTGAATTTCGGGTCCTGTTCATGTGACTTCAGCACCTGCTAGGTGCCTGGCACTTTCACATTATCTCCTCTCATTCCCGGATCACAGGGGTCTGCGGAACCAAGGCCGAGAGAGGGTCTTAGTTTCCCCAGGGCTGCTGTCACAAATCACTAGAAACTATGTGGCTGGAAAAAAACAGAAATATATTCTTGTAGCATTCCCAAGGCCAGAAGTTCAAAACCAAGGCACTGGCAGGGCTGTGAGTGAACATCCAGTCTGTGCCTCTCCCCAAGCTTCCGGTAGCTGCCGGAAATCGCTGACATTCCTTAGCTTGTAGCTGCACGATTCCAGCCTCTGCCCGCATTGTCACATGGCTCTCTTTTCGAGTGTCTTTCTGTCATCTTCTTATAAGGACACCAAGCATATTGGATAAGAGCCCAACCTACTCCAGTGTGACCTCATCTTAACTAGTTACATCTGTAACCACCCTACGTCCTGGGGGTTGGGACTTCAACGTGTCCTTTTGGGATGGACACAATTCAACCCCTAAAATGGTTTGGCCAGTGACACCAGTCTCACACCCAGGTCTGACATGCTCTTTCTGCCTGAAGGTGCTGAGAATCACCGCTGGCATTTCCGGGGAGCCGCCTTGTGCAGACAATTTCTTCCATTTTGTTATTTTAAAATCACAACAAGGTAGGCATCAGGTGCATTTTATAGGTGAGGAAATGAAGGCATGAAGAGGTTACATGCTCGAGATCACACAACTGCTTAGGGGCAAGGTCAAGATTTGAGCTGATCTGATTGATTTATTGTCTGGTTTGCTCTTGGCTCCACCTTGCTGAGATAAGGGCACAATATAAGCATCGATAAAGTGTCATGGGGGGCCTGAGTGGGCAGAGACCTCTGCTGCCTGCAGATCATTGCAGTAGAGCTGGTGGAGGGAAAAAATAAATCTGGAAATCCTTCCTGGAGGAAGTGACATTTTAGCTGGGTCCAGAAGGATAGGTCAGATTTAGATGTGCAGAGATGGTAAGGAAGGATGTTTCTGACAAAGTAGGAAAGTACTGGGGGGAACAGCTCTGTCTGGAGTCCAGGGCCCAGATTTTCCCGTGGGGACA